>NW_022681461.1:23235287-23657787 GCF_009764315.1 Trachypithecus francoisi
TGTGAAATTATAACCACAGCATTATCTTTCCATGTATAAACAGAATAGTGGCTCAGGAAAAAGAAGGAAAAGGGTAAACATGTCACGATGACAGAGGAAAGAAGTCTTGATCTGTGATCTTGGGAAAGCTGTCCACATCTGGGATGTCACTTGCTTCTGGGAGGAAGCTCTCTGATCAGTTGAGGTCTCCAACAGGTGTACACTCCTGAGTCTGAAGGGGCCCTATTGAGTTGAGAGATACGGACCCAAGGCTTGAGGCTTTGAAGTTTTGCTGATGTGTGGGTGGAGAGAATACAGTATGATCACTTCCAACAGGGTTAAAGGGCAATACTTCTCTGGTGTCATTCCCCAGAGATGCAGTCTGTAAGTCTTAGTTTGTGAAATGTCTGGTTATCGTTTGTGGGTCACAGAAGGCTCCTTTTACCTGATGAAAATATACGCATAATGCATTAAAGACTCGCAACAGTGAATCATGTGAGAGTTTATAAGAGCAGGAGATACAGAGGTTTTAATATTAGGGACAGAGGTCTCCCAGTAACTATTTCATACGGGGTTGATTTGTGTTTTCCAGTAGGAATGGATATGATTTCCATCAAGGTCAATGAGAATGTCTTTAGTAAAACAATCTAGTTGATTCAGTTAACTTTGTCAATTTCAATTTTTAAATGCCACTTGTCCTTTCAACTTTCCCAGAAGACTGAATATGATAGGGATAATGGTAATGTTTGTAATAACTTGTTTAACTGTTTTATAACTTTTTCAGTGAAATTAGTACTTCTATTGCTGAAGATTTCTCCAGAATGCCTGCAGTTGCCATAAATACATTTACTTTTTCCCCTAATTAATTAATCAATTTATTTCTAACTGACAAATAAAAGTTGTACAGATGCTGTGTATGACATGTTTTGAAAAATGTATAGATCATGAAATGACTTAATAGAGCTAATTAACGTATGAATTGCCTCACATATGGTAATCCCTTATTACCTACAGCTTCCCTTTCTGTGGTTTCAGTTATCTGTGGTCAACCATGGCCCAAAGACATTTCATAACTAATTTTGCACTTTGGGCTCTTGTTAAGTAAAACAAGGGCTACTTTAACACAAACACTTGGTTACTGTGACTGTTGATCTGGTAGCCAATACAGCTACTAAGTGACTAATGGCAACTGGGCAGGATGAAGGGAAGTGGTACAGGATTTCATCATGCTACTTATATGGCATGCAATTTAAAACTTATGAAGTGTGTATTTCTGAAGATTTCCATTTGTGTTACAATGCCTAGGTCATTCGCCTCACTTCATCTCATCACACAGGCATATTATCATCTCATATAATCATAAGATGAAGAAGGATGAGTATAATACACTAAGATATTTTGAGACAGAGAAAAAGCTACCATATTTATATAACTTTTATTACAGTATATTGTCATAATTGTTCTATTTTATTGTTAGTTATTGTTGTTAACCTCTTGCTGTGCCTAATTTTTAAATCAAACTTTACCATAGATATATGTGTATAGGAAAAAACAGTGTATTTAGGTTTTGATATTATTTCTAATTCTGAACATCCACTGGGGGTCTTGAAATGTATTTCATGAATAAGTGGGGACTACTGTACTTACCATTTTTTTGTGTGTGTGGTGAGAATGCTTAAAATCTACTTTCAGTAATTTTTAAGAATACAGTACACAAAGAAACACATTTTCCAATAATCTTTTCATTATTGTAATAGCATAGGCCTTCTTGCAGAGGAAAACTTCTATCCAATCAGAGAATATACAGGCTATTTCAAGAGCATTTTGATATTCCATTGAGGGTTGAAAATGGAATGAAAGTCATCTGTAAGTATCAAATAATTTAGCAGCTGGTGGAAATGTAACACTTGAGGTTTTGCTGTTTTACCAGGATTATGGGCTTGGCAAACTACGTATTGTTTATACATAATGTAAAAAATTTTAGAACAGTCAATATACTGATTTTTCTCATAATTTGTATGATTTTATCTACTGTATGCAGAATACAGGCTTTTTTATAATGAAGTCTTTAAGGACTCAGGAACCATAAAGTGGCTATCTGGGCCCTCTCTGGGTCTTTTGTTAACATGAAATTTACATCCTTTAACATAACAACTTTGTTTTTTAACAATCAGGTGCATAGCACTGTTTATCAAATAGATCATCATAGATGCTTTGGCTTGGATTAATCTTATGAAATTCATTCAAATTGCATGCTCTGACAGAATGAAAATCTATCAAGGCATTTTCTTGGTATTCAATTATTTCTTATTCTGCTCGACGTTAGGTTAGCAGTTTTATGAATCAGTTAAGAATTCTCAGAGTTTGGGGAACAGTCTAACGGTATGATCTGAAAGTTATCAGAAATCTGTACCGTTATCAGGGTCCTTTCAATGAATCTTATCAAAGATAAAACACTTTGGGTTTATAGATACTAGCAATAGCTTTCAGGAAAGTATCAGAGTAAAACAATTAACTATATGTGGATGACAAGAGTGAAAACAGCCATAGTTAAAGATCTGACTAGAGCTCTTTATAATGCAACTGACAAGGAAATTTTGTTATTTCTGTGACGTATAATACTTTCAGATAACTAGAATTATGACTGAAAGCATTAAACCAGGACTATCAGATCTCTAGGTGTTTCATACAATTTCTGAAACATGCATTAATGACATATCCAATATGACTTAAAGGAGATTCAGAATCACTTATTTGACGATACTTCCCATGAAATTTAACATATTATCAAATAAGCCTAATTGGTTAAAAATCTCTGCTTTTATAAGAACAGAAAATAATTTTTTTTTTTTTTTTTTTGAGACGGAGTCTTGCCCTGTCGCCCAGGCTGGAGTGCAGTGGCCGATCTCAGCTCACTGCAAGCTCCGCCTCCCGGATTTACGCCATTCTTCTGCCTCAGCCTCTCGAGTAGCTGGGACTACAGGCGCCCGCCACCTCGCCCAACTAGTTTTTTGTATTTTTTGGTAGAGACGGGGTTTCACCGTGTTAGCCAGGATGGTCTCGATCTTCTGACCTCGTGATCCACCCGTCTAGGCGTCCCAAAGTGCTGGGATTACAGGCTTGAGCCACCGCGCCTGGCCAGAAAATAAATTTATTTGAGAGATTCCAGGAACCCTTATGAAAGTTTCCAAAGTTAGTACAAGGTCAAAATATTTTAATTTATAATTTATCAAAAATGGAAATTGTCAAAAATGTCAAAAAGTTTAAAACATTTGATTAAAATAGGGTTAGAGGTCACTGTGAATCAATACTTATTCATTTAATTAGAGTAATAATTAAAAGACTTCAAAAGCAAATACAGAAAGCCACATAGTTGTAGGAAAAACCTTAGATCTTATTAAGTAATCAAAGACTTAATAAGGACAATATGAAGCACAGGAAATTATCTTCATAAATATATAATCTTAAAAAACAATACATAACCAGAATTTTTGTTCCCTAAGCCAACTACTTGAAAGGTAAAGGAAAATCTTATACAATTTATATTGAAAGCAGAGCAGAAGTCCAGGAAAACCTTATTGTTTTAACAGAGAGGACCAAATTTTAGTTTTATATCGGTTTGCTTTGATAGTAATGCTCAATTTCAAAAACATATAAACAATTTCCTTCAAATCTGAGCCAGCTTGATTACACATAAAGTTCCTTTCCCAAGATTTGTCATATCAACTTTCTATAATTTTCTTATATACATTCAATTTTTGTCCTATATTTTTCTCTTTTCTTATTGTGCAACAGCCATTCTATTTTAACAAAAATTACTTTTTCCCTTAACAAAACAAAGCACATCTTCATGACTTACAATTTTCCTTACCAAAAACACATTTTGCCTTCCTTGTGAACTTGCGTAAAATGTTGTTTCCCATATTATTTCTAGGAATTTTAGTTACTTATGTCAATTATTAACCCTTAATAACCTTAATTTCCAGTGAAAGCTAAGAAGCAAGCAATTGTCAACTGCCTGGCATATACCAAGATTGTGTAATTTAGCACCACCATTTCATAATTCTAGAAGCATCTTCTTTATCATAGTACACTTTTCAATGTGCCACAGGACATGCTTATTAATAGACCCACCTATCTTTAGTCTCTCTGTAATAAGAAGCTGTAAGGAAGGCAACATTATATCTCTATAGTCTTATTTTTTTTTTGCTAGGCCTAATAACTAAATTGTTTGTATCAGTTTCTCTCAGCCTCAACGTTGCATTCTGGATAAGAATGTTAAAATCTTCTGGTATAGAAAGAACATTTTTCACACGATAATTTTATCTTATATGCATTCAGCTCATTTGTTTCTAACAATTGTGTTTGGATGGCTCATAAAAATGAAGCATTAGACAGGTAGCCATCATTTTAAGTTATTTTTCTTGCTGACAAATTTTGTAATATAGAAATAATATACATGCATTTTACCAGTAACCCTCAGTAGAAAAAGTTGTCTGCATTATACTTAATACTGAACTCTGAAGACACATCTGTTTAATTCAAACTGATTAACTGAATATTGTTTACTAGATTAATAATTAAAAGACTTATCTAAGATCATGTGAACTGGAAAAACATTTTGGTTTGGTTTCTATCTTTCTAAGATTTTAAGGAATACTTAATTTATATAAGGACTTATTTTCCTTTAAGCCAGTTAAACAGAGCTTTTTTTTTTTGAGACGGGGTCTCACTCGGTAGCCCAGGCTGGAGTGCAGTGGCATGATCTTGGCTCACTGCAACCTTCGCCTCACAGGATCAAGAGATTCTTCTGCCTCAGCTTCCTGAGTAGTTGGGATTACAGGTGTGCGCCACCATGCTGGGCTAATTTTTACATTTTTAGTAGAGACAGCGTTTCACCATGTTGGCCAGGCTGCTCTCGAACTCCTGACATTAGGTGATCCACCTGCCTCAGCCTTCCAAAGTGCTGGGATTACAGGTGTGAGCCACCGCGCCTGGTCAAATAGAACTTTTTTTTTTTTTAAATAAATTAATTTTGTCAATACTATGCAGAAATAGAAAAATACCACATGCACATGCATATGTACATACATGCATAAATATAAACATACAGGCTTTCATTCAAAAATTTTAGCCATGTGTTAGGTACAATAACACAAAACTCATTAATTCATTAAAAAAATCTCTGAATACATTTTTGTTTTTCTGGTTGATAGAACAGGGTTCCCATCTATATAGCTAAAGTTTTTTACTAATATATTTGAAAAAGAGTTTTTAAGATTTTTCACTTGATTTTTATTAGGATTCTTATAGAGAGGCAGTTTTTTGATTTGTTTAGTCTTTTAGAAGCTCCTGCGTGACAATCAAAATACATTCTATTGTATTTGAGGTGTCTTGCGTCCTTTCTTTTTTAAAACGCCTCTCAAGTTAAAGCTTCCCCGTTGTGGCCACTATAATTCTAAGTTTTCCATAGTAAGGCTAACCATTTTCCCTAAAATACATGGTTTCTGAAATCATCATTATTGTACGTAAAAGTAGTCAGTGTCCCAGAAAGAAGAGTCCCAGACTTCTGAAGCACCAGCCTCTTCAGATTTGGAGAAACCTACTTTCAGGGAGGAGGAACTCAGTTATTTATTAGATTCAACCCAATTGCAAATTCTATTGGTAAAAGAATTGCTCAGATAAAGTCCGGAGCTCAAAATGCAAATTTGTAGACCTTTGATCTGAGAGGAAACTCATCCTTGACTTCCAGTTTAGGCAAGAGAGCAGTACGCCCAGTGGTTTCAATGGGTGCTTTGTTCAGTCACTTCGTGCTGTAATGCCAAACTGTTAAAAGAAAAACTTTAAACAAATTAAATTTAATAGAGTTTATTTGGGCAAAGAATGATTTGTGATTGGACGGCGCTCAGAACCAGAAGAGGATCAGAGTTCTGCACAGCAGCATGAGCAGTAAGCTTTTATAGGCTGAGCAGGGAAGCAAAGTAGAAAAATCACCTGATGGACTAGCTAAGCATTTGCGTCTTAGGCATGCCGTGGTGAGGCATGTGTCTTATTTAGGCACAGTCTGATTGGTTGGCTGTCTGTGATTGGCTGAGGCTCAGCTGTTTGTGATTGGCTGAAGCCTGGCTATTTCTTATGGGGAAAAATGCTACTACGTTAGGTTGTGTTTTTTAAATGTGGGAACTCAAATTAAAGAGACAGCATCAGGCTAATGGCCTCCTGCTTGTTTTGTTTAACATTGGCGTATATTTAGGAGTGTCATTGTTAGTCATGGTGTGTTAAATTTAACCTTTACATATATTGCCAAACGATTTTTCTGAGTGACTGTATCAATTTAATCACTATCATCCTTTTATGATAGTTTCCAGCGCTGCTCCTCAATAGCACGTGGCATTGTCAGTCTTCTTAACTTTAGTTCTTTGGTGGCTGTGAACTTCATCTTTTTGTGGCTTTAATTTGCATTTCCCTATAACTGATACAGTTAAGCACCCTTACAAATGTTTACAGGCCATTTTTATATAATAAGAGTTTTTTTTCTTTTTTCTTTGTAAAGTGCTTCTTCATGTCTTTTTTCCCTTCCTTTTGGCTGTTTGTCTATTATTGAATGATTTATAGTTCTTCACATATTGTGGACACAAACGTCTTCTTGGGTATGTGTGCAGCAAATATCTTCTCTTATTGCCTATTTACTTTTTTGTTACTTTCGATAACCAGAAGTTCATTGTCTTAATAGGGTTCAATTTATAATGTTTTTCTTTAAATATAGGGATTGTTGTGTCATTTTAAAAGAATCTTTGCTCATCTCAAGATCATGAAGCTATTATCTTCTAGATACTTTATTGTTTATCTTTTACTTTTAATTCTACTATTCACTTGAAATTGATTTTTGCATATAGTCAGAAGTTGGGGTCAAGTTTCTTTTTTCCCCATATGTATATCTCAGTGACTCAGCACCACTTTCTGAAAAGGCTGTACTTTTCAGCCAGGCGCGGTGGTTCACGCCTGTAATCCCAGCGCTTTGGGAGGCTGAGGCGGGTAAATCAAGAGGTCAGGAGTTCAAGACCAGCCTGGCCAACATGGTGAAACCCCGTCTCTACTAAAAATACAAAAATTAGCTGAGTGTGGTGGCGGCGCATCTGTAATCCCAGCTATTCAGGAGGCTGAGGCAAGAGAATCACTTGAATCCAGGAGGCAGTGGTTGCAGGGAGCCAACACTGCGCCACTGCACTCCAGCCTGCATGACAAAACAAGATTCCATCTCGCCCCACACACCAAAAAAGAGAAAAGACTGTATTTTTCTATCACTCTCCGGTACCACTTTTATCATAATTCAAGAGTTCATGGATGTGTGGATCTGTTTCTGGACTATATTTTCTATTTCATTATTAATTTAGCTAATCTTGCACAAATTCCACACGGTTTCTGTTACTGTATCTTCAAAAATAAGTCAAAGTCTGGTACAAAAATACTTACTCTTTTTTCTTCTTTTTCAATTTTGACTTACCTGGTTTTAGCTTCTTATATTTACAAAGAAATCTTAGGATTCATTCGTCAATTTCCACACACATGCACAAACCCTGCTGAGATTTTGATTGTGATTGAATTGAAGTCATAGTCCATTTGGTGAGAATTGATATATTTACAATATATTTCTTTTTTTTTTTTTTTTTTTTTGAGACGGAGTCTTGCTCTGTCGCCTGTCTGGAGTGCAGTGGCCGGATCTCAGCTCACTGCAAGCTCCGCCTCCCGGGTTCACGCCATTCTCCTGCTCATCCCGAGTAGCTGGACCACAGGCGCCGCCACCTCGCCCGGCTAGTTTTTTGTATTTTTAGTAGAGACGGGGTTTCACCGTGTTAGCCAGGATGGTCTCGATCTCCTGACCTCGTGATCCGCCCTCTCGGCCTCCCAAAGTGCTGGATACAGGCTTGAGCCACCGCTTACAATATTATTTTCTAATCATGAACATGATGTATCTCTCTGTTCAATTTGTCTTTAGATTTTCTTGATGGTACTTTATGGTTTGTGAGAAGTATCCACATTTGTTAGATTTATTGCCTGATATTTAATATTTTTGATGCTACTGTAACTAGTTTAATTACAACATATTATTTCAAATTCTTTGGTTGTTATATTGGAATACAATTGATTTTTGGTAATGGCCTTTTATCCTGGAGCCTTGCTAAACTCATGCATTAATTCTAACAGGTTTTCTGTGGATTCCTTTAGATATTCCACTTAAACCATCATATTATTTGCAAATATTGCAAATCTTCATTCCCAATTGCTTTACCGTTTATTCATTTAGTCTAATTTCACTACTTGAAAACTTCAGCACAATGTTAAATAAAAGTGCTGATAGTGGGCATCGTTGTGTTATACTCAGTCTCAGAAAGGAAGCTCTCGCCATTTTACCATTAGTGTTTGCTGTACTTTCTTTTAGAAAAACAGATATCTTTTATCAGATTAAGTAAATTTCCTTCCTTCTCTAGTTTTCTAAGGGTTTTTCCCCCATGAACTGATATTAAAATTTATAAAACACTCAAGCATAATTTTCTGTTTATTCTATTAATGTGGTGAAAATATGGTTTTTTGCTTTATTTTGTTAATGTGGTAAAATGTACTGATGATTTTTGATGTTAAACTGACCTTATATTCTTGTATTGCTGGCATGAATTAGATTTTTTTTTTGAAATATGATATAAACACACATAAACAACACACACACATCTTTAGTGTTAACATGCACACATTAACACATTGAGTCGTGAGATATATATGTAAATTCAGTGTGTTAATACTTTTGTGTAGTATTTTTGAATCTATATTAATAAATGAGATTAACCTTTTTTTTTTAATTATAGAGTTTTTTTTTTTTTTTGAAACGGAGTCTCACTCTGTCGCCCAGTCTGGAGTGCAGTGGTGTGATCTGGGCTCACTACAAGCTCCGCCTCCCAGGTTCATGCCATTCTCCTGCCTCAGCTTCCCAAGTAGCTGGGACTACAGGCGCCCGCCACCATGCCCAACTAATTAATTATAGAGTTCTTATCAGATTTTGTGCCAAGGTTATCATGGTCTTGTAAAATGAAATTAGAGCTATTAAGGACTTTTAAATTCTCTAATGGTCTTTTTACCAATTGGTGTCATTATTTTATTATATACCTTATATGTTTGATAAGCTTTCTGGGCCTGAAGGCCTCATGCATTTGTGTGAGTGTGGGAGATGTGAAAAAAAAAATATTCAAACCCTACAATAGATAGGATGATTCAGATTTTCTGTTTCTTGGGGATCAATTATGGTATGTCATGTTTTCCTAGGGATTTGTCCCTACATCTCCATTTTAAAATATATTGACAGAAATATATTATAATATTATATTTGTAATGGTTTTAGGAGCTATGACCTTGCCCTGTTTTCCACTTTGACTCTTGGTTATTTATGCTATCTTTTTTGTAATTCTCTTCAGAAATTTATTAACTTTATATTTTTTCAATGAACCAGCTTCTATTTTGTTGATCATATACTTATGTTTGTTTTTTATTACTTTATTATCTTTTCTTTATTTTTTTTTTTCTGTTTACTTTGGGTATAATTTACTGGTTTTAGGAATTTCATGACATGGATGCTTAGGCCATTGATTCTTCGGCCTTCTTGAGCTAGCAATAATGAAGGCACCATATGACGCTTTAACGGCATGTATCTCTCTTCTCTCCTCTGTATGCTATTGTTATTGCATATTCTATTGTAAATAAATACTATAACAGTAATAGTAAATACTATGCTTTTTATTTCTGTATTTTCCTAGAATCTGGGCTATCCTTGTGACTTGCTTTGACTAACAGAATGTGACAGAATGACATTGTGCAACATCCAAATCAAGACTTAAAAAACTGTAGGCAGCCATCATGCTGTGAACCCAAGCTGTGTGGAGAGACTAAGTGGAGGTGAGAGACTAAGTGGAGTCACTTCAGTCAAGAGCCCTACCTAATATTTCAGTCCATAACTAGCCCTGTCTGCCAGCCTTGTGAATAGGTCATCTTGGACTTTTCAGCCCCGTTGAGAACAATGACTACATCCTCAGCTGATACTACATGGAACAGAGGAACTACCTAACTTAGCTGGGCTCATATTGCAGAATTGTGAGAGATCATGAAAAGTTGTGTTTTTTTTTTTTATAACTATTCATTTATTTAATACACATTTCAGTAATATTGCATATTTTTTTCAATGCTCTTTGTAGGTATTATGGCAGACTATAAATAAATGCTCAGAGAGTTTCCATCTAGTCACTCTTATAACTGAGATGGGTTAGGGTCTTTCAGGAATAAACAACACAAGTTCTTTCCAGAATAACTAGCACAATAATAGAAATATTAACAAAGTGCACACACACCTCCTTTTACTGGAATGCTCTTTACTCTTTCCATCTGCTACTGTCTGTGAAGTCCCCTGAAGTCACGTCCCTCATGAGGCCCATTCCCCAGCCCTGGAATTAGGCTGGGAAGGGGGAGCTGGGATAAACAAGCCACTTTTTCCTTTGTACTCCCAATATACCTTTTATGGAGCTCTAATATAGGACCTTTTTTATTTTAGTTTGTAATTGCAATATTTGTTTACACGTTTCTATTCTCTGGCAGGCTGGGACCTCCTTAAGGACGAAGATTATCTTCTTAACTTGGGTATCTGTCTTAGTCTATTCATTCAGGCTGCTATAATGAAATATCATAAAATCAGTGGATTATAAACAACAAGCATTTAATTCTCACAGTTCTGGAGGCTGGGAAGTCCAAGATCAAAGCACTGGCAGATTCAGTACTTTGAAAACAAATGCAACATTTTACAGTTAACCTGAAAGGAATTTTCCAGATTAACTCTGAAATGTTGTGTTTGTTTTAAGCCACAAAGTTTTGATGTGGTTTGTGATATTTTATAGATTACCAAAACAACAACCATCATTAAGCATTGAATGAATTAACAAATATATGACTTTATAAATAGTGATGGGTATATGGTGATTGCCTGGATAAGTTTCTGTCAATTCTTTATATATTAGGAAGAAAAAAAGCAAATGTAGGTTCATGAAAGGAACAGTGAATACAAATTGGTTGAACTACTGCAAAAGAACTAGAAACTCTTGGAAACATTTAGAGCTAAGTCAATTACATAACTTCTTTGAATATGAAGCTGTTATGTAAATACAGACTTGTCACAAATGCATCTGTTGTTTCCTAATATCCTATGAGAAATAAGCATCGTTAGTGACTTAGGCTACCTATCTGGCACATAATACAAAACCAGAAGTGAGTATGGGTGGGCACTGTGTATTCTGGAGTTTAGCTATAGTTTTGAGTCTGTATTTTAATTAAATTGCTCAAAACCAAAACCTCTTCACCTTCAAGACACATGTCAAGTGTTCGTACTTATAAATTATCATAAAAGTGTAGATTTTCATTGTAAAGGAGGAAACTATTCAGTTAAAGGTGTCTGTTGCACTTTCCATTAATAATCTTCCCAAATTACCTACAGGAAGAGTTTTTTTTTTTTTTAATAAACTCACGAAGAAGACACTCAGTAATCATTGCTAAAAAAGAAAAAAATTGACATAAGAAACCAGATAGTTTTCATTTTTTAGTGGGGAGGGAAAAAATTTTAAAAAGGAGACAGGCAGGGAAAAAAAATGCTGGGTCTTTAGCATTTAAACAATATTCTAGGTAAATTTTCATGGTATGCCCCAATTTTCTTCACTGCCACAGTTGCCTTTTGCATAAAGAAATAATGAGTTTTTTTTGATAAGGTTACAAACAGATTCTTCCAATTTTCCTTTCTCTGTATTGTAAAAGCAGTGCCGTTTTTAACAGTGACACTCTTCATACTTTATATTCTTCTCATTTTAAAGACAAAGAAAAGTTCAAGGAACCAAAGGAATATCAATAGTTATTTGACATCATAAAAGACTGAAAATTTCAAGAAAATAAACATCAAAGCCTTTATTATTTTTGATGAGATCTATTTCACTTCCTACAAGTAAGCCAATACTAGGACACATGTGATTTTTAGCATTCAAATGCTCGCTGATATATTTCAGCATGTGTTGCCTAACAACAAGGACATTCTCATCCATAAACAAAATACAATTATTATACTATGTAAATTTAACACTGACAATTCTATTATCTTATGTATAGTTCATATGCAAATTTCTCCAATTGTCTCAATGGTGTCTTTTATAACATTTTGTTGTTGTCTTATTTGATTCAGGATCCAACCAAAATCATACACTACATTTCATTTGTCATGTTTCATTAGTCTCCTTAATCTAGCATAATTCACCACCCTTTTTATGATTTTTATGATACTGGCATTTTTGAAAGCATTTGAGTAGTCATGTTGAAAAATGTCCCTCATTTTGGATTTTTTTCCTCATGATTACATTCAAGTGAAACTTTTTTTGCAGAAATATTATCTAGGTGATCTTGTGATTTCTGTGTCTCACTGATTGCTAAATTACATCTTTTTGGTTAATTGGTATCTTCCAGACTTTTCCATTGTTCCATTGAAATTAATATGCAGCCTGCAAAGTGATACATTGACACAATGAATATCTTGTTTCCCAACATTTCTACACTCTTTGGTTTTCTTGTCTGAATCAATAATTATTATGGTTAATGCAATACAGTGATTTTCTATTTTTATAGCTTGATGGATTTTGCCACCTTTTAGGTTGAGTTAATGCAGTACATGTGTTTTATTTAGAATTGTTTAGTATTCCTACCACTTACTAGTAATATCCCAAATTTCTTATGGAAAACCACTACTTTCCTATTCTCCTCCATGTGATTTGGAGTTCACCTCCACTTTTAAGGATGGGCCAAAATGACAGTCTAATCTCACCTCTCTGGCCATAACAAATGTTTCAAGAATGGCGCCTGACCCCCTAAACACTGATAATATCAGCAACAATAGATTTTCTGAGACTCCTGCAAAAGTGAAGCAAGCTCTCTCTTTCACAGGAATTATGGGGGATAACCATCATTCTTTCTCAGAAACCTCACATTGTGCATCTTAATTGTCTAGTTGACCACCGTAATGAGCTGAATTGTGCCTCTGCAAAATTTGTATGTTGAAGTCGAAACACCTAGTACTTCAGAGTTTGACTGTATTTGGAGAGAGGACCTTTAAAGACATAATTAAGGTTACTAGAATGGGCCCTCATCCAATGTGACTGGTGCTTTAATAAAAAGAAGTTAGTCTCTCTCAACAAGTTGGGTATAGAAGAAATATACCTCAAATGATAAAGACCAGATATGACAAACCCACAGCTAATATCATATGAACAGGGAAAAATGGAAAGCTTTTCCAGTAAGATATGAAGCAAGATAAGGATGCCCACCCTCACCACTGCTGTTCAACATAGTTCTGGAAATCTTAGCCAGAGCAATTAGGTGAGAAAAATAAAGGACAGTCAAATTAGAAAGGAAGAAGTCAAATTATTCTTGTTTGCAGAGAAATGATCTTATATTTGCAACATCCTTTACTCCACTAAAAGAGTCTTAAAACTGATTAACAAATCCAGGAAAGTTGCAGGATAGAGAATCAACATACAAAAATTAGTAGTATTTCTATATGGTAACAATAGTTAATTTTAAAAAATCAAGAAAGCAATCCCATTTGCAATAACCAACAAAAAAGTAGGAATACATTTGACCAAAGAAGTGAAAGATCTTGACAAGGAATATTATAAAACACCAATGATGGAAATTGCAAAGGACATGAAAAAATGGAAAGATATTCTATGCTCAACGATTAGAAGAATCAATATTGTTAAAGTGTCCATACTACCTAAAGCAATCTACAGATTCAATGCAATCACTATCAAAATACCAATGACATTCTTCACAGAAATAGAATAAACAATCCTAAAACTCATATGGAACCAAAAAGGAAAAACCTCAAATAACTAAAAAACATCTTAAGCAAAAAGAACACAACTGGAAGTGTCAGACTACCTGACCTCAAATTATACTACAAAGCTATAGTAACCAAAACAGCATGCCACTGGCATATAAATGGACACATAGACCAATGGAATAAAATAGATAATACATAAATAAATCCATGCACTTACAGCTGACTCCTTTTTGTCAAAGGTACCAAGTGCATATGATAGAGTTTGGCTCTGTGTCCCCACCCAAATCTCACCTTGAATTGTAATCTCCATAACCCCCAGAGAGGGACCAGATGGAGGTAACTGAATCATGGGGGTGGTTCCCCATGATGTTCTCTGGATAATGAGTGAGTCGCACCAGATATGATGGTTTATTAGCGTCTGGCATTTCCTCTGCTGGCAATGATTCTCTCTCCTGCCTCTCTTTGAAGAGGTGCCTTCTGCCATGACTTTAAGTTTCTCGAGGCCTCTTCAGTCATGTGGAATGGTGAGTTAATTAAACCTCTTTTCTTTATAAATTACCCAGTCTCGGGTATTTCTCCATAGCAGCATGAGAATGGACTAATACAGCATACATTGGGGTAAGAACAGTGTCATTAAAAAGTAGTGCTTGGAAAACTGAGTATCCATATGCAGGAGTGAAACTAGGACCCTGTCTTTCACCATACACAGAACTCAACGCAAAAAGGATTGAACAATTAAATATAAAACTTGAAACTACAAAAAATTAAAAAAAACCTAATAGAAATCATTGAGAAAATGCTATAGACGTTGGTCTGGACAACGATTTTTGGGTAAGACATCAACAGCGTAAACAATAAAAGCAAAAATAGACAAACGGGATTACATGAAGCTAAAAAGCTTCTGTACAGCAAAGAAAACAATCAACAAAGTGAAGAGACAACCCACAGAACAGAAGAAAATATTTGCAAACAATTCATCTGACACGAGATTAATAACCAGAGTATATTAGGAATTCTAACAGCTCAACTGCAAAAACCAACCAACCAACCAAACGCCCCGCAAACTCACAACAACAAATAATCTAATTTAAAAATGAGCCAAAGATCTGGATAGCCATATCTCAAAAAAGACATATAAGTGGCTAACAGGCATATAAAAAAAGCTCAACATCATTAATCATAAAAAAATGCCAATCAAAATCACAATGAGGTATCATTCAGCCCAGTTTAAATGGCTATTATCAGAAAGACAAAAAGTAACACATGCTGACAAGGATATAGATGAAACAGAACTGTTGTGCACTATTGGTGAGAATGTAAATTAGTACAGTCACTATGGAAAACAGTATGAAGTTTCCTTAAAATACTAAAAATGGAACTACTATATGAGCCAACAATGCCACTGATGGGTATACCTCCAAAATAATGGAAATTAGTATGCTGAAGATATATCTGTCCTCCTGTATTTATTGCAGCACTATTCATACTAGCCAGGATATGGAATGAGCCATTGTTCATTAATGGATGAATGAATAAAGAAAATGTGGTAAATATACACAATGGAATACTACTTGGCCATAAAATAGAATGGAATTCTGTCATTGGCAGCAATATGGATAGAACTTACTGGGAGGTCGTTATATTAAGTAAAGTAAGCCAGGCACAGAAAGACAAACCTCACATGTTCTCAGCTATTTGTGGGATCTAAAAATCAAAACAATCAAAATCATGAAGATAGAGAGTAGAAACATGGTTATGAGAGGATGGAAAGAGTAGGGAGGAGGTGAGATAGGATGAAAAGAAGTTGACTAATGGGTACAAAAATACAGTTAAATAGGAAAAATAAGCTTTAGTATTCAATAGTACCTTAGAGTGACTAGAGTTAACAATAATTTATTGTGTATTTCAAAATGGCTAGAAGAAAATGAAATGTTCCCAACACAAAACAGATAAATGTTTGAAGTGATGGATATCCCAATTGCCTTGATTTGATTAGTACATATTGTATACTTCTATCAAAATATCACATGTACCCCTGAAATATGTACAGCTTTTTATATCAATTAAAAAAGGGAATAAAACTTGCAAACAAATAAAAATGTCAGGACACACCACTCCGTGTGCAGCTGCCACTTCTTTTTCTTTGAGAAAATAAAATTTTTTCTACTTAAAGGAAAATAAAATCCTAAATTGTAGAAAGGCAAAAAAAAAGAGAGAGAGAGATTAGTACACAGACATGCAACACTGAAAGCCCACAGGAAGACACAGGGAGTAGATGGACATCTATGAACCAAAGGACAGAGGCTTCAGAATGAAATCAACCCTGCTAACACCTTGATCTTGGACTTCTAGCTTCCAGAACTGTAAAGAAATAAGTAACTGCATTTAAATCTCCTAGTCTGTGGTGCTTTGCTATGGCAGCCCTAGCAAGGGAATGCAACCATTTGGCGAAAAGCCTGGACCTGATGGTGAGATACTTGAGTTATGAAAGTGGCCTGTGGAATCTGAGGGTGGAGGCCAAGCCATAGAAGACAAAGCAGAGAGGTACAGAGAAACAACTCTTGGTCTACTACTAACTGAAGTCAATCTTCCTGCAAAATACTGAGTTACATAAACCAGTAAATTCTATTGTTTAAACTGGATTTTTTTTTCCTCAAAATGCAGACCCTCACAGATGCATGGAGCATAGCACCACCAGTCTAACCCCTTCATGTCCACGTAGAGTTACTGGCCAGCTTCAGATGATCTTGGTTACCCAGGATACAGCTACATGCCAGGATAGCGGCAAGCTCTCAGGAGACTTCTGATGGAGGAGCTCAAGAGCTTCCAATGGAAGGGATGAATTAGCATGGTGACTGGGGGTGAGGCAAAGGAGGGAGGTCTGAGCCTTCCTGTGTGAGTGTGGTGTGAGACAAGGGCAGAGATTTTGGTTGAGAGAGTGATACTTCATGTGAGTGCTGTCAAAGTTCAATGAATAGAAATGGCGGATGGAAAGGTACAGAACCGGGCTTTAACCTTTGTTCAAACAATCACTGCTCTGCTACCCTGTTCCCAATTTCTCTATCATATTGTGACATATGTCCTCTCAATCAGAGTTATGAGTATTATCTGCCTCAAAGGCAAGTTGTGAGGATGAAATGAACAATTTGCAGCTCATTTCAAGTTCCTTAGAGAAAAATTATTGACCTCTAAATACTGGTTTTGATCTGCGTTTTTCCCATTTAATGCATCTGTGATTGTACTTTAGGGGTAAGCAACTGTTGGGCAAATAAAGCACATAATATAAAGATCAACTGAGTACTTATATGTTTGTTTCTGCTTCCCATGCTAATTAGCAATAAGTGTATGAGTCCTAGGGAATCATTTTTTTTTCAAATTATTCTCATATTTTATAGTTTTCATGAGAAAAACTGTGGGAAGTCTGATAATATTCTTACATTCAACTTCTGATAACATAGGGGACTTTTATTCATTTATGGCTTACACATTATGGGCTTACACATTTATTTTGATCTCAAGCATAATTTCTTTGGCTTTATGAATCAAAACTTACTATTTTAAAAACAATTGATTTTTATCATAGGCAAATAAATAAACAAAGCATTTTAAGCCTATTAAATATTTAAAAGACTGCCAATCTAACACATGGTTTGACTTTAATGAGCTTCATCTAGAGTCAGCACCTAGTGGAATCCATTGCAAATTTAAAAGGTGTCAGGGTTATCTCAATTCCTAGCAGTTCCAGGCCAACCTCTTCACCGTGAGGGCCCTTCCGGACTCTTAAGGGAATGCAGCTTATGCCCTAGATAGGTTCTTAGAGGCTCTATGGTTGATGACACAATTTCTTGGATAGTTCAGGCTATTCATTTTTACCACGATTAGGGGTAAAACCCTAGTTAGCAAATGCTTTTGGGATCTAGATTACCCATAGAACAGTGTACATGATACATTTGTTGCAGGGTATTAAATTCCAAGGGGTTAGGTTGTTAATAAGTGTATCTTATTTCAAAATATGAAAACAGATTTCTCTCCAAAATATATAAATGGATAAGACTTATAAATAAGTCATAAAGATATGTCATCACCAACATGGGTGTAACTGAGGTATCCATGGGTGGATGCCATCTGGATAATTCAGCAGCCTTATAACTTGTTTCCCAGACATCTTTCTTTCCCTTTCATTCACTAGTCTCTGCCACAATACAATGCTCTCATTGCAGTGCATTGGGATAAGATATCTTTGTAAAATTCTGTCATCTCAAACTAAACCTATTGTCATGGAAAAAAAAGGTAACATAAAGAAGTCTTAACCTCTTAGGTGGCGAAACACACAGAAACAGTAGAGGAGGTCCTGGTTAGCCGTTCGCTTGAACCTCAAGTGATAAAGTCAAATGCAAATAGAAAAATAGTAATGTAAGAGAGGGCTTCATTATTCTCTTTGACTTTCCCTAAGACAAATCCCTGGGCCTGAGACCTTAAACTTTAACCTCTATTCCTGAGGATAGCCTGTGGAGGTTTGCTGAGAACATCCTTCCTGTAACTTCTTCCTACCTCTCTCTCTTCCTTAGCCCATTGGCTTCCATGACCCATTCATTGACAAGTCCTCTTTGAATGACGCCCTCCTACCATCTCTGGTATGGGGCCTCTTCTTACTTTACGTTTCATCAACGGATGATGTGGAAATAGAGTTGAGTCCTCTGGATCCTGAGAAAGGATGAGGGACTGTGTGCAAGCCCTCACCATTTGGGGTCTCAGGTTGGATTCTAGTTAACAAGACAGATCCTTTACCCTTCAAAGATCTTTTAAAATTTATTTTTAATCATGCCAAAAGAATTGTTCTGCTTCTTTCCTTTGCCTTGAATTACAGTACACTAGTTGTCAAGCCATTCCCAGACTTATCCGATCTTGTGACTTGGTGTATGAGACTCCACATAATCAGGCCCCTGCCTCCCCTTCTATTTTCCTCTCGGCCCATTTTCTCTGACACTTCCGTGCTCTGGCTGTCTAGGACTTCTCTGGTCTGAGTACTCAACTATCTCAAGGTCTTCAAAAATGTTGGTGCCTAGAATGATTTCCTAACACATCACACTCTTCACTTCACTCCTACTCTCCTCTTTATCTTTCAGTCATCATTGTAAGTGCTACTTTCTAAAGCAAGCTCCCTTAGAGACTCAGTTAAATTACTTTCTACGTGGCTCATAGTACAGTGTGCAACTCCTTTTCAGCAAAAACTTCCCTTATTGTAAGTTTATAATTTCATACTCACTAAGAAGTTTCAAGAATAGTAAATAGAATCCTTTGGCCAGATTCACCTGTTGTTAATATTTTGTCTTACTAGCCTTATTGTTGGCATTCTCTCTTCTCTCTCTCACTCTCTTCCTCTTTCTCTCTCTCTCACACACACCACATACATAGGATATTATTATTACCATTATTATTATTATTATTATTATTATTATTTTTGAGATGGAATCTCGCCGTGTCACTCAGGTTGGAGTGCAGTGGCGCGATCTCAGCTCACTGCAAGCTCCACTTCCCAGGTTCACGCCATTCTCTTGTCTCAGCCTCCTGAGTAGCTGGGACTACAGGACCCTGCCACCACGCCCAGCTAATTTTTTTTTGTATTTTTGGTAGAGACGGGGTTTCACCGTGTTAGCCAGGATGGTCTCAATCTCCTGACCTCGTGATCTGCCTGCCTAGGCCTCCCAAAGTGCTGGGATTACAGGCGTGAGCCACCGCGCCCACCCAGAATAGGATATTATTTTTTTAAACCATTTGAGTGTAGGTTGCATACACTATGCAAATAAGGATGACATATTTATCCCTAAATAGATCTGTGTGTATTTTCCAAGAATAGAGATATTGTCTTTCATAACCACAGTAGAGTTATCCACCTTTAGTAAGCTTCATATTGCTACATAACTTTTGTCTAAGTGCCATCTATATACTATTTTTTGTTAATTCATCCACTAATGTCTTTTTAAAGCATTTTTAATAATACAGCATACAGTGTAGGCTCATTTGATTATCTTATCTCTTTAATGTAAAGACATTTAATCTCATACAATTTCCACACCTTCTGTTTTCTTTTTCAAGAAATTAACTTTTAAAAAAAAAAAACTTCCCTTTTTCCTTTTCAGGAGAACATTTTCAATTTTGGTTTTGTGTGATATTTTATTACGGTTAGATTTATACTCTGCATTTCAGGCTGAAATGATGCATAAGTGATACTGTGTTGTGTCAGAGATATCATTGCTGTTTAAATTAATTATTTCTTTGTTCTGCCCTTTTTGTTGGATAGAAATCACCAAGAGAGCAGTGACCAACCTTATTCTATTTATACTTTTTAGCTCCAAAACTGACCACAAGACCTGGCACATGATAGGTGCTAAATAAATATTTGATAACTGGCAGAGGTGATAATGTAAAATTTCACTTAACTTTTCAGAAGCCTGCTTGAAATTGACATGCAGTTTTGCACTGCTATGCAGGATTATCTTGTCGTTACAAAATTTAAACGTGTTAGGCCAGTGACCCCAGACTCTTTGTCCTCTCCTTCTTAAGAAGTAGAGCTGAACTAGGTTTACCTCCTTCTATGCCTCTTCCCTTTTACTGTCCGAGGTGCCCAGTCCTCAGTGATTAGTGAGTATGCCCTGTACTGAGTGGCCTCAGTGTGAGAAAATACATATTTCTCTTCATTTTGCCAAAAAAGCTGAAGGCATTTTTTTCTCAGACAGCAATGAATGCATATTAAATGAACTGTAATTGTCTGCTAAATGTATTTCATAAACAAGCAAACCAGAGCTAGATTTTTCTGAGCCTTTAAAATACTTGGGATACTAAAAATATCCTGTCAACCTTGAGCACAAAGCTGTCAAGCCAGAAACATTAAGCATTTCTGAAAAAGAATTCGGAGGAGGTTGGTGGAGAAACATTGAAATTCATTGTGAATTTCATTTTTTAAGAATGAGGAGGCAGCTATAACATTGATGTGCATTTATCCTAAATGAAAAGAATGAATGAATTCCACTCACATTGTAGGACACGCAGCTCACTGAGATTTTGCACATTATGAAAATTTCCCCTTTTGCTTCTCAGGAGTGTTATCTGTGGTTGGTTTGCCAAGCAGGTATATGCCATTAAATGGTGAGGCTAGAGCTAAAAAAATGTTAAAATAAGAATATATTGATATGTTTATATATGTTGAAGAAATGTTCCTAAATATGAAAATGTCTCAAAATGTTTTCCAGAGTTTGACAATTTTTAAAACACTCCCATTTGAAAAGTATCTGCAGTAATGAACTGCTAGTCAGAACTAAAACTGAGAAAGAAAAATAAAATAAAGACGCGCAGGAATGATCCTCACTGAGGAGCATTTTCTGCTGGGGAGTCCATTGGCATTCAGTTGTCTCATTTAATTATCCCTTGTGTGATTCAACCATTATTTATGAGATTCTTCTTGTTCTTAAAGAGCTCTGGGCTCTGCTTGCCAATGTTATGGCATATGACGAGGCACAGTTATGCGGCGGGGGGTGCGTGTGATAATGCATTGGTCCACACTCCTGGCATGTTTTCTATCTGAACTCATCAGCTGCCAAAAGGATGCAGAGCTCTCTCTTTAAAGATAAAACACTAACTGGGGTTTCAACATTGTGTGGGATTTGGCAGGCATCGCATGCTCCTGCATTATTTAGGTAGAATACAGTCCCTAAAATGTGAGCAGTACATGTTCAATAAAAATCATTTGCATGGGATTTACACCAGTTTCTGTTTGATAGAATCTCTGCCACTTGCAATGAGGAAATGAATTCAGAGAAATAGTCTGATCTTAATTAATGTAGTTGTTATACAATCAATTGAAGCATTTCACGTTTTTACTTCAATCCAAATTCCCCTACCGTCTCCATTCCCAGTTTGAATTAAATAGTCCGTTGTGGATCTGCCTTGCTTTCAGCTGAGTTTGAGTGTTGCTATGAAATGTAAAAAGCAACAGAAATGTCCTACTAATTTCTGGATGGGAAAAAAAGGGAGGCAATGATTAATAGTGAAAAGCACTGAAAAAAATTCAGTTGCCAGCAGCATTATAGCTATTTTAAACAAATTAGTACCATTGATTTAGAATATAATATGGAGATAAATGGTCATTATAATACAGTCAACAGTGATTTTTTGTTATTAGTAGCTAAACTTGGCTCCATGTCAAACTAAGTAAAAACATCACTTAATAAAGATTTTTTTGAAATAACAGTTTTAGTTTTAGATGCAACTGGTGCTTAATATATTTTAATTAAAATGCCATTTCTAATTAGACTTTTGTTTTCTTTTCTATGGGAAAAAATAAATCCCTACAATGGAAAAATCTCTAATTGACCAGGTCTCCTAGATGACAGTAAACAAAGTGTTTAATAGAAATGACTAAACAAATCACGGTGAACCACTGATCTTGCCAGTTTACTAAATTGTATTCTCAAACTAGATTGACATGTAGGAATAGATACAACTGTAACTGAGGAAATTAGTAAGTTCTTATTCATATTTTTAAGACTATGAATAACAGAACATAATTGTAGTGTCATAGCAATGAGTCATAGTAGTTATTGGATTGGTCTGGTCTAAATTAGTTTCCTAAGACACAGGCTATATAGTCAGAAAGAGTTTTCATGTTTAACCTCTTCTAAAGAAATGTTAAGAACTTTAGTATCATTAATAAAATTTGCAAATTTACTCATCTCTTCAGAGGTATATTCCCTTCCTACTGACCATCCACAACATGAAAGCAAAAATATAACGAAGCTTTTAAAACAAACAAAAAAATATCTATTTGCCATTGACATACCTGAGATCTACAGCACGCAGATCTTCTTCCAATTACTGGACAAAATAGGTATGTTTCCAGTGCATATCAGTGACTGCAAGTTTGAATTATCTGCTGTCAGAGTTTCTACTCAGTCAATTGGCCATTAGATGAATAATTTAAAGAACCTGCAAAGAACTCCATATTTTAAAGACTGTTTAAACTTATCTCTGTATTAATGATATAATCTGAAACTTAGACATTCCACCTGTGATACTTGCTGTTTTCCTTACCCACCTTGATGGAATTGCTTCAAAAGGATAACTAGTTAGAATACATATTATTACTATTTCTAATAGTAATATTATCATTATCTGGTTGTAAATATTTCAATAATCAAGAAACTGTCAATTAGGACTATTTTATTCATTTTTATGTTCAAAGTGGTTAAAATTCTACATGCTCTATAATTATTTGTTTTATAAAATAAAATAATAATTATTGTTAATATACAAAATACAGATTTTGATGCATCAGTTTCCTTAAATCCCTGTTTAAAAATTCGTGTATCTTCAGTGACACATATTTCAAAATAGAGAACACCAGAAAAAAGAAATGTAACAAAATCCTTTGTACCCAGAACTAGCAAATGTCATCTTTTGTCATATTATCTTTAGATTTTGTTCAATTTATCCCCAATCCAAACTGCTTTCCCCATCAAGTAACCACTCTTCATGAAGTTGGCATGTGTCCTTCTTGACTGTGCTTTATATTTTGCTGTGTATTTGTGCGCTCATAATACTATATTGCACTATTTTGTTTTAAACAATATAATTGATACTAGACAATATGTGTAATTCTGCAACTTGCTTTATTGACTCAACACTGTTTTCAAGGAAAATCATAGCTGTTTTAGGATTGTAGTCTGCTTGTTAAACTTAGAATTACACACATTTCAACCTCAACTAGACTTCATCAAGATGCGTTCCAATGTAGGGGTTCCAAAATACACCTCTACTCACAGGAATGGAGAGTTCCCACTTTCCCGCATCCTTGCGAATTTTTCTTTCATCTGGCAAAAAGTTATGTAATGCTTAAAAAGGGTCAGGTTCCGCTCTCAGAATTTTGAAAACACAAACTCATTTAATTCTCATTACAATTCTGTGACAAAGGTGCTTTAATGTTCTAATTTTACTGATGAGAAACTGACATAGACAGATTAAATAACTTGCCATAGTCATATAACTAATAAGGGTTAGAGTTACTTTTGAAATCAGGCAATACTTGTCATTTACATATTTTTATTTTTATTTATTTTGCCTATCTTGTAGGTGATCATTCATCTATCCAGTTATTAGTGTGGTTGAACATCTTTTCAGTTACTGGAAGTTCAAATTGTCCCTTTCCTATAAATTATTTCTTGATGTCATATGCCCATTTTTCTATTAAGTTATTTGCTTTTCCCTTGTTTATTTGTATGAGTTCTTTACATACACTTGCTACTAATTATCCCCTGTTGATCATATGTAATGAAAGTACCTTTGCTCAGTTTGTAGCTAGTCTTTTTGTTTTCCATAGACATTTTTTCGAAGATGTAGAGATATTGCTATCAATAGTTCTTCATGTACTCTTTTGTGCTCTCTATAAATAGACAATCCTTTCCTAACTTGACCTCAGATAGATATTCTACATATTCTTCTAGAGCTTTAAGTTTTTAATTTGTTTTCAATATTTATAAAAAGAAATTTCATGTTGAGAGGTAATGTAACTTCATTTCCCATTTGGAAAATAAACTGTTACAATGAGTTTTATTAACAACTCATTTGTCAGCCTTGGGCTTGTAAATATCACCTCTGTCAAATGCCCAATTTTCATATAAGGATGCATGTCTGTCAATTCTGCTTCACTGCCCTCTGTATCTATTTCTGCAGCAATACTGCCATATTTAAAAACCAAAGCCTTGTAGTATAGTTTGAAGTCAGGTAGCGTGATGCCTCCAGCTTTGTTCTTTTGACTTAGGATTGTCTTGGCAATGTGGGCTCTTTTTTGGTTCCATATGAACTTTAAAGCAGTTTTTTTTCAATTCTGTGAAGAAACTCATTGGTAACTTGATGGGGATGGCATTGAATCTATAAATTACCTTGGGCAGTATGGCCATTTTCACAATATTGATTTTTCCTATCCATGAGCATGGTATGTTCTTCCATTTGTTTGTATCCTCTTTTATTTCACTGAGCAGTGGTTTGTAGTTCTCCTTGAAGAGGTCCTTTATATCCCTTGCAAGTTGGATTCCTAGGTATTTTGTTCTCTTTGAAGGAATTGTGAATGGAAGTTCATTCATGATTTGGCTCTCTGTTTGTCTGTTACTGGTGTATAAGAATGCTTGTGGGCCGGGCGCGGTGGCTCAAGCCTGTAATCCCAGCACTTTGGGAGGCCGAGACGGGCGGATCACGAGGTCAGGAGATCGAGACCATCCTGGCTAACATGGTGAAACCCCGTCTCTACTAAAAATACAAAAAACTAGCCGGGCGACGTGGCGGGCGCCTGTAGTCCCAGCTACTCGGGAGGCTGAGGCAGGAGAATGGCGTGAACCCGGGAGGCGGAGCTTGCAGTGAGCCGAGATCCGGCCACTGCACTCCAGCCTGGGCGGCAGAGCGAGACTCCGTCTCAAAAAAAAAAAAAAAAAAAAAAAAAAAAAAAAAAAAGAATGCTTGTGATTTTTGCACGTTAATTTTGTATCCTGAGACTTTGCTGAAGTTTCTTATCAGCCTAAGGAGATTTTGGGCTGAGATGATGGGGTTTTCAAAATATACAATCATGTCATGTGCAAACAGGGACAAGGCTACAGTAACCAAAACAGCATGGTACTGGTACCACAACAGAGATATAGACCAATAGAACAGAACAGAGTCCTCAGAAAAAATACCACACATCTACAGCCATCTGATCTTTGACAAACCTGACAAAAACAAGAAATGGGGAAAGGATTCCCTATTTAATAAATGGTGCTGGGAAAATTGGCTAGCCATAAGTAGAAAGCTGAAACTGAATCCTTTCCTTACTCCTTATATGAAAATTAATTCAAGATGGATTAGAGACGTAAATGTTAGACCTAATACCATAAAAGTCCTAGAAGAAAACCTAGGTAATACCATTCAGGACATAGGCATGGGCAAGGACTTCATGTCTAAAACACCAAAAGCACCGGCAACAAAAGCCAAAATTGACAAATGGGATCTAATTAAACTAAAGAACTTCTGCACAGCAAAAGAAACTACCATCAGAGTGAACAGGCAACCTACAGAATGGGAGAAAATTTTTGCAATCTGCTCATGTGACAAAGGGCTAATATCCAGAACCTACAAAGAACTCAAACAAATTTACAAGAAAAAAACAAACAACCCCATCAAAAAGTGGGCAAGGGATATGAATAGACAGTTCTCAAAAGAAGACATTCATACAGCCAACAGACACATGAAAAAATGCTCGTCATCACTGGCCATCAGAGAAATGCAAATCAAAACCACAATGAGATACCCTCTCACACCAGTTAGAATGGCAATCATTCAAAAGTCAGGAAACAACAGGTGCTGGAGAGGATGTGGAGAAATAGGAACACTTTTACACTGTTGGTGGGATTGTAAACTAGTTCAACCATTATGGAAAACAGTATGACGATTCCCCAAGGATCTAAAACTAGAAGTACCATATGGCCCAGCCATCCCATTACTGGTTATATACCCAAAGGATTATAAATCATGCTGCTATAAAGACACATGCACACGTATGTTCATTGCGGCACTATTCACAATAGCAAAGACTTGGAATCAACCCAAATGTCCATCAGTAACAGACTGGATTAAGAAAATGTGGCATATATACACCATGGAATACTATGCAGCCATTAAAAGGGATGAGTTTGTGTCCTTTGTAGGGACATGAATGCAGCTGGAAACCATCATTCTCAGCAAACTATTGCAAGAACAGAAAACCAAACACCACATGTTCTCACTCATAGGTGGGAACTGAACAGTGAGATCACTTGGACTTGGGAAGGGGAACATCACACACCGGGGCTTATTGTGGGGAGGGGGGATGGGGGGAGAGGGGAGGGATTGTTTTGGGAGTTATACCTGATGTAAATGATGACTTGATGGGTGCTGACGAGTTGATGGGTGCAGCACACCAACGTGGCACAAGTATACATATGTAACAAACCTGCATTATGCACATGTACCCTAGAACTTAAAGTATAATAAAAAAACAAAAAACAAAAAAGAACTAAAACCTTAGAATGGTTTGAATATCTGGTGGGTCTTTCCTTCTTCTCCTTGCCATTCCCTTTTCATTCAGATACTTTTCTTCTTAATTTGCTTTTGATCTAATGTGCAGAGAGTACATATTTTTAGGCAAGCATAGTCTAGGTTTTGTTTTGCTTTGGTTTTCTGTATTTTTATTGATGATTTATATTTCTAGGATTGCCAGATTTAGAAAATAAAAATACAGGATGCCCAATGAAATTTGAATTTCAGATAAACAACAAATAATTTTTAAATTTAAGCATGTATCAAATATTGTAGGGAACATGCTTTTACTCAAAATTTATTTATTTATCTGGAATTCATATTTAATAGATGTCCTATATTTTATCTGAAAATTCTAACTATTTCAGTTGTCTTGAAATGGAAATTAAGAAAATGTCATTTGATAGCAAAGACATGAAATCAGCTTTACTGCCCATCAAGGTAGACTGGATAAAGAAAATGTGGTACATATACTCCATGGAATATTATGCAGCTATAAAAAGAGTGAAATCATGTTCTTTGTAGCAACATGGATGCAGCTTGAGGCCAGTATCCTAAGTAAATTAATGCAAGAACAGAAAACCAAATACCACATGTTCTCACTTATAAGTGAGAACAATGGGTACTCATGGACATTAAGATGACAACAATAGACAGTGGGGACTTACACGGGAAGTGAAAAAGGTTGAAACTATTGGGTACAATGCCCAGTACCTGGTTGATGGGATCAGTTGTATCCCAAACCTCAGCATCAAACAATATACCCAGGTAACAAACCTGTACATGTACGCCCTGGATCTAAAATAAAAGTTGAAATTATTACAAAATAAAATAAAAAGAAAAGAAAATGTGACCTGTATGGTATTTGTTCTTTGAATTTTGTTAAGACTTTCTTCATGTTTGTGTTTTGTAATTGTTCATATGTGTTTTGTTTGTTTGTTTGTTTTGTTTTTTGTTTTTAAATAGAGGCTGAGTCTTGCAATGTCGGTGATGTTGGTCTTGAACTCGGCCTCAAGCAATCCTCCCTCCCAGCTTCCCAAAGTGCTGGGATTACAGGTGTAAGTCACCACACTGGGCCTGATCATATGTGTTTAAAAGGACAATATGTTTTTTGCTTGTAGGCTGCAATGTGGATATACACTTACTAAATGAAATCCATTAACTGTGTTGTTCCAATCTTCTATAATCTTACAATTTTTTTCTTTGCTTTATCTATCAGTTCCTGGTAGAGGTATATTATTGCATATTCGTCTCTTTCTTTTTAACATTATGAAATTGTATTTCAAATCAATCTGTTAGGTACACACTAACTTATGATAATTGTATAATTTTTGATAGATTGTAGTCTTTATCTCTAGATATCGTAACTTCATATCCTTATTGCTTTTATGCTTAATTTGTTTTCTCTAAAATTCTCATTATTACATGTCTTCTTTTGGTTGATGCAGTATTTGTGTTTTATAACTTATCCTATCCTATTTAAAATATTCAGTATTGTCCTATTTCAAATATTCAGTATTATCCAGTAATGTTCTATTATAAAAATTTTTAACAGGATTTAGAAAAATGAATCTGATCATCTTTATCATTTTTAATTAGTGAGTTTAATACATTCAAGTACATTGAGATTACTGGTGCACATTTGCAGTTATTTCTATTATTAATTAAACTTTAAAAAATATTTTTTCCCTTTTTACATGTAAGTTGAATTGATGAACCTTTTTCTTTTTCATTTTTCTGCTACTTTGGAAATCATATTATATCTTTTAGTGTTTGTTCAAATTTTTAAACATACACGATTAGCCACAAAATTTTCTAACAAGATCCAGACTCAATCAATACCTTCATCTTTCCTCTGGAGAGTATAAGAAATGTTTGATGTTTTAACTGCCAACTGAACAATATTCAACCTCTCATTGTTTAGACTTTTTTCCACATCTGTCATAAGAACACATTTTTAATATGATTATATTTACTCCTTATAGTGAATATTTGATTAAATTTACTAACACATTTTTATCAGTTTCGGCAGTTATAACTTGTTTCTGTCATTTGACTCCTTTGTGTTCATCGTACATTCTGCTGATGAACATCCTTTACAGATTCTTTCAGAAAGTGTCTATGGATGACAAGATCTTAATCTTTGTATTTCTGTAAATATGAACAAATATTTTAATTTTTCTTAGATAAAAGTCCAAATTCTGTTTTTTTTTAGGATAATAGGATAATAGGATTTCTGTCCTATTATCGTCTATAATATTCACATCAAATGTCCAGGGATAATTAAGCTAATAACTCACAAAATTTACATGAGACTTCCAGGTTGCAGAACACTTATAAAATAAAACTGAAGTGAACTAAATAGACCTTCATGTTATTTTTATTATTTTCTGAGATAAGAAAATAGAAGTTATTTTGTAAAGGCAAAAATTTTTTAAATGGAAATTATAATCTTATATTAATATTATTTTGTTTCATTACATTTGGTTCTAGTTATGATTAACTTCTGAAAATGATCACTTTTTTCTTCTTTGAAATTCTCTATTAACCATCTGTAAAAATATTTCTATAAAGATGATACAAAGAAGTGAAATACAGTTGTTAAATAGAAAAATATATATGCAGCTTCATTAAGTACAAGTATGAATGACTCTGGAGCAATCTTGTTCTTCCTCTTTTATAAATCAAAGCTCTTTGAACATGTGTTTTTGCAAGCTTGCTTTCAGCATTAGATTTTTCTCTTTGTATTTTCTGAGGAGAATTTTTAAAAAATAGAATATTATTTCCTCTTGGAAAGGTACATCATTACTCAGTGGCATATTGTTCAAATGTCCAAAAGTTGTTCTTAGAAGGTCTTGTTTTGCTAGATTCATATATTTTTGTGAGGAAAAAGGAAGCTAAGAAAACATACCAAAGGGTCCATCATACTAGACAACACATACTGGCAACTACTCTCTCTCTCTCTATACACACGCACATATATATAAAATATATATACACATACATATATACATATATATGTACACACACATATATATAATTCAAGTTGATATATATAAGTGTATATATATTGAACCTTGTCAAAATGCATTATTATTTGCAAGGTTTTCTTAAATTTCATAAAGAGGGGAGCTGGATTTCCTCTTATACTGAGGATTGCCTTTTGTGGTGATAGTTAAAAACTGCCTATATATATATGATAAAACCCAACTGTAATAAAAAAATGATTGCTTTCTGTAAATTCATTTGAAAGGGTTCTGCTTAAAATAATGTTTTATAAAGATGATGTGCTTTTTATGAAAAGTCATAAGTTTACCACCTTTACATTGTATTAGACATTGCATCATGCTTTGTGAAACGTATCATTAAAATTGCATCTTGAGTCCTTGTTGTTCAGCAATTGATTTTCTTTTGGGGAGTGCATCGACACTGAAATATATAATGTCATCAGAAACATATGGAAGGAAACTGAACTGATAGGCTATTCCACATACTGCATGGAATTTTCTCAAGTTATTTGGGCAAGTCTCACAGAAAGAAAACATCCCAAATACCCACAATAATCTAGATGTACACACCTCTGAGGTATTCTCAGATATATATAAGAATGCTATCATTATAATTTAATACTCAAGTAGATATTTGTACTAAAGAGAGATGTTCCAGAAACATTCTGAATTTAATCATAAAACAAAGACACCTAAGTCTTGGAAGAATTAAAGTAGAATTGGAAACCAAATATTCTTTCTTCAATCTAAAGTATAACATTGTTTCACTGGGTATACATTCCACTAAAATGAGTGAACAATTGACACTGGAAAACTCGAAGCTTAGATCTGGTTGACTTGGCAATGTCAGACATCCTCATTTGACACACCAGAAGATGACAGCTGCCCAGAAGGAGTCAAAGTGGTTAGGAGTGCTCCTCTTTCCCTCTCCATTGCTTTGGTCTCAACACTCCTAAAGGGAAGAGCTGTCCATTCCTGTGACTCTCCATCCCTACCTGTTAAGTTCCTTAAAAATTTATTGGGCATCCATCTTAGTCCATTTGTGATGCTCGAAAGGTATTCCTGAGACTGAGCAATTTGTAAAGAAAAGAGATTTGTTTGGCTTGCGGTTATATAATCTGCAGGGTTATACAAGAAGCACGGTGCCACCGTTCATTTCTGGTAAGGGCTTCAGGGAGCTTCCATTCCTTGCAGAAAGGGAAGGAGAGCCAGCATCACATGGCAAGAGAGTAGGAAAAAGAGAGAGAGAGAGGAAAGGGGTGCCATATTCTTTAAAACAACCAGTTATCTTGGGAACAAAATAGAGCAAGAACTCACTCATTACTGAAAGGATAGCACCAAGCCATTTTTGAAGGGTTCATCCCCATGATCCAAACACCTTCTACCAGGCCCCACCTCCAACATTGGGGATCAAATTTCAACATGAGATTTGGAGGAGACAAATATCTAAACTATATCAACATTTATATATTCCATGCATTGCACTTGGCGCTGGAGTATAGAGTATGTAAAGATGAGTAATAGGAAAGCAGGCCTTTTTTTTTTTTTTTTTTTTGAGTTGTTCACTTCTCTATCCCCAGTCCTTAGTACATTGTGTGGCATGCATTAAAACAGGATCAATAAGTATGTGTTGAATAAATGAAGGAAGGTTTCTAAAGTAGACTAAATATGCTAATACATTCTTTGGTTTTCCTTGTTAAGAGGTGAGTCTGATTTCCTTTTCCTTCGATTTGGGTTGGCCTTAGTGAATTAGTTTGAACAATATAACATGAATAAACTGGTGTTCTGAGGCTTCCAAAGCTGGGTCTTTAGAAGCCATGCAATTTATCTCTGTGCTTGTTTGAATAATCACTGTGGGAGTCCTGGAACAACCTTGAAGAAATTCTATTACCCTGAGACCACCGTGCAGATTGGCCATTTGTAGGCATTCCAGTGGATAATACCAGCTGAGCCAAACCTTCCAGCCATTCCCTCCCATACACTAAACAAATGAATGAGGCTGGCTTGGAATCTTCTGGCCAACCCATCCACCAGCTGATACCTGCAAGATCTAAGCTGATAGTACACAGAGCAAGAAAATTGCCCAGATGAGTGCTGTCCAAATTATTGACACACAAAATTGTGGGACCATATAATGTTGTTATTTTAAGTAGCTAAATATTGGAGTTGTTTATTACACAGCAATAAATAACTGGAACAGCTGCTAAAGGATTACAATTTTGGTGGATGTGAGGAAAGGTAAAAAGAATCTCAGTGATGCCAGTGAATATACAGATATTTATAATCCAAAGTATTATTTTCTAAATCAGAGTTTTGCATAGGGGACTATGTGAAAGCCTGAAAGAGATAATCAACTCAACTTAGGAGTCAGAATATTTATTCCTTGAAAGAAATGAGGTCCAAGCTAACGCACCTCTTTTGAGGGAGAAATGAATGAAAATGTGACATGTCACATGACAGTTTCTCTTCTGATTTAGATCATGTTTTTGTTAATGAATGCAATAATTGATAATTACCTTTTTTCACTAAAATAATAAGAATCTGATCCCTCAGAGCTATTCTGGGGGTATTGGAGACTAATCGTCCAAAATAAGGTCACAAGTCCTGAGACACAGTGGTTGATTATGCGGAATTGACCCAGCTGCTGAGAAAGAGGCAAAGCATGGGTTATCATCAGTACTTGGTATCATGGAAATCTAGGCGGAATAATGGTATTTTTTTTTGCAGTAGTTGAGGAGCAATATTTCTGGGCAATGTCTGGTACATTGTTTAGCCCTTTTGGCAAGCTTGTTTACATCAAAAGTTCATGGATCACCTTCAGACAAGATATTCAGTTTGTCAGTATAGAGAGGTATCATTTGTGTCTGGGAAAGAATTGAAAATTTCTGAATCAGTGATGCTGAAATACTACAGATAGATCACAAATTAAATTTGGAGGTGGTAGACTTGTTTCTTCTACTGTAAACAGAGTCACCTAGCATTTTAAACCGTGATTTATAAAGTATCTCCCATTTCTAAGTTTATAGGAGTCTACAACTCCCACAATTCTTTCTTGTGCTACTGTGAGTACTGTGAGTTCTTAGGCCACAATTTTATGGCATTTAACAACTTTGGAGTTCCTCAGACTCAACTTCCAATGGAGAATTAATGCTGCTGCCTCTGGGAAGCAGTGAACACCTCCTTGAACTGCAGATCTTTATGGACTGCATTAGTCTTCAATGTAGATTCTTTTTCACCTCCCAAAACCAGCAGATTTGAATTTCTAATGACAGTATATGAAGTACATCTTACATCTCTTCCCAGGGCTGCAGTTGAACATACCAGTACTCTCAGTTGTAGAGAAGTAATTGGGAACTAGCCATTCAGTCTTTCTCAAAGTTCAGACACAATGACTGGATTTCCCTCTTCTGTACCATTTGGCTTTTATTTTTAGCTCAGGTTGAACTGGAGGTAGGTGGGGAGAATTTTTCAAATAGATAAGCAAAGTGAATATTGTTATAGAATTATGACACTGGAGTGGACATTCAATTATCAGTGAAAGACTGTTCTTAAGTCTGAAGTGACTGGAGGCCTTTTCAGTCTAGAAAGAGTTAGTCGTAAGTTGTGTTTGAGATGGGCAATGGGGGAAAAATAAAGTTTTCTTTTTGGGGGGATTAAAAAGATATGGTTGGTCTTGCACAAATTGTGGCTGTTGTGCACAGGAACTAGCAAGGACTCCACCTTGGTTGCAGCTGGAGGCTGGTGTAGGAGAATCGATGGAGTTTCCCCTAATTGAATGACAAGGTGGAGAACCATCTGCATAGGACCTACGATGCCAGGGGAAGAAATCTGGATACTATTTCAAGGTATTTGGGAATAATAAAATATATTTGAGCAAGAAAATAATAAAATAAATGTAGCATTTTAAGTTTAAATCTAGAAGATATTTAACATATGTTGAGCACTAAGTGTGCCAAATAGTTTTTATACATTATTTACTTAAATAACACTATAAAGAAATATTCGTTTCATTTTATAGATGAGAAAATTTAACTTTGGATTAGTAAACAAGCTTACCCAACATCACACATCTGGCAAGTGGAAAAAACAAGATTTAACCCCAATTTACCAATTCCAAAGACGGTGCTCTTCCGTGAGGCTAGGCATGTGTCTAAGAAATGAATTAGTTAATTAAACCAGAGTGATAACAAAAGTAAGGAATACTGGGAAGTCAGATTCATAAAGACTTGAGAATTAATAACTGATATGGAAGATGAAATAGCAGAATAAGAACTATAAATTTTCCTTCCTAGGTGACTGAAAAAATGTCATAGCTAGGAAAGTTTTGAGTGGCAGTTGCATCGAGGGGAAAAATTATACCTAAACTTTCTCCCAGCATTCAAATGCTGCCTCTCTTAGTGTGAGTTTCAACTTAACATTGATTTTATTATAGTGGTATGCTCAGGTTAAAGTGGCAAGTACTTAACTGTTGTTACACATTGGGAAGGAAACTGGGAGAGAAGTTGATTTGTATTTGTCCTGGCGAGTTGGCGGGCTGGCGAAGACCAGGGCTGGCTCAGGGATACAAGGTCAGCTAGTAGGAGAAGTTCTGATGAAGACCATCAATGCACTAGGCAGGCTCAGAAAGAACATATGTTCCAATTAAGAGCACTTCTGTCTTCTGATACCACATGCCACTCAGTCAAACTCACCCCTCAACATCATCTCTTCTGCTTCTTCACCCCAGACTTTGGTAATCTGTGTACTGGTATTTACACAGTCCTCCATTCTAGCGTTTCATCTGAACATGCCTTTCTTTGACAGATCCTCAAGTTGTAGCACCCTCTTTTGTTCATCAACATTTATGTAGTGAGAGTCCTGTTTTTACCTAGCTGTCTTGTTGAAAAGAAATTTTGCTGATCTTTATTATTGCTTTTAGGTTCCTGGAGTATTGGAATTTTAATTGACTAGTGAAGTAATAATCTTTTTTAACTGTAGCCCTAGCACACTGAGGTAAACACACCCTCATGTAATAAGAAGGCTATGATGTATGATGCCCCACCCCAGGAGAGTCTGAAACTGATTCTCAACCCATGTCTCCCTCACTAGGGAACATTGCCTATAATTTTAGTTCAGCCAGGGGCTCGCCTTGCCCAACATAACAATAGAACCCAATCATAGAGCAGCTAATTTAAAGGTTACTTTCTAACATAGCTTCACGATCTCCAACAATTTTTCCCAATCTTAGATAAAACAGAGAAACTCGAGACAAGGTCCAAGTGAGAATGTATAAGGGAAATATATAAAATACTTGTTGGCTTAACTTTAATTTACAGCCCATGGGCAAGTGGCATAGAAAGCACAAAAAATCTTTGGGCTGCCAAAGTGGGGCAAAAATAAAAGTTGAAATAAAAAGGAATACTTACAGCTCTGCCATGGCTTCCCTTGCCACTGACTCTAAGATTGCCCACCTTCTGCCCGAAATGCCCCTGCCAAGTCCTGCTTTGAAGGTAGCTAACCTACAGAGGGAATCATGTAACCCAGTTAGTCTTTTTAGAGCATATTAAAAATGGGTAGAGCTGGTAAGAGTATAAAAGGTAGATACATGCAAATATTAGATTAAAACAGACAAACTATATTTGTATATTTTTCTACTTTTTCCATAACCTATCTGAAATGGATTTTATTCTATTACAATTGCAACTAGAATTCCAATTCTATTCCAATTGTAACCCTAGACAACTTGTTTTCTATTTTCAGTCAAAAATCTATTAGTGAAACCAACTGAAATGTGTAACTTATTTACATTCTTTGCTTCAGTTCCTTTATAAAAGTGAAAGTGTTCACATTTATCTACACATGGTTACTTCTAAGTTTTTTTGTTTATGGTGAGATAAAGAGAGAGAGAGAGTGAGCACATGTGTGTATGTGTGTGTATTTTGGGAATTAAGCTTTTTCATAGGAGGATAAGACATTGAAAAAATCTATAAACAATATTCTACTGAACTTATTTCTTATTTAAATGACTGGGTGTTCTTTAGGATTTGTTACATCCAAGTACTGATATGAATTAAATTTAAAAATTTCTTAAGTTCAGAACTTTCTCTTAAAAAACATGTATCAAGACAATAGGAAATGGAAACAATCACCATCTGCCAGTTTATTAGGCTTTTAGTAAAGATCATAACTTGTACATGAAAAAATAGGGAGCTGACAAGTATGATGTATGGAGTGCCTAGAATTTTGGGGTAGTTTCCTTTTCTCTTTGAGAACCCTGCATTGTGGACTTTCCATGTGTCAACATACTCTTAAGAAAAACTCCGGCCGGGCGCGGTGGCTCAAGCCTGTAATCCCAGCACTTTGGGAGGCCGAGACGGGCGGATCACGAGGTCAGGAGATCGAGACCATCCTGGCTAACACGGTGAAACCCCGTCTCTACTAAAATATACAAAAAATTAGCCGGGCGAGATGGCGGGCGCCTGTAGTCCCAGCTACTCGGGAGGCTGAGGCGAGAGAATGGCGTAAACCCGGGAGGCGGAGCTTGCAGTGAGCTGAGATCCGGCCACTGCACTCCAGCCTGGGCGACAGAGCGAGACTCCGTCTCAAAAAAAAAAAAAAAAAAAAAAAAAAAAAGAAAAACTCCAGCACCAATTCATACCACAGCAAAATTAGCTGCCTCTTTACAGTTTTCTTCCTCAAGGATATTTGCATTATATTAGGGTTTATTCTAAATGGTGAACCTTCTGCAGAGACATTTTGAAGCATCAGCCAGCAGGTGGAAGATATCTTTTTGGGTAAGCGGATCAGGGACATCACATCCTTGCAGAAAGATTTTTGTGCTCTACAGTGTGACTTATCAGTACAGAGCCTCTGGATTGGGATAATGAGTTTGCTGGAGGAAATGCGTGGTAAGATGACTCAAAGACACAAATCCAGTGTCTTGGTACTGCATAAGTCTCTTAGAACCTTGACACAGTCCTAAGGACAGAGATGAGATTAAAATTTCCTGCCAGCTGGTTTGAAAGGGGCCTTGAAATATAACAGAAATTAAATTACAATACAGAAAATTATTTTTTGTATATTATACTCTTTGGTCTAAGATTCATATTCTCTGTAAACAAATATTGCTTTCATTCAAGGAGTTTATGTGCTAGGGTGTTTCAACATAAAGATTTTTAGAAGAAATTCAACATACTTATATATGTCATCATCAAAAGATTTTTAGAAGAAATTCAACATACTTATATATGTCATCACTAGGAAGAAAGTACAACATTTAATAATTCCTTACCAATAACTTTCAGCATAAAAATTTTCATGTGAATATATTTGTAAAAGCACTGCTATTTTCTTCGCAGAGAAGGGGCTTTGTAAAATGCATACTCTAGATTTCAGTAGAGGGGCGCTCTGGTTTCAGACACACTCCAATGCATACCTTTTGATCTTTTGATGATATAAATACATGCAGGACACAGGGGAGCTAATTAACTTAAAATCTGGTTATGCTACTCATCAGCAGATGGACCTTCAGTTTAACTTCACTGTAGAAAAAAATATGGTGATGTCTCAATTATCAAATCACCTAAGAAGTAAATTGCTTTGAGTATACATCTATCTGTTGCTTAACGACTTTAACTCTTCTCTGAAAAATCTGCCACTGAATAAAAAGCTGGTAAATGAAAAAAATTCTATTAACTTTAACAGAAAATTTGAGAGGAGTTCTATTCCAAACCATAGATAAAAAACCAAACTGACAAACATCCTTGAATAATGAAAACAATGTTATAATGTTTTAAACATTATAATGATTTAAAAGTAAATAAATATAATTTGTATGTAAAATGCAATGTAAAAACTCACGAAAAAAAAAGAAACTTCCAAGAAGTTGGTGGTAGGTGAGAAGAGGTAGAGAGAGATATCTTTTGAGAGGGCATATTCCTTTCTGTACAATTTTATTCTCTCATTTTCCCATCTGTTTGGAGGCTAATGACTAACCAGCACTCAGCCTGAACTTAAAAGTAATGTTAGTGAACAGGAAAACACTTTCTATCTGAACTATCCCTTCTTAAAGTATATTTATTTAGTATGTTTTGGGTAGAAAAGTTCAAAAACAAAAGACTTGGATGTGAGAAGAAGTTTGTTAGGGGCTTTTAAGGAAGTTCTTTTTCATTCTTCTAAGAGTGCTTTTGGAAGTGATTCTGTCTCTCTTCTTGTGGAAATTATTGATCATGGCCACGAACCCTAAGGCAAAATAGCCATTTCAGATCCCAGTTTGAGGGAGAAGCTCACCTAGGAAGAAAAGACTAAAGCTCAGACAAGGATGAGGGCCACTGGATTAAGGCAATAGTGTATCAAGTTATGTCAAGCTGAACACATTCAAGCTTCTACAATCAAGATCCTAGACAAGGACGCTGGTAGAGGAAATATATTGGGGCAAGTATAAGAAACAAACAGCCCCACAGAAATACAGATGCAAGCAAGGGAAGATGCTGGCTGCATTATATGCTGTATGTCCAGGTAGGTGGGTAGGGAAATGGAGGAAGAGGGATGCTGGGAACTGGAGAAAGGTAAATATTTGTCTTTCAAGTGACCATGGTCATAGTTTGTGGTTTACCTACTTAAGAGGGTGTTCCTACACTGGGCCAGAGATTTGACATGTCCCCGATCAGACTGTTTCTAGAGAAAATGATTCATTGATAAATTACAGTGAGATGGTATGGTATGAAAAATGTCAATAATAATATAAAAAAGTCAGTTGGGATGAGTAGACTTGTCTCTGGAGTCTTAGGACTTTGAATAAACCCATTAGAAGGTGCTGGATTATAACTAGGGCTTTATCACTCCACCGATCAGGTAACTTTTGAGTGGTATGAGAACAGAGGCACCAAAAGAATTACTGTCTCCAGATATCTCTCCTAGCTAAGTCTACCAATTGTGAGAAATTGGCACAAATAGTTCATTGGAATAAACAATTAGCATCTCTGTTAAAAATGCAGAGTTATAAATAGAGACAACACATTAAACTCATGATTCCCAGACTGAGTACTGAGGTCACCTAGGGCTCCAATACAAACTCAAAAAGACACTGCAATATATTTAAAAATCTTAAGAAAAACACAGTAAAGTCTCTTGGATATTTTGTAAACTACTAGCTCAAGATAGTTAATATTTTTAAGGTTGATCACTACATTTCTTTCAATGAAGATGGTGCAGTCCAATCTGATTCCACAGTTTGTCGTGTCCAGTAGGCACTAAGTGTTTAAGACTTAAATGCTTGTTAAGGTGCTTAGATGTAAGAATTTAATAAACGGGATGGTTAGATATTTCTTTTTCACCTAGGGATAACGTGAAACCATTATTGAGGCAATTAAGGATGTCATGAACCAAGATGACATGGAAAGCCCGGCATTCAGTTATTACCACTTACTAATCATATGGTAATATTTTAATCACTTAGATTCAGTGAACACAGCACATGTTTCTGTGGGGAAGAAGGAATCAGAAAGCTCCTTAGCAAGTGGGTGTGGAGTTTCAAAGAAGGGTTCCTTGAAGAGTCATTAGAACTTTGTGTTCCTGAAGAAGGACAGATGCAGTAAAGATGAGGCATATAGTTAGGGAACAAAATAGTCATGACCTTTATGATTGAGTCTAGGGCCAAGCTTACTATTGAGTCAATGGACCCCAGGTCTCATATGATCTGGTCTCACATTTCTGAAGCTTGGACTGAACTGAACTGTCTTTAAATACAGAGTGAAGGCAAACAGCCATTCTGCTTACTATATTCTACTCTTTCTTTGGCATTGAGTTTCCAGAAGCCTCAAAATTAGATATGCCTTTATTAGAAAGCATTCCAATTTAATAGGCTTTTATGAAATAATCTTTTTTCTTTGAAAAAAAGTCCCAAACACCAAAATATTACCATAGAAAGCAGAATATATCACTGATACTCCAATATCTATTAACCGTGAGTTATCTTGTTTTCTCTCTGTAAGTGATATTTATTTCTCATAAACAAATGCTAGAAGACCATGATTTTAACTATCCAATACCCCTTAAGTATCCTAACTGACAAGACTCTATTTGGGCTACCTCTTATGATAAAACTCCATTTTTTCTTAGCTTTATAATATACATGAAAACCACTTTCATGTTCTGAAGTTTTGGGTATAAGCATTCACTATGTTCTGGTTAAAAACCTGAGTAATTTCTACCAATGGCTTTGCTTAAACTCTACTATTTCATCCAGCATTATTGTATAGTTTGAAGTTAAACAACAGACGAACACTTGGGATTTCTTATCAACTTATCCAGACATTGATGGAAAGCATTCATAAACTGAGATTTTTTTTTTTTTTTTGGACGACGGATTGAAGAAATTCTAGTTTGTCAAAAACTTTCTTCTAGATCATTCTCTTTTAAGTTCTATCATTCTTACTTGTTCCTCTGCACTTTTTCTCTCCATATCTGTCAAATAACTGAAATGATTTTGTGAGATTTTTTTCCATGTTAAATATAAGCTTTATTTAAAAAAAATTCATTGCAATTGTGCTTGTCATTGATCCCTCTGCCCATTTTTCTTATATTAAAAGGTCTCCTGCTGGAATTTAATTTCAAGTTAAATCTTTACCCCACCCTCAGGCTGTGAGACTGAATTAAATAAATCCCACTAAAAGTAATAAACCACTCTTAGCTGTGGTCTTGTGATATCAGTTGTCAGCCTGTCAGAGCAAATCTGAGTGTTAAATTCACTGCCTCTGCGAGTGAGGAAAGAATCAGAACACCAAAAAGCCAAGAGTATCAGAACTGCTGCAGTCACTCTGGTTTCATCTCAGTAGCAGGACTTAAGCATGCAAAAAAAAATCTTTGAAGATGATTTTCTTGATGACACTCTTTTAAAATTCATATTGATGGTAAAACAAAGGCTCAGCTACCGCTATTAGATTTTATTTAGTGATGTTGCAAGCCTGTGAGATCTAGTAACAAAAAGGTAGAATTACTTCTTCTTTTTAGAGAGGAGAGACAAAAACAGGAATATGGTACTGATGGAGAGTGATCGATTTTAGATTTAAAGTGCTAATCAGGACTCGTGTCCAAATGTATGACTGAAGGGAGGACAATTTGAGAGACAGAAAGAAAAATAACATAGGTCTTCCATTTTCTCCTTATGAAAATTTGCAAGGAAATTAATCCACAGAACACAGCCAATCCCTCACACTTCCAAATAAAATGCTCTAAAGGGAGAAATAACATCCTCTCTCAGTACCTTGTCCATGATGCTTGACACTGGGAACAATCCCAGTACCAGGCTGGATTTATGGGTGTGACTAATAAAAGGTGACAGCTGGCTTCAAATCTGTTGCCTTGTCATTCACTGGACCAATTTACAAAATACTTGTTTACCCTCAAAGCACTGAGCTTGTCCCCCACAAAAAAAGGTCTTAACACAAAAAGAAAAACATTAGTTTCTTCATATTAAATTCTGAAGAGTTAAAGTTGTATAAACAGCCAAAAATCAATACTGTCAGTGATTTGGTATTTCTAAAGAACAGGACAACAGCTCAGCAGATTAACTTCCTCCTCTCCGTGGATAAGCAGAATATTGCCTTCCGTGGAGATATAGCTGGAGGAATTCCCGGGGGTGGGGGAGTTGAACACAGACGATTCTCTGAACAAGATTTCAATTGAGAATTCTGGGATATAGAAAGATGATAGACATTTCTCAGTAATTATTGTAGTTGCAACTTTTATCTTTCTACATCTTTATCCAGTCAAGCACTAGCATATGGTTAACACTGAATGCCTAGTAATTCGTCAAACTCTTCCTCCCATCCTTTTAAAAACTCTTATTACTTCCCAATTTGGAAAGGGAAACAGTTCTAGGGGAACTATGTCCTGGGAAGTAGCTTTTTCCCCCATGTTTTGAAGAAAATGTTGATGGTCAAAATTATGCTATTTGATTTGTTGTACCTGCAAATATATTGCAAGGTCATATACTTTTCTACTCTCATAAAGAGATTATTTTCAAAATACAAATGTGGGGAAAATAATTTTCATGTTCTTATAGCAAAAAATCAATGCATCATACTGTTGTCTTACAGAATTGGACTTTTTAGGCAGTGGTCAAATACTTTCATATCTGCAATGTGGTTATTTAGCAGTAATAATTTGAACCAAAGACAAAGGATTTTGTACTTTAAGTCTGGGCCTCAAGTTTAAATAATTGGAATACACATTTGTTAGGATTTTAATTTTTTAAAAACTTAAAAGCCTGCATTACTACATTTCCACTTAAATGTTATTTGCTTATTTATCAAGTTATGAAAAATGAATGGACTTTGGAATCCAGAATGGTCTAGTTTGAATTCCAGCCCTTCCACATACTAGCTCTTTAATGTCTGGCTAACTTTATCACTCTGAGCCTCAGTTTACTCATATGCAGCGTGGTGATCACATTGCTTGTCTCACGGGGCTGCAGTGAGAATGAATAAAAGTAACATATGAAGCAGCTGGCTCAGGATCTTGCAGACATTCCCTTCTGATTCTGCATCTACAATAGGTTTTATTGCCTATGAGAATCCACGTTGACATATTCAGCTGAAATTCTTGAAGCAAATGTCTTCCAAAAAATTCGTGTAGATAAATTTTCAGAGTCAGGATACACAAATGATGATTTGAAGAAAAGGAGACATCTCAAAAATATCAAGGATTTTCTTGTTAGACCATGAACTTCAGAACATGAAACTTAATTTTGGTCTTGATGAATTTTCACACGGTCAGTTTCACAGTTAAATAGTGAGTACCTCACTTGCAATTTCATACATTTATTTTCTCAACAATGAAGTACTAAAAGCCCATTATGTTCAGGATTTCTGCTAGGCCTAGGGGCCCAATAGTGAGTAAAATTATAGTAACATTACTCATTGTACAGTAGGAAAAGCATAGAAGATACTTAAAAAACAATGGTGGTAACAGCATACGTAAGGACGTGGGGCCATGGGAGCACGTGGGTAAATACACAATGAGCAACTGTCAACTGTAGTTCATGGGGAACCTCCATTTCTTTTTTCCCTCTAAACTTTTAGGTTTGAGGGTATATGTGCAGGTTTGTTACATGGGTAAATTGCATGTTGCTGAGGTTTGATGTACAAATGATCCTGTCACCTAAGTAGCAAGCATAATGCCCAATAGGTAGTTTTTCTACCCATGCCCCTCACCCTCACCCTCCGAACTCAAGTAGTCTCAGCGTCCATTGATCCCATCTTTGTGTCCATGTGCATTCAATGAAAGTTCCATTTCTGGCCGGGCGCGGTGGCTCAAGCCTGTAATCCCAGCACTTTGGGAGGCCGAGACGGGCGGATCACGAGGTCAGGAGATCGAGACCATCCTGGCTAACACGGTGAAACCCCGTCTCTACTAAAACATGCAAAAACTAGCCGGGCGAGGTGGCGGGCGCCTGTAGTCCCAGCTACTCGGGAGGCTGAGGCAGGAGAATGGCGTAAACCCGGGAGGCGGAGCTTGCAGTGAGCTGAGATCTGGCCACTGTACTCCAGCCTGGGCAGCAGAGCGAGACTCTGTCTCAAAAAAAAAAAAAAAAAAAAGAAAGTTCCATTTCTAAACTCTTTCTTCTACCCATCTTCATGTTTGTAGCTATCACTTTCTATCTTTCGCACCTGGTTTCCAGTTTGTTTAAGATGCACATATTCCCCTTATGGGAATGAAGGAAGACCTTCTAATGTTTTGGGGAAATCTATTTGCTAATATTACAATAATAGAGTTTAAACTGGCCACTATATCATGTCAGGCGGCATGTCACCTGCATAGTTTAGAAATCCTGAGACAAGTGCAATGGGTAGAGTGCTTCTAAACAAGTAATGCAAACCATCCTCTTGGGTAGTATCCATTTCTTTTGTCATGGGTCTAGTGCTCAATATTCTGAATTTTTTCCTATGAATTTGATTTATCAAGTACTTATTTTAACTGTAAAATGAAAGTATATTAGAAAATATCAGTTAAAAACACTGGGAGCTTCCTGATAAAGAAGTTGGCCCTTACAATTGGAGCCAAAATAATGACAATGATGACAATAACAATTATAAAGATCTAATATTTATTGGGTACTATGTGCTGGTCATTGTTCTAAAAGCTGACATCTATTCATTCAATAGCAGTTATCAGGCATATGAACAAAAGATTTGAGGTATTGACCACAGGCTTCACCTTTGTGACAGGATAAACAAATTTTGCCTGAAATCACCCAAATTAAAAGAGTACTATGTTTGGAACTTATAGGCTATCTGACTCTCTGGGCAAGGATTTCTGTAATGAAGAAGACAAGATGAAAGATTATATCTCAACTTATTGGTGCTTCTGGGGCATAACAAATGACTTAATTTCATGAATGAGATTTAAAAAATCCCCGTTTCACATAAGCCTGTATTTTTCTGTTCATTTAGTTCAGTATGGCCCAAAGGGCCATGACTGGCAATATTTTTTAATTTACAAAAATATATCTCTTTGATTTTATTTCTTTCCTAGGGAAAAATACTTTTGATTTAGCATTTTAAAATCTATCCACCCCTTTTCAGAAATTCAGACACAGTAAATTTAGAGGGTAATTATTATTAATTTATAAATTATATGAGAAGCTTCCTTTTGGATTATGAGAGACATATGTTTGGCTTCTTTGCATTATTGTAAATGTCTACCTTAGGGTATGTACAGTGTTGATGTCTAATAGACATTTGTTGATTGTTTGACATGTGATTACAGTATAAAGATTTTACTTCAGTTAAATGCTAAGGAAATGTCACATTCTCATTTTATTTTCCTATAAATACTGATATCTTCTGAAGATCAGAAAGGCTTTGCCTTTTAAAAGAATTCCTTTTCTTCATATCAAATTGTGAGTTAGAAATTTTTTCTTTAAAGTTTTGATGGCTCTGGGTACATATTTCAGTAATTCTAGATCAAATAATCACAGAGTATGAGAGGTGGAGGAAGCTTTCTGCAGCACTGTGTCCAGGGATTACAAACTCAAATGCCTCCAAGGGTCAGGCAGGTAACATAAATATGTGAATCTGGCTGGGTTTAAGATCATAGGGAGGAGGGAAGCAAAGCCTGTAGCAAACTAGAGACTGAATAACCTGTCAAATTCAAACCCAATTCCAATCATAGAAAACAGGTTTCAGGGCTGTATTTGGTCCACGCGCTACCTGTTTATAAACGCTGAAGTTAATCCTTTAATTTCAACTATTGGTGCGTTTAATCCTGCACTTATCACTTTTTTGGGGTATAGACATGCCATTATTTCGTTGCAGGGTCCAAAAGAGCCACAAAAGGCACACAGCCTAACAATCTTAAATTGTCTTTGAGTTACATCACAGAGCTGCTATAATTATACTTTGTGAATTATTGTTTAAGTAAATATGTAGGGACAAGGGACAGAGCCTGAAAATTATTTCCATTTTTGCATTTTTTTTTTTGTTTTTCAAAGGTTTTAAAAATACCCGATGAAATTCTTTATGTGTCTTTCACTGGCTTCAAAATCAGATAAACTAGGTTTACCTTTTGTGGGCTGTTTGACCTTGGACAATTTGCTAAGTTCATTGAGCCTCACTTTCCTTAACAGCATATCAGGTTTGTTTATCATGAAGTTACTTTTTGGATTAATAAGAAAATTTCTGTAAACTGCCAGGCACAAAGCTTGTTCATGTTTGATGATCATAAAATGTGAGTTTCCTACCTTCTATGCCCCGAAGAGTTTCTCTTCCTTTTTTTCCCTGGATCTAGGCCTATAACTTCTTTAAACCAGTTGGTAATAAATTGGTCTGCATTCTATCCTTTCACTCCAGCTGAGATCAGCAACAGGATTGTGAGTTTTGTTTGTAATACATTGTTAGATGAATCCTTTTGTATATAAAAAAAGAACGTAAATATTTTCTTTAAGCATCCTTCTTCGAAATTTTCACCCCCTGGTTAAATCACAATTTGTATTCTTTCAGGCACATTGTTATTTTTCTTGGTTAATGTATCTTTCATCTTTGTACCTTTTCTTTCAAGAAAAATAAAATGTTAAAGAAGGCCTCCAAATGTTATGGGGTCTTTAAATGTTCGCTGTAGGAAATCTGGGTTTCTAAAATTAGCACTGGTGATTTGACAAGGTAGGGAGCTACTCTGCTATTATTCATACATGTTATTAGAACGGCTATAACCTACAGTCCTGGCTGGATTTTCCAGAAAAGAAGTCCAACCAAGTGCTCTGTTTCAAGACACCATAATTTTTTATAATTTTTCAAAAAACTTAGTAAAGTTGCTCAATAGTTCTGTGCTGTTGCATCAAAGAAAAGGTAAAAATGTGCAATGGGCCCGCTATAAGTGACATAATTAATTTAAAGCTGCACTTTGGGTAGGTAGTTTCAGTTGGGCAGATTTCTCTTTTAGAATTACTGAGAAGGTTTCCTTTAGAAATGAATAAGTGGAGAGAAACATGTCATCCAACAAGCAAGAAGAACCCAAGTGTGTTTTCCCTACAAAACTACACTTCACTGAGAAATCAGCACACCAACCAACATTCATTATAGATGTTCCATATTACTCGTTACTCTGCATATTAGTCCATTCTCACACTTCTATAAAGAACTACCTGAGATTGGGTAATTTATAAAGAAAAGAGGTTTAATTGACACACAATTTCACAGGCTGTACAGGAAGCATAACTGGGAGTCCTCAGGAAACTTATAATCATGGCAGAAGGTGAAAGGAAAACAAGCGCATCTTCACATGGCAGCAGGAGAGAGAGAAAGCAAAGGGCAAGGTGCTACAAACTTTTAAACAACCAGATCTCATGAGAACTCACTATCATGAGCACAGCCATGTGGAAATCCACCCCCATGATCCAATCACCTCTCACTAGGTCCCTTCCCCAACATGGGGGATTGCAATTCAACATGGGATTTGGGTGGGGACACAGAGCCAAATTATATCACTCCGTAACCAGTAGATTTAAAAGGTCACATCTAAGGATACATTTGATGACCTTGCTTACCTAGATGGTATTCATGTCACTTTTCTGCAACTTTGGCTACTGTCATCTATAGGCAGTCACTTTAAAAAATATTTATTTTCTGGTCTCATCTGATCCAGATTAGTTTTTCAAAAACTATTTAGAAGAAAGTTACAAATAACCTGTACAGTACTTCTTTTTCCTGGGTGAGCACTAATAGCTCTGAGTTTGGCTCTACTTTTCCATGGGTTTGAAACTGCCCTTTTCAAATGGCACCTTGGGCATTCCTAAATCACTCAGTCACTTTATCTCACCCCTTTTGTTATTTGTGATTTCTACTGTATTTGTATTTTGAATAGCTTCAGTCAGAGTTTATTCTTTTCTGTTTTAGTTGTTGTTTCCTTCCACTCTTTTTATAATTCTTGGTGATTTTTATACTGACATAAGGAACTGGCCTCTGTATCCTTCACCTTTTCTCCACATGCTTTGATTTTTTGCCATCACCTACTGCATCCACTACATTAATCTCATGCTCAATGAGTACTGGTGTTCTGAACAGAGAAAGGAGCTGTTCTGTTATTATTCATACATATTATCAGAATGGCTGCAGCTTAGAGCCATTGGATTCTCCGGAAAAGAAAGCCAACGAAATGTTCTGTTTTAAGATGCTGTAACTCTCACTCTTGTTCTCTGACCACAACTTCTTATCTTTCTAAGCACTTAGTCACCCAATTTAAGTCCCACCTCCCCAATTCTGCCCCTCCACTCTTTTATATTCCACCACCTTTTCACTGTCTCTCGCCCCCATTTGTATTTTCATTTCCTTCTGTATCAAGTTTATGCCCAACGGATTATCATCATGTTTCTTTTTTTTTTGCTTATCTTCTCGCCCACCTTGCCCCTCTCTTTCTTTATCACTCTCCTAGCAAAATCGTAGCCCTAGATAAACCCTACTGAGATTTCCCAGATGCTCTACTTGGATTTTGTACAGCCGTACATAGCTGGAAGAAGCACACACCTGTGCAGGCTGGTCCCACTTTAAATTCATGACTTTAAAACAAAATTGGGTCTTACGCAGCTTGGCAAGCCTACCATATTTCCCTCTTCAACTCATTTTTTTCCATTGACCATTCCATTTCCTTTCTCTTCTCAAACTACCTTCATGGCTTTACTATTCTCAGACTTAGTCAGCGGCCTCGTTTTCTTTTTGAGTCAGAAAAGAAGTTTCAACCAGGCAAGGTGGCATGCATTTCGGTGGTCCCAGCTACTTGAGAGGCTAAGGTTAGGGGGATGGCTTGAGTCCTGGAGGTCAAGGGCAGGGAGCCGTGTTTGCACCACTGCACTCCAGCCTGGGTGACAGAATGAGACTCTGTTATAATAATAATAAAAAAAAAAAAGAAAAGAAAAGAACTTTCACAGGCCACCTTACTTACAACTTTGTAAGGCACTAAAACTCTTTTCTTACAGCATTCCAAAATCATTAAGTCCAGTTAAAGCTAGCTTATTTCTTTATTTGATGTTTTCAAAGTTCAAAAGTCATACATGCTTGTCACTACAAGCAATTAAGTCCCTGGGACTTTCCAGGCTTTTGCATTCAAAGTCCTATATCCCAAGAAACCTCTCAGTCACAGGCAAACTGGGTTGGTTTATCACCTTGCCAGGAAGCAACACACTGTACAGGCAGACACGGCAAAGATGAAAAAAAAATAGTGATCTCACCTGGCTACCTTCCTATTCTTTTATACCCTTATGCTTATACCAACACATAGAAGCATACATACAACAAATTTAGAGTGTGTTTTCTATTGTTTTTACTAAAATAGAATCCTGCTATACACATTTCTCTGCAAGTTGTTTTCTTTTTTCTTGATTAAAGAAATCCCTTTACAGGGTACTTGAAATGGGAAACTGAATGTTGTGTTTCAACAAAACTGGATGTAACCAGCTGAAGTTGACAAACAACCGTGAACTTTGAGTGATCCCAGGATACTAGACCCTTGGTTGACCTAAGTGAAGACTCTTCCCTGAATAAGGAACAATAGGAATTGTTTCATCAACTGTCTACAATTCTAAGGATTCATTCCATTTTATTTAGAATTTAGTTTTCAATCTTGATTGGTATAACCAACCTGAACTATACATTTCTAATACTTAGAAAGTTTTGAATTTTCCTTTTCAGTGAACCACTCAGTAAATTTTATTCACTGGTGAGTGTTCTGTTGGCTGACAAGATAACTTCAGCTTTTTTTTAAAGATAATCTGTTTTAAAAATTTATACCGAACAGTATATAGTGGATACACACACACACACAAACACACATGATTTTATATACATAAAACATTATACGTGTGTTGTTGTTGTTGTTTTAGAGACATCTTTATTTTTTTTAACTTCTTGTTTTTTCCTAACAGGTTGTTATTCAGATTCCCTCTGTTCACCTGTTTAATATTTTTCCCTAATTTTCTGCAAATTCATAAGATGTATATGAGACTTGTATAATCATGCATAATAAAAAGTGGATTTTGCTCTTGTTTGCTTAATACAAATTGTATCACAATAAAAAAATATTAATACAATTAAAATAGTTGTGATATGTAGTAATATTAACTATTGTTGATATGTAATGCTATTATAAAAGGTAAATGAAAACATAAACCCATAAACAATGTAATTCCAACTGTGTAAAAATAGATCAGTGCATAGAAAAAAAGGTTTAAAGAAAAATGCTTTAAATTGTTATGTTAATTATGTATGGATGCTGAGAGTTTGAGTGGTTTTTATTTTTTACTTTTAATGTATTAGCAAATTTTTCCTTAACGATGTTGAACACTTATAAAATTGTAAAGCAATTGAAGTAAAAATAATTGCCCATAGCCTAAGACCTATCTGAAAGTAACAACTGACTTTATACTTATCCAATATATAATAAATAAAATAATATACACAAATAAAAACAACAACAACAAAAACAAATTGTATCACATTAAAACACATTGGAAACTTTCAAAAATGACTCCCAATAACCTCACTTTCTGGTATGTACATCCTTGACTAGTCTTTAGACCTTGGATGTGAACAGGATCTAGTCATTTGTTTCTAATGAATATGGCAAATGTGATGGATTGTAATTCCAAGCTTAGGTCATGCTGTTGATGGTGGGCTGGTTCAGGTTCTTGACTTCATTGCACAAAAAAATTGGAGAGCAAGTCCAAAGTAAGAGTAGGCAAAGAAGTTTATTGCAAAGCAAAGTACACTCTAGGAGGCAGAGTGGACTGCTAAGAGGGAGAGACAGCAGCTAGAACCTTAAGAGTAATTCCTTGTATAGGAGCTGTATATACATAGTCGTAAAATACTGGTGAGGTCAAGTATGCAAAAGAGGAGCTGGCACATGTGTTCAGTATCTACATGCTCCAACATGCATCACATGTATCATTAGCATATAAAATCTCCACCTAGGGTTTTTTTTTTTTTAACTATTAAAATGAGGAAAAGGGTACTATAAGATAAAATTTGAGCCTAGCTGCACATGAAGGACCCTAGTGAAGTCCTTGCCCCCTCCCTCAACACAGAAATTTGTTGTTAATAGCTTCTTGGACTTTCAGTGCTGATTGGTTGGGAACTGGGGAAGTTATGTCAGGAATAAGGGGCTTTTTTTCTCGTTCCTGGACTGTACTAGGTGTCAGAAACATGTAACCATCTGGCAGTCTGCTGGTATCCTACAGGACTGCTTACCTTGCAGAAGAGTTAGGTGCTGACTCATGAGGGTGCTAGCAAAGGAAGTCCACTGTGAAAGAAGCTCACAGGGCTTCCCACAAGGGGACAAGTCAGTATGGCCTCCTAATCTTACCTAATCTGCCTCAGTACAAGACTGATTTCTATCTTATTGACACTTTCTTTGCTTGCTTGTTTTGAATAAGCCAGGTGACATGTTGTAAGCTGCCTTTTGAAGAGGTTCAAGGGGTAAGGAACTGAGAGTGGCCTTGGGTAACAGTGAAGAATTGAGGCCCTCAGTCCAAAATTCTGTGAGACACTGAATCACGGCATTAACCTATTGAGTGAGTTTAGAAGCAGATCTTGTCCTCCTTGACCCTGTAAATGACTTGGCCTTAGCCAATATCTCCCTTGCTGAGACCCTGAACAGAGGACCCTGTTAAGCCATGTCTAGATTCTGGGCCCATGGAAACTCTGTGGTAATAACTGCTATTGTTAAATCACTAAGTTATGAATTTAACATAATTTGTTTTGCAACAATAGAAAATATAACACATTTCACTAAATTTCCTTTTTCTCATTTAACAATACGGTATGGAAATCTGTCCAATTTAGTTGATATAAGTTTGTTTCATTCTTTGTTACAGCACCATATTACCTGGTAGGAATTTGCCTTAATTTATTCAAATATTTCTTTATGGATTGATATGGTTTGGCTGTGTCAACCAAATCTCATCTTGAACTGTAGTTCCCATAATCCTCATATGTAGTGGGAGGCACCTGGTGGGAGGTAATTGAATCATGGGGGCAGTTACCCCCATGCTGCTGTTCACATAATAGTGAGTGAGTTCTCACGAGATCTGATGGTTTTATAAGGGGCTTTTTCCCCCTTTTGCTTGGCACTTCATGTGAAGAAGGCTGCCATGTAAAGAAGGCTGTGTTTTCTTCCCCTTCTGCCATGATTGTAAGTTTCCTGAGGCCTCCCCAGACCTAAAGCACTGTGAGTCAATTAAGCTTCTTTTCTTTATAAATTGCCCAGCCTCGGATTTGTCTTTATTAGCAGCATGAGAACAGACTAATACATGGATAGTCATTAATTTGCCACTACATTTCTAGTGGCAAAAAAGCTCTAAACCAAGTACATATTTTAAAATTACAACTAGAAGCTGATTTTCAGTCTTGCTTTCTATATTTGAGATGTTGATTTAGAAACTGGGAAAAATACACACATACAAGAAATACTAAGGAAGCCACATTTCCATATTCTATAAAAAACTTTAGATGAAAATTATGACAATAATTTTAGAGCAAAATACCATTAAGATAGAGTTATATTTTGTTTGTTCTGGGGAAAACACCTTTAAAAACAATTAAAATAAATATTTTGTTGACTTTTTAAAGTATATGAATTCTCTTTACATTCCCTTCGAAGTATAAAAATTAATGAAATCATTTAATCATAAATCAGAACAGATGTTAAAAATTACCTAATATAATCACTCATTTCGTGTGTTAACTTCCTTTGAAACTTGGGCATTGAAAGGTATTGTAAACAATAATTTCCAATTTTACAAATAGTACAAATACATATTTGTTGTAAAGATGTAAACATTGAAGATAACTACTCTACAATTCAATAACATTGAAGTTTCCTACTCTAGTTCCTTTTCTCTCTCTCAGAGGGAACCACAATTATTGCTTTGGGTATTGCTATGTGGTATTGTATATCTTTTGTATATTTTCAAGGTCTTTAATTCTTATAAATACGTGTATATACCCGTAGACACTGTAAATTACATTATGTTTTATGTATCATTCAACAATGCTTTATCAATTGGCATTTGAGAATATAATTTTAACATCTTCTTCTGCAGTGCTTTATGACTGATGATTAAGTTTTAGGAATGAGGAATGATACATTTCTTTGATTTTTTGTTATTTTGTCTTTATATTAAGTTGATTTTTTTTGTTCTGTTGTCATGTATAATCAGTATCATTTTTACTTTCCAACAATGTGCTGGTTTCCATGTTAATGACATGATGTTAGTAGCTCAGCTGGCAAACAAAATTCCTTCAATTTAAAGTGTCTCTAAGTACATTTCACCCAAGGAAACATTTTGAAACCATACGAAGCTGAAACCTTGCCTGCAAGCATTTCTACTGACAATCACTTTTCTAGTTTAAGTAAGGACTAGAGATGTTTTTAACATTCGATGTCCTAATGCCTTTAAAACAAATTTTTTCAGCCTCAACAGCAAAAACACATTTTAGAAATGCCTGTTAGTAGAGCAAACGTTTCAACCAAAAACACATTTGAACTGTAAAATTCCCTTGCTGAACCAAATGTTTTGCTTCACAAATAGTTTTTAGATTTGCTTTGGTTCAACTCTATTCCTTCTTAAACATTACTGTGAGTATTTTATAAATTAAGAGTTCTTATTTCTTAGAATATTTGTGCAATTTAGATTCAGTTTGGCAGATATTTGTGGAGCATCTTCTTTGGGATAACTGTAATGCCAGGTACTGACTGATTCAGTGATAAGTATTATACAGCCCCCACTTTTAAGAAACGTTATCTAATGGGGGAGAGAGAAAAAAATCAAGCAACAAATCCAATACAATGTAACAAATTATAGTCAATTAATTAATCAACCAGTGAATTCTTAAGTTTTAGAAATTCTCCTCTGGGCCAGGCATTGTCCTAGGACTACAACCTATCTTTAAGAAGGGACATGCAAAAGGGCACAGGATTAGTTACCAAATCTCTCCTTAGTAAAAGGAGATCAGGACATGCGTTCTGAGAGATAATATAAGATCCAGGATGTGAAGGAAAGAAGATTGACGTTTCGCAGGCAAAGAAAACCATTATCAGCAAAGATGTGAACATTCCATACACAGAAACAGAAAAGCACTGTGCATTGGAGAAATACCGAAGCACATTTTGGTGATGGGCATGGTGGAGACAGAGGGTCAGCTGGGAGAAACAGACAAAGACCAGGTCGTGGAAGACCTTGTAGCCTGTTTTAGGAAGCTACTAAGTCAAGAGCTTATACTATATCTTAATATTCATGCTGAAATGCAGCTGCTTACTAATTCAGTGATAATAAATTTAAGCTCTTTACTACCTTAATAATCGTTGAAAAAGAAAATCTGATAAATTTTCAATGGACTGGAAAAAGAATGTTCAGCAAATTATACTTTGTAATATATTGGTGCTTAGGTGCAGTTTGACTCTGACATAAAAAAGTTCAGACTAAAGTGAATTAAACTCACACCCATACCTCATTCTGGCTTCCCCTATAGCATAGTGGGTGTTTGGCAAAGGCCTTACTTTAATGGTGTGAATTTTCCAGAATGCCTTTGATTTTGATTGAGCAGCAAGGAGTTCTGGCAGTTGCATATAGGATAGGCCGACAATTCTCAAATGCATTACATCATGGTTAAAGTGATACTGACTTTTGAAAACTTCTATAGAGTTGTCAAGATTTAAAAACATTGTAAGGTGAATCAAAATAATATACAACAGTTAAAGGGTCATCAATGTGATGTAAATACTCCATATTTTGGTCATATTTTCACTACTGAAGAATAAATAGTATAAATTTGGAAAAATTATTTAAGCTTCTGGGCCTTACTTTCTATAAAACTGAAGAAATTAGATAAAAACCTCTTTTAGTTCTAAAATTATGCAAATCAAAGTCATCTACTTTGCAGTAAAATCCCTATTTTGAGTGACAAAAATATGTAGCAGCTTGGCTACTGGTAGAACTGTCGAGTATCAGAATATCTTGAGTAATTTGCTATTTAGTAAGTACCTACTATGTTGAAATACTATTATAGGAGATGGGAATATGATGGCTGTGGTCATTTGAACTACTAATCAAATCTTTCTGCCTCTCCGCACCACATTAGAATATAGAAGGATTGTACTTCCTGGCCTCTTTGCAGCTGGATAGGGCTGTGTAATTTCCTTTGGTCAATGTGGTTGTCAATGAAAACCCATAGGTCAGTTTCTGGGTCACAGCAATTACATGTTCAGTTTGAGACCCTCAAGTGTTCTTTTATCACTGTTCCAGATAGTAGCTGTTCCATCAGCCTGAGTCCTGAAGTGAAACTCCAGCCGACTGCAGTGAACATATAGCATAAGTGAGAAGTAAACTTTAATTGTTAAGGCTAGTGAGGTTATAGGCTTGTGTGTCACTAAAGCCAAACTTAGCCTCTCCTAGACTAACAGAATGGGGAGCAAGACAGACAAGGCTATTGCTGTCATGGTGCTTACAGTCCATTGGGAGATAATAGAAATATAAGTAGGAACCAATCAACAGGGTCATTTCAGTTAGAGATTTAGGATGGGTGGTCATGGAAGGGCTTGCTATAGATATTTAAATTGAGGAAAATTGACAAAAATAAGTCAATCATCAGAAGATCTTTGGAAAAAGCATTTCAGATAGAGAAACAGCAAGCACAAAGGTCCTCAAATGGAACAAGCTTAGTATGTTTAAATAGAGAAAGGTGACTGGAGCCCAGATATTGTATGTGAGTTGTAGAGTGTAAGGTCGAAAAGATGGGCAATAAACTTTCTCAACCCCGGGGGCACATGAGATTCTCCTGCAGTACTTAACAAAATACCATTACTAGCCCAAGTCTCGGATATTCTAGAGTTATAAGAGGCCTCAGTAATTTTTTTAGTTGCCTAGATGATTCTAATATGTAAATTGGGTAAAAATACCTGATGTAGAGTCTTTTTAGATTATGGTTAATTCTTGATGACTAGAATTTTACTGAGTTGTTGAAATTATTTTAGGAGAGGGGTGACATGACCTAACTTTTGTTTTATTAAATCACTCTGACTGCAATGTGGAAAATGTATTATGGGTGAATCAGAAAGATTACTGAAAAGGCTATATCAGAAATGATGTAGATGGGACAAGGTATTAACAGTGATGATAGAGAAACATTGTTGGATTCAGGATGTATTCTGAAACTAGTGCTAAATTAACTTGCTGATGAATTGGATACACTTATGGTGGTGGTTGGCATGATGAACAAAGTGAGAAAAAAATGCTGACATGTAGGTTTTTGGGTGAAAAACTGAGTTAAAAGGAAAACCCCTAGCTTAAATGGGTAAGACTAGAACAGTAATTGGTTTGCAAAGTGGAGAGAACCTAGAATTGTTTGTAGGATTTGTTATATTAACGTTGCAACTAGTAAACATTCTGTAGAGGCATAAAGTAGACAGATAGCAGAATTTGGAGAACAGAGGAAAGATGAGAAAGGAAGATATACATTTGGTGGTTATTAGCAAATAATTTTTAAAGCCAGGATATTCATGTAGTAATAGAGGAGAGCAAAGAATTACATCTTTTTTTTTTTTTTTTTGAGACGGAGTCTCGCTCTGTCGCCCAGGCTAGAGTGCTGTGGCCGGATCTCAGCTCACTGCAAGCTCCGCCTCCCGGGTTCACGCCATTCTCCTGCCTCAGCCTCCCGAGTAGCTGGGACTACAGGCGCCCGCCACCTCGCCCGGCTAATTTTTTTATATTTTTTAGTAGAGACGGGGTTTCACCGTGTTAGCCAGGATGGTCTCGATCTCCTGACCTCGTGATCCGCCCGTCTCGGCCTCCCAAAGTGCTGGGATTACAGGCTTGAGCCACCGCGCCCGGCCAAGAATTACATCTTAAATGCTCCAATATTTAGAGGCTGAAAATATATGGGCAAATCAGAAAATATCGAGAAGAAACAGTCAGCCAGGTAGAAAGAACGTCAGAAGCATAAGGACTCATACTATTGCCAAGAAGAGTGATTTAATGAAGCAGTAATCAACTTGTTAACTGCTGCTGCAACGTGGAGTAAAAGGAGGACATTAATAGCACCCAAATCTAATTCTCTTTTGTATTATACCTGATAATTCAATTGGTATACATTTAAGGAAATGGCATAGAACAGTGCAGTGCTCTTCAAATATTGGCACAAATACTTCTTAAATGAGTTTTGAAAAACTAAGCACCCTTTGCAAATTTGTAAGTTGACCTCTAAAATACTTTTATTATAAATTCAAATAATAGTTGCAAATAATGTAATTTTCAAAACTTTGTAAATAATTATGTTTAAGATAAAATTGCCTCTCTTTTTAAATGTACCCAGTGGCACATAAATACCATAGTGAAAATATGCATGAACAAGTTCTTCTTTACCAGTTGAAAAATTATCTTCAAATTTATGTTTTAATTCTACTTCCTCCATTCAACTGTATCTATCTATCTATCTGTGTATCTATCTATCTATCTATGTTTTTTTTTTTGAGACATAGTCTCTCTTTGTCGCCCAGGCTGGAGTGCAGTGGCTTGATCTTGGCTCACTGCAAGCTCCGCCTCCTGGGTTCACGCTATTCTCCTGTCTCAGCCTCCCGAGTAGCTGGGACTACAGGCGCCCGCCACCTCGCCCGGCTAATTTTTTGTATTTTTTGGTACAGACGGGGTTTCACCGTGTTAGCCAGGATGGTCTTGATCTCCTGACCTTGTGATCCGCCCACCTCGGCCTCCCAAAGTGCTGGGATTACAGGAATGAGCCACCGCTCCCGGCCTCTCTTAATATATTTTTACGTGTGAAAGTGTTTTACTGACCATTGTATCATATATAATGCAATAAGAATATATAAAAAATTAAGTCTAAATTAAAACATCCTAGTGCTTTTAATTGTTAAGATTATTGTGCTTCTTCTGGAGTGATGTCAGTAAAAGAGAAGGGAAGGTCCAAGGTCTCCTTCCCCTGTCCCCTATCTTCCAGAAAAATAAAAAGCAAGTACTGTTATTACCAACTTTGTAAGAACTCTGAAAAATGTTCAAGTTTTTCAGCAACCAAGCAAATGCTGAATTTCAAAGCAATAGGAAAACTTTGTGGTATTTTTACTTGAACTTGTTTCACTCTTCCTGGTGTGGCTGCAATCTTGAAGAAGAAAGCCTATGTTCTCAGTGTAGGTCCCTGGAGGGAGCAGAGCTGACCTGATTTGAAATTGTTGTGTATGTTGGTTCTGACTTATTTGGGGGCTGCCTGAAGGACTGGCTTATGGTACTTGTCTCTTTCACCTAACTCACACCTTGGACTAGAAAGGTGGTAGGCATTACTCAAAAATCCTGCAAGGTGAAGTAACAACTGCAGACACTTCACATAAAAGATTATGGTTAAAAGGCACAATAGACCACCTAATACCTGGGAGCAAAAGCTGGAAAGAATTTCTTTTGAAAATTGGGTTATTCAATGCACTATGAATATGGGGAAATTTAGAAACTCATGTACATGACCAGGGCAAGGTGCATGCTCAGAAAAGGACAGAGAAAACCCTACGCTTACACCTTAGGCTGAGCCTTAGGCTCAGTGCAAGCCTGGCTAAATTTTGAAAGATTGCTCTGGCACAAAGCTATTATACAAAGACTAGAGAGTTTTATTTTTTTATTTGTTTGTTTGTTGGTTTGTTTTTAGTTTCTGGTCTTTAGTGGGAAATTTCTGTCAGAACTCTAGCTGAGCACAAGCTGAAGAACAGTGATTTCAGTGACTACACATGATAAATAACAGTGTCTTTGCATAAATAGTTTGAGAAAGTCACTAAGCCAATGGACTGCTATAGCCTTTAATACCGGAAAGAAAAAAAAAAGGAAAGAAAAAAGAAAGAATAAGGAAAGAGAAAGAATGAAAAAAGAAGGAGAAAGAAAGAAGAAAGAAAAGAAAGAAAGAATAGAAAGGAAGGAAGGAGGGAGGGAAGGGAGGAAAGGAAAACACTGGGGAAAGGGAAAAATATGATTTCCAGAGTTACCACATTATAATGTTTAAATGTCTGTTACCAAAAGATAATAAAGCATATAAAGAAATAAGAAAAATAGTCCATTCAGGAAGAAATAATCCATTCGGGAAGAAATAATCTCTGAAGAAGCCTAGAAATCAGACTTACTAGCAAAGACTCTAAAACAGCTGTCTTAAATATGTTCAACAAGCTAAGGAAAATCATGGACAAAGAAGTAAAAAAAAAATCAGGAAAATGATGAATGAACACAATGAAAATATCAATAAAGAGAGAAATTATTAAAAGGAGCCAAATAGAAATTCTGGAGCTGAAAAGTAGAGTCACTGAAATAAAAAGTTCACTAAAGGGTTGTAAAAGCATATTCAAGCAGCGGGAAGAATCAGTGACCTTGACAATAGTACCTTATAATTATCATCAGAGTTGCAGACTGAAAAACAAATAAGGTAAAGTTCATCAGTGTCTAAGGAACCTGCGTGATATCATCAAACAATCTAACATATGCATTATGGGAGTCCCAGAAGAAGAATGGAAAGAAATGACCAAAAAAAAGAATGAAGAAATAATGCATGACACCTTCCCAAATTTGATGACATACATGAATCTATATGTCCAAGAAATTCAGATAACTGTAATAAGGTAAAGCCAAAGAAACCCACACCAAGACACATTATAATCAAATTGTCAAAAGTTAAAAAATAAAAATGTATATACATACAATGGAATAGTGTTCAACTATAAAAAGAAATAAAGTTCTGATACATGAAAAACATGGATGAACCTTAAAACATTATGCTAAGTAAAATAAGCCAGATGCAAAATAACAAATATTATATGATTCCATTTACATAACTTATCTAGACTATGCAAATTCATAGAGAGAGGTTATCAGGCACTGGGGTAGGGGAAATGTGAAATTACTCCTCAGTGGTTATACAATTTCTGTTTGGGTGATGAAAAAGTTTTAGAAATAGAGGTAATGTTTGCACAACATTGTGAATGTAATTAATGTCACTGTATAGTACACTTAACAATGGTTAAAATGGCAAATTTGTATGTATTTTACAACAATAAAATAAATTTACAAAACATTATTCTTCTGCATTGAGTTATCATTACAGCTATTATTAGTATATAGTTGATTCTCTCTCTCTCTCTCTATATATATATACACACACACATAACTGCATATATTATACATTTTGATAATAGTGATTAAATATAAAAAGTATACTTAATTGGTAGTGTATCTTTTAATGAAATGTATGAAAATTTATTCTTCTGAAAAAGAAAATGATGCATCCGTGGATAAAGCTTATTTATTGCTAGAATGAGATAAAATTCAGAATCAATTTTTGCTTTGCCTTTTATCATGAGCTATGTTCTGACAAAATTTGTTGGCATAACTAAAAAATGAGAATGGAGGGAGTTTTGCAACAGCAATGTCGCACAATCCCTTGATTGATGTTGCTGCTGAAAAAAGTGAATGGAAGTTATTTGGGCCATCTTTTCTCAACCTAAAGTCAATGTTTTGAATTGTCTCTGTGATATTTTCCCCCAATAACAACATACCAAAGTAAAACTAGATATGACTGAGAATTACATCTTTCATTTGTATAGGCAGAAATAGGTAATTGTGAAAAAGGAGGTGAGTCCCTTGGAAAGACTTTGTGTACCTACATGGTCACAGGCACTATTCAGACTTCTGGTTTATTGGAAAGAACATTAGACAAAAATTCAGGAGATTTACCTTCCAGGCTAAACTCGGTGACTGAGAAGCAGAGAAGATAAAGAATTGAATGTGTTTTAATATAATTAACTGCTTCGATGCTATCTTTATTGGTATCCATAAGTTAAATTTTATTGCTGTTCTAATACAAAGTTTTAAGAGAAAGAACATTTAGCAAAGAAAATAAAGAACAGAGACCATAGTTAGAGGTTATCCAGGAAACCTTCTGTGTAATTTCATGTTCTTTCCCATCATACCTTCTATGCAATTTAATGCTCTTTCCTGTACTGTTTAGTTTAGTTGAGTTGGTTCCCACAAGTCAATTACAAGAAGATATTTATTGAGTTATTTCACCTTAAATTAAAGCTTTAATAATGAAAAGTATATCAAATAAGAAGTGCTGAGGTTAATGTGGAAAGGAAAGGCAGTTTTAAAAAAGAAATTGATAAAATATCCAAAATAAGCTCTTTAAAAACCTCACAGAAGAAATGCCACACTGCTTATAGTAGAAAAACAACAGAGATACTTCTATGCTAGAACCTTTCTTGATCGGCAGAAACCCATAAACTTATTAAACGATTTTCACTGGTCAGTGAGGATGCCTTGTAAATTTTTTAAAAAGTTAATTGAATGCACTTGTATTATAGAGTTTGGCCAGTACTAGAGCCATTTAGGCTTTGCCTACATTAGACAATGACCTGAAGAAAATTATGCACAGATTTTAATACACTGTGGAAGTCTCATGCTTATAGTCTTTTGGTTTCCAGTAGAGTATTTTATGATTTGTGGTCCCTGGAAGTCAGAAATATCTTGGGGAAAATATTAAGACCTCTGATTTACCTTATTTTGAAAAACCTTCCAATTGCTTTCCTTTGTGCTAGAATAGACCACAAACTCCTTACAATGACCTAGGAGGCTCCTGGCTACCATGTTAACCTCTTCTCAGATCTCCCCATTATGATCTGTACTCCAGCTGCTTGCCATCTTTCTGTGTCTGTTCTTGACACATAGTGAGTTTATGCCTGCTTAGGACCTTTGCACATACTGTTCCGACTTCCTGAAATTTTCTTTTCCAGATCTTTGCTTGGCTTGTGCCTTTTCATTCTTCAGGTCTCTGTTCAAAAGTAGCCTCTTCACAAAGGCCTTTCCAAACCACTCCTTCCTATTCTCTCACTACTGTCTACCTTATTGCATGTTAGAAAGGAATGGTCTTCATAACACTTGTCATTCTTAAACATTTTCTTGTCTAATTATTTGCTTACTTATTATTTGTATCTTTCCTTGTGTTGCAACTTCATCAAAGGAAATCAATCTTGTTAGCTACTGCATTCTGGTCTTCTAAAACAGTGTAGAGTAGGTGCTTAATAAATCTTTGTTGATGATTGACTAACTAGATGAATTTTTCTGACCTTCTTTTTTCTAGATCATTTCCTGCCAAAGTCACCCATGCACATTTTTTCTTATGCAGAGTTCAGTTTATTTTAATTCTTAAAAATTGATTGACATGCACATAATAAAATCAACTGAACTGAAATATTTGGCTAATTTGTCTGTCACTGTAGGAAATACAATCTGGCTAATAGATAGTTGCAAAAACCCTGGGATCTGTAAGTTCATTTCCATTTTTGCAACTAGAGTAGGAAATCAAGCTGAATTGCAAAAATCAGGTCTTTTATGATTTGAACTTCCATTCTTTGTGTCGGAATCTCTCACTTGATCTGAAAATTCTGGTAAATCATTAAGTTACTTTTTTCCCAGCAGAACATCCTTTTTTATTTATGTATTTATTTATTTATTTATTATTATACTTTAAGTTCTAGGGTACATGTGCATAACGTGCAGGTTTGTTACGTATGTATACTTGTGCCATGTTGGTGTGCTGCACCCATCAACTCGTCAGCACCCATCAATTCGTCATTTATATCACGTATAACACCCAATGCAATCCCTTCCCCCTCCCCCCTCACCATGATAGGCCCTGATGTGTGATGTTCCCCTTCCCGAGTCCAAGTGATCTCATTGTTCAGTTCCCACCTATGAGTGAGAACATGTGGTGTTTGGTTTTCTGTTCTTGTGATAGTTTGCTAAGAATGATGGTTTCCAGCTGCATCCATGTCCCTACAAAGGATGCAAACTCATCTTTTTTATGGCTGCATAATATTCCATGGTGTATATGTGCCACATTTTCTTAATCCAGTCTGTCACAGATGGACATTTGGGTTGATTCCAAGTCTTTGCTATTGTGAATAGTGCCGCAATAAACATACGTGTGCATGTGTCTTTATAGCAGCATGATTTATAATCCTTTGGGTATATACCCAGTAGTGGGATGGCTGGGTCATATGGTACATCTAGTTCTAGATCCTTGAGGAATTGCCATACTGTTTTCCATAATGGTTGAACTAGTTTACAATCCCACCAACAGTGTAAAAGTGTTCCTATTTCTCCACATCCTCTCCAGCACCTGTTGTTTCCTGACTTTTTAATGATTGCCATTCTAACTGGTGTGAGATGGTATCTCATTGTGGGTTTGATTTGCATCTCTCTGATGGCCAGTGATGATGAGCATTTTTTCATGTGTCTGTTGGCTGTATGAATGTCTTCTTTTGAGAAATGTCTGTTCATATCCTTTGCCCACTTTTTGATGGGGTTGTTTGTTTTTTCTTGTAAATTTGAGTTCTTTGTAGATTCTGGATATTAGCCCTTTGTCAGATGAGTAGATTGCAAAAATTTTCTCCCATTCTGTAGGTTGCCTGTTCACTCTGATGGTAGTTTCTTTTGCTGTGCAGAAGCTTTTTAGTTTAATCATATCCCATTTGTCAATTTTGGCTTTTGCTGCCATTGCTTTTGGTGTTTTAGACATGAAGTCCTTGCCCATGCCTATGTCCTGAATGGTACTACCTAGGTTTTCTTCTAGGGTTTTTATGGTATTAGGTCTAACATTTAAGTCTCTAATCCATCTTGAATTAATTTTCATATAAGGAGTAAGGAAAGGATCCAGTTTCAGCTTTCTACTTATGGCTAGCCAATTTTCCCAGCACCATTTATTAAATAGGGAGTCCTTTCCCCATTTCTTGTTTCTCTCAGGTTTGTCAAAGATCAGATGGCTGTAGCTGTGTGGTATTATTTCTGAGGACTCTGTTCTGTTCCATTGGTCTATATCTCTGTTTTGGTACCAGTACCATGCTGGTTTGGTTACTGTAGCCTTGTAGTATAGTTTGAAGTCAGGTAGTGAGACGCCTCCAGCTTTGTTCTTTTGACTTAGGATTGTCTTGGCAATGCGGGCTCTTTTTTGGTTCCATATGAACTTTAAAGCAGTTTTTTCCAATTCTGTGAAGAAACTCATTGGTAGCTTGATGGGGATGGCATTGAATCTATAAATAACCTTGGCAGTATGGCCATTTTCATGATATTGATTCTTCCTATCCATGAGCATGGTATGTTCTTCCATTTGTTTGTGTCCTCTTTGATTTCACTGAGCAGTGGTTTGTAGTTCTCCTTGAAGAGGTCCTTTACATCGCTTGTAAGTTGGATTCCTAGGTATTTTATTCTCTTTGAAGCAATTGTGAATGGAAGTTCATTCATGATTTGGCTCTCTATTTGTCTGTTACTGGTGTATAAGAATGCTTGTGATTTTTGCACATTAATTTTGTATCCTGAGACTTTGCTGAAGTTGCTTATCAGCTTAAGGAGATTTTGGGCTGAGACAATGGGGTTTTCTAAATATACAATCATGTCAAAAAAGACAATTTGACTTCTTCTTTTCCTAACTGGATACCCTTGATTTCTTTCTCTTGCCTGATTGCCCTAGCCAGAACTTCCAACACTATGTTGAATAGGAGTGGTGAGAGAGGGCATCCCTGTCTTGTGCCAGTTTTCAAAGGGAATTTTTCCAGTTTTTGCCCATTCAGTATGATATTGGCTGTGGGTTTGTCATAAATAGCTCTTATTATTTTGAGGTACGTTCCATCAATACCGAATTTATTGAGCGTTTTTAGCATGAAGGGCTGTTGAATTTTGTCAAAAGCCTTTTCTGCATCTATTGAGATAATCATGTGGTTCTTGTCTTTGGTTCTGTTTATATGCTGGATTACGTTTATTGATTTGCGAATGTTGAACCAGCCTTGCGTCCCAGGGATGAAGCCCACTTGATCATGGTGGATAAGCTTTTTGATGTGCTGCTGAATCTGGTTTGCCAGTATTTTATTGAGGATTTTTGCATCGATGTTCATCAGGGATATTGGTCTAAAATTCTCTTTTTTTGTTGTGTCTCTGCCAGGCTTTGGTATCAGGATGATGTTGGCCTCATAAAATGAGTTAGGGAGGATTCCCTCTTTCTTAATTGATTGGAATAGTTTCAGAAGAAATGGTACCACCTCCTCTTTGTACCTCTGGTAGAATTCAGCTGTGAATCCATCTGGTCCTGGACTTTTTTTGGTTGGTAGGCTATTAATTATTGCCTCAATTTCAGAGCCTGCTATTGGTCTATTCAGGGATTCAACTTCTTTCTGGTTTAGTCTTGGAAGAGTGTAAGTGTCCAGGAAATTATCCATTTCTTCTAGATTTTCTAGTTGATTTGCGTAGAGGTGTTTATAGTATTCTCTGATGGTTGTTTGTATTTCTGTGGGGTCCATGGTGATATCCCCTTTATCATTTTTTATTGCGTCTATTTGATTCTTCTCTCTTTTCTTCTTTATTAGTCTTGCTAGCAGTCTGTCAGTTTTGTTGATTTTTTCAAAAAACCAACTCCTGGATTCATTGATTTTTTGGAGGGTTTTTTGTGTCTCTATCTCCTTCAGTTCTGCTCTGATCTTACTTATTTCTTGCCTTCTGCTAGCTTTTGAATGTGTTTGCTCTTGCTTCTCCAGTTCTTTTAACTGTGATGTTAGAGTGTCAATTTTAGATCTTTCCTGCTTTCTCTTGTGGGCATTTAGTGCTATAAATTTCCCTCTACACACTGCTTTAAATGTGTCCCAGAGATTCTGGTATGTTGTATCTTTGTTCTCATTGGTTTCAAAGAACATCTTTATTTCTGACTTCATTTCATTATGTACCCAGTAGTCATTGAGGAGCAGGTTGTTCAGTTTCCATGTAGTTGAGCGGTTTTGATTGAGTTTCTTAGTCCTGAGTTCTAGTTTGATTGCACTGTGGTCTGAGAGACAGTTTGTTATAATTTCTGTTCTTTTACATTTGCTGAGGAGTGCTTTACTTCCAATTGTGTGGTCGATTTTGGAATAAGTGCGATGTGGTGCTGAGAAGAATGTATATTCTGTTGATTTGGGGTGGAGAGTTCTATAGATGTCTATTAGGTCCGCTTGGTGCAGAGATGAGTTCAATTCCTGGATATCCTTGTTAACTTTCTGTCTCGTTGATCTGTCTAATGTTGACAGTGGAGTGTTGAAGTCTCCCATTATTATTGTATGGGAGTCTAAGTCTCTTTGTAAGTTTCTAATGATTTGCTTTATGAATCTGGGTGCTTCTGTATTGGGTGCATATATATTTAGGATAGTTAGCTCTTCCTGTTGAATTGATCCCTTTACCATTATGTAATGGCCTTCTTTGTCTCTTTTGATCTTTGATGGTTTAAAGTGTGTTTTATCAGAGACTAGGATTGCAACCCCTGCTTTTTTTTTGTTCTCCATTTGCTTGGTAGATCTTCCTCCATCCCTTTATTTTGAGCCTATGTATGTCTCTGCATGTGAGATGGGTCTCCTGAATACAGCAGACTGATGGGTCTTGACTCTTTATCCAGTTTGCCAGTCTGTGTCTTTTAATTGGAGCATTTAGTCCATTAACATTTAAGGTTAATATTGTTATGTGTGAACTTGATCCTGCCATTATGATATTAACTGGTTATTTTGCTCGTTATTTGATGCAGTTTCTTCCTAGCCTCGATGGTCTTTACATTTTGGCATGTTTTTGCAATGGCTGGTACCAGTTGTTCCTTTCCATGTTTAGGGCTTCCTTCAGGGTCTCTTGTAAGGCAGGCCTGGTGGTGACAAAATCTCTAAGCATTTGCTTATCTGTAAAGGATTTTATTTCTCCTTCACTTATGAAACTTAGTTTGGCTGGATATGAAATTCTGGGTTGAAAATTCTTTTCTTTAAGAATGTTGAATATTGGCCCCACTCTCTTCTGGCTTGTAGAGTTTCTGCCGAGAGATCTGCTGTTAGTCTGATGGGCTTCCCTTTGTGGGTAACCCGACCTTTCTCTCTGGCTGCCCTTAAGATTTTTTCCTTCATTTCAACTTTGGTGAATCTGGCAATTATGTGTCTTGGAATTGCTCTTCTCGAGGAATATCTTTGTGGCGTTCTCTGTATTTCCTGAATTTGAATGTTGGCCTGCCCTACTAGGTTGGGGAAGTTCTCCTGGATGATATCCTGAAGAGTGTTTTCCAACTTGGTTCCATTTTCCCCCTCACTTTCAGGCACCCCAATCAGACGTAGATTTGGTCTTTTTACATAATCCCATACTTCTAGCAGGCTTTGTTCATTTCTTTTTCTTCTTTTGTCTTTTGGTTTCTCTTCTCGCTTCATTTCATTCATTTGATCCTCAATCGCTGATACTCTTTCTTCCAGTTGATCAAGTCAGTTACTGAAGCTTGTGGATTTGTCACGTATTTCTTGTGTCATGGTTTTCATCTCTGTCATTTCATTTATGACCTTCTCTGCATTAATTATTCTAGCTATCAATTCTTCCACTCTTTTTTCAAGATTTTTAGTTTCTTTGCGCTGGGTACGTCATTCCTCCTTTAGCTCTGAGAAGTTTGATGGACTGAAGCCTTCTTCTCTCATCTCGTCAAAGTCATTCTCTGACCAGCTTTGATCCATTGCTGGCAATGAGCTGCGCTCCTTTGCAGGGGGAGATGCGCTCTTTTTTTTTGAATTTCCAGCTTTTCTGCCCTGCTTCTTCCCCATCTTTGTGGTTTTATCTGGCTCTGGTCTTTGATGATGGTGACGTACTGATGGGGTTTTGGTATAGGTGTTCTTCCTGTTTGGTAGTTTTCCTTCTAATAGTCAGGACTCTCAGCTGTAGGTCTGTTGGAGATTACTGGAGGTCCACTCCAGACCTGTTTGCCTGGGTATCAGCAGCAGAGTTTGCAGAAGATAGAATATTGCTGAACAGTGAGTGTACCTGTCTGATTCTTACTTTGGAAGCTTCCTCTCAGGGGTGTACTCCACCCTGTGAGGTGTGGGGTGTCAGACTGCCCCTAGTGGGGGATGTCTCCCAGTTAGGCTACTCAGGGGTCAGGGACCCACTTGAGCAGGCAGTCTGTCCGTTCTCAGATCTCAACCTCCGTGTTGGGAGATCCACTGCTCTCTTCAAAGCTGTCAGACAGAATCATTCGGGTCTGCACAGGCCTCTGCTGCTTGCCCTGTTGTTTTTTAGCTGTGCCCTGTGCCCAGAGGTGGAGTCTACAGAGACAGGCAGGTTTCCTTGAGCTGCTGTGAGCTCCACCCAGTTCGAGCTTCCCAGCGGCTTTGTTTACCTATTTAAGCCTCAGCAATGGTGGGCGCCCCTCCCCCAGCCTCGCTGTTGCCATTTTGGTTAGATCGCAGACTGCTGTGCTAGCAATGAGGGAGGCTCTGTGGCCATGGGACCCTCCCGGCCAGGTGTGGGTATAATCTCCTGGTGTGCTCGTTTGCTTAAAGTGCAGTATTGGGATGGGAATTACCCGATTTTCCAGGTGTTGTGTGTCTCAGTTCACCTAGCTAGGAAAAGGGATTCCCTTCCCCCTTGCGCTTCCCAGGTGAGGCAATGCCTCGCCCTGCTTCAGCTCTCACTGATCGGGCTGCAGCAGCTGACCAGCACCGATTGTCCGGCACTCCCCAGTGAGATGACCTCAGTACCTCAGTTGAAAATGCAGAAATCACCGGTCTTCTGTGTCGCTCGCGCGGGGAGTTGGAGACTGGAGCTGTTCCTATTCGGCCATTTTGCTCCGCCCCTCCAGAACATCCTTCTTATATCATGCTGGGTTCCCACTGTCCCAGAATTTCCACTAGGGAATGGGTCAGATTGGAAGCAAAGACCTGAACTGAATGGGCAGATAGTAGCATTTTCTTCGCTTTCTATGCTAACAATTACATTAAATAAGTTGAGATTTCAGCTCTGGGTTAGGTTTGCTTATGCAGTCCTCTTTTGGCAGCAATCAATTTGTAGAATTTTCCTACTAAAAAGGTTGATCTCTCAAGAAGCAAGTCATAGTGGACTGATGTTTATCATTTGTGCCTGTTAACAAACATTTATCAGTTGTTGGCTATAATCAGGCTGTAGCTAAATTTTGGTTGACAACAAGAGTTATGAAGCCTAAAGTATTAGGGAAACTGTTGAAAAAAATCAATTAAATAATTGTCTATTTTAAAACCATTATGTTTTAAGTTGTAAACCTCTGCTCATGCTTCAGCCAATTTGTAGATATTATTTCAGTAATCAGCAGCCCAGCTTGTTAAAATAATTAAATGTCAGTATTTCCTTCCTTCTCTATTGTATTACTTTCAGTTCTAAGTTTCAAATGAGTGTTTACGTTTTCAAATGATGAACATAAAAGCCAACTACATTAGTACCCAAGGATGATGTTTTTATTTGCCATTGTTTTATTTCAACTGTAATTAAATGAAAGTAATATTTTAATATTTTACTCACAGATATTATTGGTTATACTGGGAGCACAACAGAGTAAGTATTTAAAATTTTCGTTCAAATGTTAAGTCTAGGCCTTGGAAAAGAGCTATTAAAATATTAATACTATTTTCTTTTCCTTAAATGTTAATCTCTCTGATTTCAAGGCGTATTCTCCTACACCATTTCATAAGACAAATGATGAATGAATAGATTTTAGTAAATTAAAAACTAAAAAACTGATTTAATAATCAACTTATCTCAAAAACCACAAAGTATGTGAAAACTTTCATTATTATTCACATTTAAGAGAATGCAAATACATGAAAGAAAAGACTTAGAGGGAGTATTGAGCAAGGTAAAGTCTAATAGATGTAGGTAAAAGTTGTGTTGGGTTTTCACAGAGGTTTTATTTTGGAAAGAAAAGAGAACAGAAGAAAAATAATTATCTGTTGATAAGATATTATTTTTAAAACCCACTTTCATGATTTTTTGTTTGTATATTCCCTATTGCTGGCTGCCTTAGAAATATTTTGTTCTCTGATGTCAATAGTGAAGGTTTCAAAATTACTAAAGATTTTCTTTTCATACTCCAAAAATAAAAGAAAAAACATTTTTCCTCCTTTGATCCAAAGTAACTGAGCCCAAATCCTCAACCAACAAGACCTGTTTCATTAACCTTTACATTTCAGCTGAGAACAACAGTACACTTATATGCTAGAGTGCTTGCTCCTTAATAATCTCTAAACTAAAACAGTCACTATTTAAAATTTAGTGTAGTTGGCCAGGCGTGGTGGCTCATGCCTGTAATCCCAGCACTTTGGGAGGCCGAGGCAGGCAGATCACCTGAGGTTGGGAGTTTGAGACCAGCCTGACAAACATGGAGAAATCCCAGGTCTACTAAAAATACAAAAAATTAGCCGGACGTGGTGGTGCATGCCTATAATCCCAGCTACTTCGGAGGCTGAGGCAGGAGAACTGCTTGAACCCAGGAGACGGAGGTTTCGGTGAGCCAAGATCATGCCATTGCACTAGGCAACAAGAGCAAAACTGTCTCAAAAAAAAAAAATAGTTCAGTTATAATTACAATTTTTAGTTGTTTTTGTTAGATTTAAAGTAAACTCTGGCCGTATCTAACAGGTCTATAGTTCAATCTTGGGTTCACAGGTGAAACTATTCATATGAAACTTAGCCTTCGCATAGTTTCTGTTTCGTTTGGTTTCAGTGTTTTCAAAGTACATTTGATTCTGCAGTTTTGAGCTACAGCTATTGAGCCAACTATCTCCAAAGCCATCCTAATCTCTTCCCCCATTAATACTAAAATGTGTGCTTGTTGAGGGATAAGATAATGTCTATGCCATTTTTGTTTGCCTGATGCTGGAGTAGCAAATAAGTTTCATCTCTGTGTCAACTGCAACTAGATTGCTAGTAAATGCCTGCAGTGATGTATTCAAAAGCAATCTGAGGCTGTATGATGTAAGTGGAAAAGATAACTGTGTTTGATTAGCAATGTCTGCCATGGGCATAGGAAGAAAGAATAGCTCTAAAACTACGTATTTGTTATTCCTGTACCTGGTCTTAAGCAGGTGCCTGGAAGAGATTGGTGCTTTATAAATGTTTGGTATATAGATGAATGAACTTCAGTTTTATATGGACAACCATTTTATGCAGCAAGAAAACTCAGAAGTTCCTTTTAGTCCTAACCTTGAAAGTTTCCCTGTTACTCAGTGCAAAAACTGCCCCCTAGTTTTGTCAGATAAAATCAATGGTTCCTGGACCTCACCCAGACTAAACTTCCAAAATGTCAATCTATATAATTTACTTCTCACCAAAGTTACGTATTTGTCTTTGAGTGCTACTTGCGTTTCCTATGTATTTGAGTAAATAATATATGTAATCTAGTCACTTTACTTTTGTTGTTTCTATGCTCATGCTTGACCCTGGACTAATTATGAAGTAGGCTAAGCATGTTCTCTGTGATCTGAAGCTTATCTCTACAATTTATTTTCTTCCTCTGCATGGCCCTTTCCATAATACCAAAACCTGCTTTCAGGAAAAGGTCTGCTATAATATGATGCAATGCTTTTAAGATAATATGTTAACCTTCATAGGAACATTTTGAAAATGCCTTTTCTATTTATTTACTTATTTTCTTGATACAGTGTCTCACTCTGTTGCCCAGACTGGAGTACAGTGGCACAGTCATAGCTCACTGAAGCCTTGACCTACTGGGCTCATGGTGGTAATTGCTCCTCAGCTTTCTGAGTAGCTGGGACCACAGGTGTGCACCACCATGCCCCGCTAATTTATTATTATTGTCGTTGTTATTTGTATAGATGAGGCTCCCTATGTCTCCCAGGCTAGTTTCAAACTCCTGGGGTCCAGGGATCTTCCCATCTCAGTCTCCTGAAACATTTAGATTACAGGTGTGAGCCACCGCTCCTAACTCTAATTCTTGAGTAAAAGTCTTCGTCTTCCTCCTTTACATATATTCTTTACAATTTCCTTAGACTCCATAATCTTTCATAATTAAGACAGTACTCATACATTTCTTTCAGTACAGTATCAATAAAAGATTTATAAAAAAAAGCAAACAAACAAATAGGACATCAAAAAATCTTGATCTAAATGCCTGATGATAATCTAAAAGGGATATTCTTTTTGTCGATTAATAACACCTAAACACTTAGTTCAAAATATAAATAGTCATGTTATTTATTCTTTCTAATGATTGCCCAAAATGCAAATAATAAAATCTACTTTATAAGCTGCATTAGAATGAAACACATATACATATGGTTTAGCAGAAATACAGTGCCTTGACTCTAATGGACACTCAATCAATGATAGGTGCTATTACGACTTGTGCTAACTCTTATCTGTATCTCTAACATGTTTTCCCTTCACTGCTATGCCTATGAAAATGTCTCCTATTACTCCATCAAACCTTGAATATGTGTTGTGGTAAGGGAAGCATGAACATGACTATTTGAGAGGGTCCAATAAATCAACATCTATTTTTCTCAACCAAGTGTTTTATAAGGACTGAGGACAAATAACAAGTGATTGATTTGAATTTTACACAGTTTTCCTGACTGCATGATTTTTTGTGTGTCTGTGTGTGTGTGACCATGGTATACTTTTCAAGCAGAAGATAATGTTTTAAAAAATGTGGTTGAAAGGAAAAGAGACAAAACAATAAATCTGTAAATCTAAAATGGTCCTCTAAGTAACCTGGCTGTATAAATCCACAATGATCCTCTGAATAATGAGAAATGGCTCTATAAATGCTTATAAGCATATGCCATTAATCTGTTTTGTTTCCCCATTTATTTTATAAGCTGCTTGAAAAGATGTTTATAACTTCATAGTGCCTAGTGTAATGGAATACACATCATGAAATTTAGTAACTATTTTCTGAAGAAATAGAGCAAACTCTCTACCAAATTTTGTGTTGCTTTTTCATAATATAGTTTTATCACTGGCATATGGCTACCTGCTGGGGACTACACTTCTCATCTTCCTTTGCAACTTGGTAAGGACACGTGACTACTTCTCACGATAGAATGTGAGTGGAAATGATGATGATGCTTCAGGGTAACAGTGGTAAAGAAGGGAGTGTGTTTGCTTCATGCTCTTTTTCTGAGGACTCCACTGAGGGATGTGGAGACGGTAGCACAAGTCCCTTACCACTACAAGCACTTATACTGAACTGTAATGGGGAAACAAATTCCTATGAGTTAACATGCTAAAAATTTGGGGCTTGTTACCATGGCAAGCAGTTGCCTAGTAGTAAGCTCATTTTTCATTTGTATGCCCTAGCATTCCCTAAGCTCGCAGCAAATTTGAGTTGCTTTCAACATCAAGCCTAATTCATAACTACACTGCTAACTTTGATTTTTACTTTTGTCTCAAATTTCATCCAAACTATCTAAATTCTGACATCTTAATTACCTAAAGTTTTGACATGCCACATGTGAACAAATTCAGTGGAATATTAGTTATGCTGATGGTTGAAGATCTTCCTTTTGGCAGATCAAGACAGGCTGAAGCATGACCATCACGATATTGTTATACTTATTCTTGTCAAGCCTTTCTTCAGATTGTTGCTTGGAGTCATTGTATTTTTGATATTTTGGTATACAACTACTTTGTGACCGATCATGACAGACAAAAGCCTGCTGCGTGAATTAGAAAAATTACTGCCTTCTGTTTTTCTACAGATACTCTCTGTAATAATAAAGCCACGATATTTATCAAACATGCCTGAATGAAAAACAAAACAAAACCAAACATTGAAAACAGAAGTTTTTGTTTGGATGGTGAAAAGAACTAAAAGAAATCAAAGAGTAAATGACTTCAAATTGGTATCTTTCAACTATAATTTTACTAAGTTGCTCTTTGGAGCATTTGTATGTCATATTTTTCAAACATATTTTTTCTTTATAATGATAAAATGACAGTTATTTAGCCTTTCTCAAATCTAAATTGTTCTGTGGGAAAATACAATTGTCCATCACTGGACATGTTATGAGAAAGGCCCAGAACAATAAGTTTACTTTATTTTTAAACATGCTGCACCTTTGTGATGTTGCAAATAAAAATCATCTTCCAAACCTGCTCTGACAACTTTCATAATATCTTTAAATTTTAAATTAAAAAATGTCAAATTATGCTATGTGCATAATTAAAATGTTTTAAATCTTTTCATCCTTTTATATGAAGGTATTTTTAACCATTTGCTATCCATCATATATCAATCATAAGCAGAAACTCTCTGAAAACAACATTAATTCTAGGGACTAAAATAATTATTATGATGACTGTCACTTTAATTTAGAGCATAATGATAATATACGGTGTGAGAGGGAAGAAGATCCAACTTTCTGGATTTAGGCAGACCTAGTTTGAGTACTTGCCATTAACTAGTAACATGACTTTGAGAAAGTTATCTAAACTTTTGGAATCAATTTTCTTACCAGTAAAAGAATGGATTAAAAATAATACATATAAAGAATCCTGGCATATATTAGGTGCTCAATCATAATCACAATCAGCTCTTTTAGCCTTTAATTACATCTATATGTCTTGTCATGTGAGAGAAATATAAATATGATATATATATATTTTTAGTACTTTAGAGTCAGAAACCTGTGATGTTAGAAAGAACTTTGTATCAGTCAGCTCTTTACACAATAATGCTACGTAACAAACCACCTCAAAATGCTGTGATTGGCAACAATGGAAATTTATTATCATGCTCTGAAGTCTGCAGGTCCATGGGCATATCTGATGTAGAGTAGGTTCATCTGCTTTAGATGGCAAAGTAAGTTGGGCTCAGCTCCAGGCTGTGCATTCAGTGGGTTCAAGTCTGTTAAATGTGTCTTTGATCTGGGGCCCAGTTGGAAGGACCAGCATCTACTTGGGATGAACTCTTCTTGTGCAAATCGGCAGGTGGAAGAAGGCTGCCAAACCATGCAAGCACATCTGCTAATTCTTCACTCTAAAGCAAGTGATAAGCTCAAGTGAAATGGGCAAGTATACTCATGATGGGTTTAGAGGAAAGTGGATATTTGTAGCACACTCAAAGCATCACCACTATTTCGGAGTATAGGGGGTAAAGGCAAGAATGAAAGCAGTTTAAGTCACCAGAATAGAAGAACCAAAAAGAGGGTGTTGCTAGACTTTAGTCATATTGCAGAAGAAACTGAATGAGATGAGGAATAGAAGGAAGGAGAAAGAGGAAAGAAAAGGACAAGGCAGTTCTGAGTTTTGAAATACAACAATGCTAAAGAGACAGACACTCAAAAGGGAAATGCTTTTAAAAGTAGCAGTTAGTTCTGAAAAATGGCGTGTGTATTTATCTGTCATGACAAGTAGAGACAGGCAGAGTACACTTATTCAAATGGGCCATGTGGGTTCAATATTCAGACTTATTCAGGTGTACACTAGTTATTCTTGCACTATCTCTGGAAAAGATATATTGTTCATGTAATAAAATATATAACAAATTGAAAGCCAAGAAAATGATTAGTTTACATGAAATAAACTCTTTCCACAAAATGTTAAACCCGTTTTGGCAATACTTATTAACACAAAACAGATGTGCTTATGTCTAATGACTCTATTAATTAAAACTGATATATCAGAGTACTCATTCTTTAATTAATTATGAGCCTTAGTTTCATTACTGTGAATACTGAGAAGTGTTTTCCTAAAAACATTACTTTGAAAATATTTATTAATTTAGGCTTTTTATAAGCTCGGATTGTTTCTCCTAAGGAGACTAGATTAATGTAATTTTATAACAAAAAACTACAATTAATTTTCATTTAAGTGTTCAATCAAAAATTGTCTAGTCACTGAAAATAAAAAGATGAATTTAAAATGAGAATGCCTGCCCTGAAGAAGCACAGAGAAAAAATATAATTGATAATTTTATACAACATGTTAGAAGCTGTAATTGGAGAATGTACAAAATATGCAAACCATTTGTAGTACATGGGACGTGAAAGTATCATCAGTGTGGTAGTGTTTGGGTTGAGTTGGAAGGACAGGAAGAATTTGGCTCTGTGAATCGTTAGTAGGAAGATTTCTGATGGAAGGAGCAGTGTGTGCAAGGGCAAAGAGACATACAGATGGGATAGTGATGGTGGAAAATGAATAATCCAGGAAGGCTGGTGTATCTATTTTGCAGGGAAGTGGTAGGAGACAAAGTTGGAAGCATAGTTTGGAGTCAGAATTAATAGAGGCATTCATTAGGCCGTCTGCCTTTCCTACAGCTCTTCTCTGTCAGTTCCACCAAGATGACTAACCACTTTCAGTCGCACAAAAATGTTGAAAACTGTTTCCACTGGGAGCTTGAATTGAGCACACAGATAGGGAATCTTGGGACAGCCATTTGCTGCCCTAAACCTGAAAAGTCAGCAAAGTTAATCTTCTGAGATGGCATGACACAGATATAGTGAGAAATGGGGACAAAAACCAATGTGGCGTCAGGGAAAAGGAAAAAAAAAATGAAACAAAAGCCCAAAAAACAAAATGGAGGGTATCTGTCTTGGTTATAATGCTTCTCAGACTCTTATCCTGGGAGCCTGTGAGACCAGAGGCACTTTTGGCCTTGAGCCCCTAGAGAGTCCCCTTTGGTTTAAGTTAACCCACCTTTTGCTAGATTCAATCAAAATGTCTTTTTAAGTCAATTTCAAACTTTAGCCTTTGACAGGTGAGTGGCTGGAAAAGATTTACATTTTATAATTGTAATAATAATATAATAACAACAGTGATGATAGTTCACATTTAGCGCCTACTGGGCTAACACAGTGCCATGTGAACACATTTTACAGGTATTAACTTATGGAATTCTTTGAACAATCTGGTAAATTAGATATTATTTTCAAATGTCATTTACAGATGGGTGAACTAAACTGAAATATGAAATAAGCCAATCTAACCTAAGGTTTGTGTGCCAATCATCAGCACCACCTATTAGAAAGACTAATGTATTGGTTATGAAGACTGGTGAGTCAGCTGGTAGGCTGTTGTAACCCCAAAAGTCACAGGCCAGCATGGACTGAATAGTAAAACAGGGTAATGGCAGTAGGGGTTGTAGAAAGGTAACTAATTTAAGAGCTATTTAGGACAGAGAACAACAGGACTAGGACAAAGCAGGAGGGAGAAAGGTAGTCAAGGATTTGCCCCAGATTTCTGACTAGAGTAAGACATACATAGTGGTGCTAGATCATGTCCCGAAGGAATGTGCATGTTATTGGAGGCTGGGAAGTCTCTGGGACACTGACTTTGGGATTGTGATATTTCCACATCTGAGACCGAGCTCCTAATGTCGTCCACTGGCCTGTCTCCCTCCTGACTTCCTCAGTCTTTCCTCCCTCAACTGCAGCCCCGGGCCCTGGGTATATTATAGACTATAGATCTAGATCAATCTATTGGTCTCTTCATTTTTTTTCCTTTCTTCTTTTCCTCCTCCGCTTTCTCCCTCCTTCCTTCCTTCCTTTCCATCCATCCACCCGCATGTATATTCTCTTGAACTTGCTATCTTTCCTTCCCCACAGATATATAGATATTTCAAAGTCAAAAATATGTGGAGTGATACTCCATCCTACCCACGTTCGGTTCTTCTGTTTTGTCATCCCTCATTGAGGCAGTGAATGGAGAACAGTGTTCTAACTGAAGGTGGAATGACCAACAGGAAAGAGGAACTAGTGAAAACAAGTAACATAAGGGATAATAATTATGCTCACTCACTCTGAATTATTTCAATAGCCTTCTGAGTGCTTTCCAGTCCTTCCTTAATAAAGTCAAAACTGTTTTGAACACCAGGAAGTTGGTGGGGGTTTGGAGCCTGACGGCCCCTGCATGTGTTTCTTCCTGAGCCTCATTTCCTGAGGCTTCATCACCTTCACTCATCTTTAACTCAGCTCCCCATCTCATACTCAGCTCTTGCACTATCCAGCTTGTGCCTTGAGCCAACATTGCCTTCACTCCCTGATGTACTGTCTTACCTTTCAGTCTATGTTTAACATTTGCTCTCTCTTCTTTTGTAATATATCTTATTCATGTTTCTGGCTTCTACCCTGCTGGACCCTACTCTGTAGCTAAAATATAACAAAGACTTCCGTGAAGTTATCTGTTCATTTGCACTGCCCATACCTTTCATTCCATATTTATGGTGCAGGGCAAATATTTAGTATGGCTGCAAATAGGATTTGGTTAATACAAGGTTCTGGCTCTTAGACAGTTTCAAATGATTGTCCCAGTCCTGACTCCCTGTAATCAAAAAATGATTCTTCTTTCTTTTCCCGTAGCATCCAACTAGGGTTACCAACCATCCTGATTTGCTTAGGACTGTCCTGGATTAAGCACTGAGCATCCTACACCCCTGGCTTCTCAGTCTCAGGCATACTGGGATGGCTGGTCCCCTACATCCCCACGTGATCTTACCTATCCCTCATTTTCCCTTTTCAAGATCCCAAAGCCTAATTAAGGTACTTACTTCTTACTTTTCCCCCTCACTCTGGATTTTATTTCAATAGACTTATCACTGATTTTCAGTCATTCCAAATTAAAATCTAGACTGCCTTTGAACACCGGATTGATTTTCCTACAAGCCTTTTTTGGTAATGTCACTATTTTGTTCAAATACTTCCAACGCCTCCCTTTCACCCATTGAATAAAACTTAAATGCCTTAGGCTGATATTTCATGCCCCGCCCCCGCATAACCTTTCACCAGCTGACCTTTCTCCCTTTGCTTTGGTAACTCAGGAGTCACTTAGTATCTTTTAGAACTTTGTAGGCCTTATAATAAACAACTGTACTGTTTTTGTTAACTGTGACTTGGATTACTGAAGTGACTCAGTACAGATTTTTAGATAATAAAATCTGTATAAAACAATATTTTTTGTATATCAATTCACATTTCTCTCCTTCCTATTGCTTGGCTGAATTAGAGTAGCTCTTAAAAACAAATTAATTTCTTTATATGACAAGTTCAACTTAGCACAAATGTTAAGGCACATCCACTAGGAAAAGAAACCGTAAAATAATCTGGAATTTAACAATTTTTAAAATAAGCCATAATTATTTTTCTAGTTATTTTCACTGACAAAAACTAATCCTGCTTTAAAAATTATTATATTGTTATTTTAAAGAGGGTTCAATTACTAATTACAACTTCTCTAATTTTGTGTTATTGTTCCTTTGATAGCGAAAAAAAGACTCGCTTTATTTATGTGGCTTCATAGACATTTTTTAATGTCCTAAAGAAAATATCAGCAGACCATGAAAACAATGTCCTCTACACCTCCCTTTTCTATGACTGAAAGGAAGTCTGTTGATGACTTTCTTCATGAGGAAGAATAACTTAGAGTTTTCTTCATTTATTCTAGGTTTCTGTTTTTTTCTTCCCCTGGGATTTTCAGACTGTTTCTTCTCCTCATCTTTAGTTTTATTGATGGGTGTACTTTTGCCTGCTGAGGGGCCTGGGGCATCTCTATTTATAACCCTCCTAGCCCAGTCTGAACCCTGAGGGTTCTGCTTGCTCCTGCACGGCTGCTCTCCTCCTTGTCAAGATTTTGGTGTAAGTCCAGTATTGTCCTTCAAAGCAGGCAAGTGGCTATTAATGATGTTCTGTGCTTGCTAATATACATATGGCCATCCATCATCTCTTCGTCCTTTCGTTACTCAGATGCCAACAATCCAAGGCCAGTCTCTGCTGTGGATTTCCCTCTATTTTAAATGCATTTATCATTAAGAACAAAAATTATGTACACATTTTTTGCTTTAGTATGAATTCACTGTTTTAAAATATTCTTAGGTTGGCATTGTGGTTCAAGTGAAAATGTCTTTGAGTTATATATTATTTCACTTTTAAACTCTGCTTTGTTAGAGTAAAAGTGTGTGTCAACTACCCACTCTTTCTTACTTCCTCCACTGATAACAATCTATGAAGTCCTAGGACTAAACATCACACGCTGACCTGTAATAAGGGCTTTGGAGTCTGTGATGATATTACAACATGACCACAAACATTTTGATTCCACTTATGCTATCAAGACATAAGTTCTAGGTCTTCTCTCCTTGAATCTAGGTAGGCTTGTGAATTTTGGCAAATAAAGAATGGCAAAAACGACATTATGCAACTGTAAAGGCTAGGTCATAAAAGATTAGATGGCTTTTGTCTTATTTGCTGGAATACTTACTCTTGGAGTCCTTAGCTACTATGCTGTAAGTCTGACTATCCTGAGGAAGCCATGATTTGAGGAAGCTCAAGCTATGTGAAAAGGCTACATGTGGTCATTCCAATTGTCAGTCCCTGCTCCGTATCAGATACCAAGCATGTGAATGAATAAGTCTCTAGATTATTCTAGCTTTAGACATTTAAGTATTTCTAGCTGAATTACTAGGCATGTTGATGCAGAGATAAGCCATCCCTCTAAAGCCTATTCAATTTTCTGACCTATAGATTCATGTTACTCCACTAAGTTTTAGGGCATTTTTCTTTTTTTAACTGCAGTGTGTCTCAGAGTCAGATGTAATGAGATTATTTAATTTCCAATTTTCAGTTTCCTCACCTGTAAACAGAGAATAGTAATGATAATTCTGTATTGGCCTTTTTTTTTTTTTTTTGAGAATTCAATGAGAGAATGCATGTAATTGAGCCTGAGGAATTCAGTTCATGGTAACTATCATTACCATTACAGGCAATAATAATAAAAAACATTTTCTGCCTTTAGTGAACCTAATAATTGCTTTTTAAAAAATTGTGGTAAAGTACACACAATATAAAATTTATCATCTGTATTATTTTTGTGTGTGGTTCAATAGTATTAAGTATATTCACATTGTTGTGCAACCAATCTCCAGAACTGTTTTCATTTTGCAAAACTGGAACTTTATAGACATTAAACAACAACTGCCATTATCCCTTCCCTCTGACCCCTGGCAATAACACTTCTATTTTCTGTCTCTATACATTTGACTACTGTAAGTATCTCATATAAGTGGAATGATACAATTTTTATCTTTTGGTGACTGGTTTCACTTAGCATGATGTCCTCAGGGTTTATCCACATTGTAGCATGTGTCAGAATTTCCTTCCTTTTTAAGGCTGGATAACATTTCATTGTATTTATATGCCATATTTTGTTTACCGATTCATCCTTTAATGAATGCGTGTGTTGCTTGTACCTTTTGGTGTTGTGAATAATGCTGCTATGAACATGGGTATATAAACATCTCTTTGACAACCTGATTTCCAATTCTTTGGGTATATATTAAGAAATGGAATTGCTGGATCATATGGTGATTCTGTTTTTTTTTTTTTGAGACAGAGTCTCGCTCTGTCGCCCGGACTGGAGTGCAGTGGCCAGATCTCAGCTCACTGCAAGCTCCGCCTCCCGGGTTTACGCCATTCCCCTGCCTCAGCCTCCCGAGTAGCTGGGACTACAGGCGCCCGCCACCTCGCCCGGCTAGTTTTTGTATTTTTAGTAGAGACGGGGTTTCACCGTGTTAGCCAGGATGGTCTCGATCTCCTGACCTCGTGATCCGCCCGTCTCAGCCTCCCAAAGTGCTGGGATTACAGGCTTGAGCCACCGCGCCCGGCCGGTGATTATGTTTTTAAGTTTTTGAGGAATCAACATATTTTTTCTATAGTGGCTGTAATATTTTTCTTTCCCACCAACAGTACGTAAGGTTCTAGGTTTGCCACATCTTTACTAACATTTGCCACTTCCTGTGTTTTCTTTTTAACAGTAGCCATCCTAATGGGTATGAAGTGTATCTTGTGGTTTTGACTTGCAAGTCTCTAGTGCTTAGTGATGTTCCGCATGTTTTCATGTGCTTGTTGTCCATTTGTTTATCTTCTTTGGAGAAATGTCTATTCAAGTTCTTTGCCCATTTTAAAATCTGATTGTTTTGTGTTAAATTGTAGACATTCTTTATATATTCTGGATATGACCTCCTTATAAGATATATAATTTGCAAATACTTTATCCCATTCTTTGGGCTGCCTTTTTACTCTGTTGATTGTGCAATGGTTGCTTTTAAGCAAATATCCTGATATATTATTAATTCAGCCTAAATCAAGATTTGAAACTGTATCATCAAAAATGTAAAAATATGACAGTGGAATTAACCTTGAATCAAGAATGATTCTCACTTTAAATCAGGCTTCATTTCAAGATTAGCAGGATGGATAGTTTTGATGAGAAAATCAGGTAAGCAAAGTAAAATTCCTTACTAATATAATTTATATTTTCAGGAGCAAAGAAATATTCTTCAGATTTTGGGATTTTGCTAGTCAGTGCCAGCTCCTAGTGAAAATGTTCAGTGTCTATCAAATGCTGTGCTGGTATCCTTATTGTAACTCACAGAGGCCATTGCACTGACTTCTACCCATCATGCCTTTCAACTTGTTGATGGAAAACCTCTGTAGTCTCTGTTGTAGCCCTTAAGCTATATGCAGTAACTTAGTGTAGTAGTGATTGATCTTATTTTGGTTTCAGGTGCTGATATATAGCTGAGAGATCAGTTTTTTCAAGGAATTCAGTTTACTTTTCCTTGGTGTTGCCTTGTACTTGTATACCTCAATGTATATTTTAATTGGTCACTTGAAGTTTTCTTCATCCAGGTATCTGTAAATCTCCATCAGTTGCTTGAAATAAAGATTTATGTTCATTTCAGATGCACCAGTTAGGAAATGACTTCCTTAGTTAGGTAGAAGTTAGGCAATTCTATGTAGGATTTTTAAAAAATAACAGAAAATTTCAAAAGAGGTTTAAAACTCAGTAGTCTGTGGGCAACGTCTTGACCTTCTGACACATGAGATACAGTGAATTAAGCTTAATATACACATATTGGGGCACCAGTCAACAAAAATTATTACCATAAACTTAAAATTTCACCCATACCTCAACCCTTTAACAGCAAAGTGATGTCTACTCTCTTGAGCTTTTGAACATTGGATAGATGAGGATGATTTGTTAGATTTTGAATTAAATCCTTACTTGTATGCAGCTAATTCTTAAGAGGTTCAATTTAATTTCTTTCAGATTTTAAGTCTCTGAATCCATAAAATACTGAAAGGTGCATTAAATGTATGTTTACCTTGAGAAACTACTAGAAGGATATTAGAAACAAATATTTGTAGGTCGGAAAGAGGCTACAGGAGCCAAGAAACCTGGATTCTAGGTCTGCTTCTGTTAGTAATTATCTCTGTGACCATGGGAATGTCACTCATACTTTCAAGCTGTCATTTTCCTAATTCATCTAAGCTCGTGTAAGGCTCTAACATTTAATTTTCCTATATGTCTATAAAAATTACAGAAGAAGGTAGGTAGATGCTTTTCCACTTACACACAAACACATACACGTGTGTGCACACAATCCTCATTTTATCTTACCTTACTCATGTCAATTGTTAGCTCTGTCAACTCATTTTAAATAAGAGTATACAAATAGTGCTTACTTGCTTAATTATTTATATATTACACTCAGAGAGTACATTATGATGAATCCGTTATGGATACAGAATGAACAGCATGAAAATAATAGAGTTTCTGTCCCTGACAGTCATAATTTTTGAGGCATATTTGCATTACTCTGGCAGGGCATCAAGTAATAGCCAAATGTATCAAAATAATAAAAAATGGATATTAATATAAAAAAGGGGAAGTGATGACTTTTCAATATAGTTTAATATGGATATTAATTTCATCATGACAAAGAGGATGGTGGCAATTCTTTTTTGTTATTAATGTCTAGATAATATCCAGAGGAAAGTGATCAGAAAGGAGAAAAGGTGAGAATCACTGGCATGAGTGGAAAGGTTAAAATAATTAGGATGTTTCGCCTGGATTGGAGAAGACTTGGGGGAATTGATGACTATCTGTTAGTAATTAAAGCAATGCCATTTAGATCTGGGAGGTAAATCCAAGACCAGAAGGTGGACATTTGGTAAATTCAATTTACGTTTCATGGAAATAGAGTTTTATTCAGTACAAGGAAAAACTTTCTAGCAATTGTTTGGCTGCCTTTTAAGACACACCATTTTCCATAATGAGAATTGTTTGAACAGACATCGGCTCAGTGCACAAAACTCAAATGGCTTGCCAGGCAGGTAAGCTAAAGAGGCAAGATGGGTCAGTTGAGGCAAACGAGCAGTGTATGCTCCATTGAAAGTTTGCCAGATCTGACTTTTCTAAAGAAACAAGAAATCAGAATTTTTATGTTAGTCTTTTGATATATGCATGTTGGCTTATTTATTTTTTACAAACTCTGTGGGCTGACTAAACAAGATCCATCTGGTTTGAGCATAGACAAATCATCTAGTCTGATCTTTGAACTCTATTTCTGATACTTAGTAGACATGCAGTCTGTAGGCCAATCGCAGAACTGGGTGTATGGGAGGGGGAAACACTAAAAGGTTGGAGGATTAGGTCAAACTTAAGGAATGAGCAGGATTTACAATTAATTTATGCTGCAAAGCCACCTGGTACACTAACCTTTGCATATGCATAACCACATAGGAAGAAGAATGGCCTGTCCCAACAACATCTGTAAAGAGAAATAATACAAGACTTTGGATGTTACCCCAGTCAAAGCTTGCAAGTAAACTAGGTAAAGATAGAATGGGAAGGAAAAAGTTCAAATAGATTCTCTAGACCTGCATAGTGCTTCAGGAATGAAGGCTGAGGATTCAAGGGCAACCAATTTGGATTAGTACAACTCAAGGATCAGCTGCCCATATTTTCCTGATTTCTTCATTCTTGTGGGGTCCTTTAGTACTTACAATTCTTTACTGTCTAAATAAAATGGTACTATTTCCCTTTCCACTGGGAATACAGTGCCTTCTCCTGAATCCCCACCAAACCTCAGGGCTTATTTCCTCAATACCTTCTTTTGCTTTGTGACTCAGGTCTTGTATGCAGTGGCTGTTGCTAATCTTAGCCCTGTGTCAATCCACATAGGGATGGAACAGTGGGAACTATCAGGACAGGTGCCATTTAAAGGTAGGATAGGGTTGGTTTAGTTGCTACCAAGTGCTAGTCAGTTGTTGCCATGTGATAATGCAGAACTTTTCTTTTTCCATTGCATCATAAGCGAGGCAGTTGCATCAAATTTTTTCATGAGCCTTGGAAGAAATACAGGGAGGTTATATCTCAGAAGAACCAGTAGCTTAATATTGAATATTAGACCTCCCTCTACCAAAAAGGTCCCCAGTCCCCCAGTGGGCTGCTCTGTCGTCTAGATTTCTAAGATCTTCTCCTCTCATTTTCTCCTCTTGCTTCTTACCTATTCATAGCTCTTCTTCCTCAATCTCCATGTTTAAGTTTTCATGCTTCTTCATGAAGTTCAACTCCTTCTTCCCCTTCCTTACATTTCACCCAGTTCTATGTTTGCTCATCACATTACTTGACTAAACAAAGGTTCTACACTTCAAATGTAGGTGTTTTAATCACATGTAACACTTGCCCGATCTTTGTAATGACCATCTCTTTTCTTTCATGAGATCCTATTCTTAGGTATGACCTCCTCCTACACCACCTATGTAAGTGAAAAGTGGCCGTAGTAGCTTTGTCTTGCTCCATTTAAATGTTCCTCCTGGAAAGTTGGAATATTAAAAAGTCAGCTGTTTTTGCTGTAAATTGTATTTTTTTCTTCATGTACACATAGCACATGTAAATTTATTTTACAAATACTTTGAAGCAAATAGGGACCTCTGCTGCCTAAAGTCTGCTGAAAGTGGTTAGACCATAGTAGGCCTTGATAAGACTGCATACTGGGAAGGTGTTTGAGGTGTAGGAGAAGATACAAAGGGGAAGCCTGAGAAGCAGATGTCACGGGGAGAGGGAACTGTGGAAAGGGAATATAGACTTTCAGGTCCAAGAAAATAACAGCGACCAAAATTGTTGAAATATTGAAGAAACCTTCCTCTTTTTCTTCTCACGTTTCAACTTTAGCCAAAAGAAGGTAGACTCTTTCATGCTTTTTCTCTTCTAACTTCCTTTCCTCTCTGACTCACTTGTATTTCATGCATAATCCAAATTACTTTTAGATTTTGGAGGGAAGACAAAATGTAACCTCTACCTGTTTTAGAGGTTTTAGCAGGGGCTTTTTAACAAAAACATTAACAAGAGTAAAAGAGTTTATTAATGCACGTAGAAGATATCACACACGATAATGCTCGGGGAAAAGTGACTCAGAGTGGTGGCTCAGAGCTCTGGCTTTTGTCGCAAGTACAGTAAAGAGCAATACATTTGTAGAAAAATGACAAAGCAAAGGAAAATGGTTTTTAGGTTTCCAAGAGTGGGAAGCTGTGGGAAAGTAAATATATAGGAGGAAAGTGTAGAGGAAAGTTTGTTTTGGAACTCCTCTGGTGCTGTTTCTGGGTTAAGAGTCCAGTGTCATTTCCACTAAAGGAGAAGTTATATCCCTCCTTTAGGCAGAAAACAGGGTAGGCAGAGAGAGGTTTTCTTGAATTTTTTGCTTCTTAATTGCTTCAACCCAAAGTAATTTTCGTGTCATAGAGGCATGTTTTGGGGTAATGTATCCTGGTTTCCCTCAGTGTCCCCAAATCATAGCAAGTTCCTTTCTGACTTGATCCTAACTTGTTTTTGGAACTTTCTGCACTCAAATACAGTGAGCTTTTTTCTTTGCTCCCTGTAAGTACACTGTAAACCACACAGCTCATTACCTCTCAAAGTGGGGTTCTTAGAAGCGACAGCTGCATCACTTGGGAGCTTTTTACAAATGCCAATGCTTGGGCCCTACCCTAGAGGGATGAATCAGACACTGTGTGGGCAGGGCCCAGAAATCTGTGTTTTAATAAATCCTTCAGGAGATTCTAATGTGTGCTCAAGTTTAAGAGATCAAGCCTAGCCTTCAGTTAGTCCTGCTATGCCTTTGATTAAGCTGTTCAGTTTGAGATTTGCTCTATGAACTTGGCCAGCCTCCATTCATGGGGAAGCTAGAATTCAACCCCAGATCTGTGCCTGGTTTTTCAATCCAGTTTATCAGAGAGTTCTGCACTTTGAGCAATAAAATAAATACTGTGCTTCATCTTTCTCAGCTTTTTATGTATAGTCTCAGAATTTTGACGCGAAAGAGTGTTAAGATTTGGGTATCAACTTCCACCCCAAACCTCCTCCAACCTGGTATGTTGGCTAATAATTTTAATTCCTTAGAAGAGATTTGGCTGTGAAATGGGAATAGGGAATAAAGGACATAAAGATAAGAATAAGGTTAAAAGATAATAAGAATAAGGAAAAAAGGTAACAAGTTGATATTTTTAACTTAAAGCAGTGGAGGATGTTCAGTCCTAGAAGATCAATCTTGATTTACTCAGCAGCTGCTGGTGCAAGAAATCATGGGTAGGACCTAGCACTACAAAATGTAATGCCAGGTAATTGTATAGACACTTTTGTGTTGGAGCATTTAATTCATGTCTTTGGTTTTATACACACCATTTTTATACACAATTACATACCTTGTAATTGTAGTGTGTTTGCGAGGGGTATCTCTGGTTAGGATGTTGGACACAGAAATTTATTTTGAAGCTCTTTGATGCCAACACTGTGACTAAGAATATTATGAGAACCACAGAAGATGCTGGTACACAAGACCACTTTAAGTTCACATTTCTCTCACCTCCCTCCAGTAGAGAAAAGGAGTAAGATTGAGGATGACATTACATTTATATGGTTTCAGTGGGAGCCACTGTGTTAATACAATACAACCTTTTTACTTGAACATTGATTGATCTTGGGTTGAGCACATGACCCATTTGGGGAAAATTGTGCTCTTGTTCAAAGGGTCAGGTCTAATTCCACAATATCACATGGCATGAATTCGGTGGTTCTCAAATTTTAACAAACATCAGAATCACACAGAGTGCTTGGTAAAGCAGATTTCCGAGCTCCACTCCCAGAGTTTCTGATTTGAGTTGGTGTGGAGTCACGTCCATGTATCTGCAATTCTGACAAATTCCCTGCTAGTGCTAATGCTTCTGGTCTAGGAATCACACTTGAGGAATCAGAATCATTGGTTTAAGGAACAGGCTTTATAAAAAAAAGAAAATTACAAGGACAGGATTAGCTGAGAAGGTCTAGTCTTTTTCCTCTCTTTTTCCCACAGAGAGACTTCCCAGGGCCAGGATACCATACTGGACAGGCCATGTGGAGTTACCTGTGTTCTATTAGGGGGACTTCATGCTCCTGCGGGTGTTCCTCTTATAGAGAAATTATGAGGGCAACCATCAGTGAAGGATAACCAGTGTACTTTGGTGCTAGACAATGTGGATTTGAGCACCAGCCCTTCACATCAGGTATTTAGTAATCCCAGCTGTCTAACACTTGAGAACTTGAGAGATAATGGGAGTTATCACCTACAGAGAGAAGGGAGTGCAGCAGCCCCTACTGAGAAAAGAAAGGGGGGGATCATCCTTTCACCTTTCCCCCCACTGTCCTGCCCTCCTCCAACTCTAGTCCTAGCTGGTTCATTGTTCAGGCAATTATAAAGGAGCTCTCAGGATCACTTTTGGTAATTTTGCTCACCACATGACACATGCTATCTACTCCATACCCAAGCCTCTGATTCTACTAATTTTACTAGGTGTAGGTACCTGATCCAAATTGGGCTAACCAATGTCTTTCCATGAAAGTTGATTTCAGAAAACAAAACAAAACAAAACAAAACTATTTTACCAGTCTCTTGAAACTCACGGAATATAAACCCAGCAACCTTGTGTGAAGAGGGAGAGAAGAAGTAAGCCCACTTTTAGAGCAGTGGAAAGAAGATGTAGGGTGGGAAAAAGACTGGAAAGTATTTGAGTTTCTGCTTCCTGTAGTTTCTGAGGCCCAGAAACTTTGATTTCAATCCTGAGGATTCAAGAAAAAGCCACTGTCCTCTTTTGGCCTAACTTGTTGTGTGATGGATTCCTGTCCTTTGTAAGAGTGAATACTGACAAAGACATTCTGCTTCATTTAGAAGTTGTCATTTCCAAGCAAAAAGGTAAATTGAGTCACAAGAGATTTCACTTAAAATAAGTCTAGTAAAGGCCTTCAGAGTTTGTGTTCGATTTTAATTTAAACTTTTCTTTGTAGAGGCTTCATTGTGTGTTGGGAGGCGGGGGAGCTGGTCACTTAGAATCACTTGGATCTTGAGTTCCATCACAGTTCTGTTATCTGCAGGGCTTGGAAGCTAAAAATGTCATGTAAATTTTCTATGGCTCAATTTTCTCATCTTTATTGAAGGACTATATCATTTATCATACAGTGTTGTTTAAGAATTGACATGAAAAATAAAAGTACGTAGCACAGTCTGTCTGATTTTAATGTGTTTAAATTTCAAAACACATTTTCTAATTTTGAAAGACATCCCCCAAACAAGATGTATTTACAATAAGATATATATAACAAGCGTAAAAACAAACAAAAAATTAAGATTTTGCAAAAGAAGGAAAAGAAATTGTCAGGACCAGTATAATTGCTGAGTCTATTAGTCAGGGTTCTCCAGAGAAACAGAACCAATAGTAGATATTTGTATTTATATATATCTGCTATATATATATATTTATATATCTGCTATATAGATATATTTGTACATATATGTGCTCTCTTTATACATATATAAACATATATATGTATATTTCTTAATATACATATCTGCAGGGTAGGTGGGAGGCTGGGGACCCAGACTAACAGTTCAGATTCAAATGCAGCCTGCTGGCAGACTTCTCTTTTCCTTGAAAAAGATCAGTCTTGTTCTATGAAGAGCTTTAGCTGATTGGATGAAGCCCACCCACGTTGTGGAGAATAATTTGTTTCATTTGTTTTAGTTATTCAAAGTTTACTGCTTTAAATGTTCATTGCCACGAAACAAAATCTTCACAGAAACATCTAGAATAATGTTTGATCCAATATCTGGCTACCATGGCCTAATCAAGTTGACACATATAATTAGCCATCTCATTAAGACTGATTTTATTATCTATTTATTTATGTAGAGACAGGGTCTTGCTCTGTCGCCTGGGCAGAATGTGCAGTGGCACAATCATAGCTTATTGCAATCTTGACCCACTGGGCTCATGATACTCCTACCTGAGTCTTCTGAATAGCCCGGACTACAGGTGCATACCACCAGGCCCAGCTAATTTTTAAATTTTTTATAGAGACAGGGTCTCACTACATTGCTAGGGCTAGTCTCAAACTCCTGGGCTCAAACGATCCTCCTGCCTTGGCCTGCCAAATTGCTGGGATTATGGGCGGGAGCCACAACACATGACGCTAAGACTGATTTTAAATTTAATTTTGAGCTTCCTAGTAAGCTTAGGAAAAAAAGAAAGATATATCTTTTATGCAGTCTTTTATTAAGTAAGACTATTTACTTAGTAGAGACCATTTTTCCATACATTAAATTCCAAAATATGGTATGGTTTCTCATACACAATTTTGTATTTTGGACCTTGACCTATATCATAGGCAAAGCTTTTAAGAATTATTGTTTTATAATTAATGGAGAAGCAATTTTGGTATGGCTGTTTCTGGGAAAGGTTCTCTGTAAAATCAGTGAAGGTTATTCTTCCTAGGATCCTTAATTGGTGATTTGCTTTTGGGTACATTTCTAACTCCCACACCCCTCTCATGAGTTGGAGCAAATTTATAAATATGTAGCTGCTTTACTTCTTCAGGGCTTGACTAAATCAACTTTTTAGATATCTTTGAATTTGGAAAAATGCCATCTCCTGCATCCAATCTGTCACCAAATTCTGTCATTTCTGACTCCAATATTCTTTAAAAACTGTACATTCCACTCCCTCCTGTTGCCAATGTCTTAGTTTAATCTGTTATTGTTTCTCACATGAACTTAGGCAATAGTTTCCAAACTTATCTCTGCTCCTTTGGTCACTTCAAATGCTGTCTTTACACAGGCACCAGACGGCCCCTTTTTGGGACACAGTTATCATGCTACTTTTCTGTTTAACAATTATCTTTGTTGTCCCAATAAATAAAAAACAGAGTTTCAGTATCACATGTACCTTAACCTTTGACCATATCAAATTATTTAGAATACTTAGACAATGCCATCACTTAGAGAGTTCTGCCTCTGCAGACTCCTGTTTCCTCTGCTTGGAGTACTCTATCCTCCCAACTAGTCTAGACAAATCCCAGTCATTCTTTAAGACTCAACCTAAAGGCCATCCCCTTTGTCAGACCTTCCCTGACACATATAAGCAAGAAGTCACTCCTTCCTCCTTCTCCCAGATCAATTTTAACATTTGAGTTACATCTCCTTGGGTGTCAGGGTCTGAAATTAAGATATAGAGTGGAAATCACAAATAGTTCTATCACCCTGGAAAATACCTTAAATAGCCCAGCAAATAGAATACATTAAGTCTACATTCATATCACATTGAGACTGACATACTATTGCTCTGTGAATCCTACATAGAGCATGCTTCCTTCAGATATTTATTATGTATAATAAAGACACATAGTGTCTTTAAAACTAGACACGTTCAGTGCTCCACACTGAGAGGTACATGCATGCGGAGCTAAGGCTGAGAGCCATTGACCGCCATCTTCTGCCACATGCATGCGGTAGGGTATATGCTCACTGAAAGGAACAGTGTGGGGAATTAGCTGCACATTTAAACTGTTTCTTTCTGTTTTTTTTCTCTCTCCCTCTCTCTTGTGCCATACTCAGGAGTTTAGTACAAACAGATTAAATGATTATACTCTATGGTCCATAACTTAATTCTAGTCTATTAACCTAGGTAGGGCACTCACATTGTGATACAAATTTTCATTTGATGCTCAGGAATCCCCAGGCCATCAGAGTAGAAAGCTCCATGAATACAGACCTATATTTTTTATATCTATTTCCTTTCCTCATACATTATTAGGACTTTAGTGGTCATTTCGTGAATCAGTTAATAGAAAGCAAAGGACAAGGCATTGAAATTTCCTTCCACTTTCACTAGGAACTTTCAGTATGATGAGAGGGAAGTTTAACATGTCTGGTCATTTGTGACAAGGTTCTGCATAGGAAGAAAAATAGTCTATTTGATAGGCTTGTGAAAGATAATACAGGATAGATAAAATACCGCATAAATGCTAAATAATAAAGTGACAAGCACAATATGTCAGGGGACGCATAGTAATGCAACTATGTCTGTAAAACATTTACTGTATTTTGTCTCTGAAATGTACAACAACAACAACCCACCAAATGGCGGCATCTGTGCTTATTTCCTCCCTGGTCCTCGATATTTGGAATCCTTTCAATGTTCAATGCCCAAAAATGCAATAAATATTTTTACTTTGGTACATCTATATTTTAACACTGGAGTTGGTACCAGCCAGGATTGTGGGGTTACTCACATCATGTGACTCTCCTCCCACCATTCAATGTGTTTACAAGTGAAAACTGATAAAATGAGCATCGAAGGCAGCCTGGGAGGGAGAATAAATGGGAGAAGGCATTACAGAATGCATACTGAGGGCTAAGTGTGCAAGGCCCAAGAAGGGGGTGGGTACTGTTTATAGGCAATCTTATTAGAAGTGGTGGGAGGAGCAGGAAGTGAGAGTAGGTATGTACCAGCTCTGATCTCTTTGAGCACCAGGTGGCACTACTGCTTTCTCTCTTGGCTGCTGCCTACCTGTGTCAGGGGAATTCCAGAAACCTAGATTTTGTAGGAAAGGCTAGAAGATTAAGAACCTATATGGGTCAAGAGAGAAATGGGTAGACAATACAGAGATCAGAATGTTTCTTATTGATCAAATCCCAGGAATGACTGTACTCACGGCACTCTGCCAATTTTTAGCATTTCGCAAGCCATCAAGGGACATGACTTGATATTGTTAAACTCAAATTTATGAACAAGAGACATTGTTTAGATTAGGGTATTACTAGTTTGTAAATTTATTAGTAAGCTGCCAAGTTCCTAAAGGCAGAGAAATGTGTAGAAAACCAACCAACCAAACTAAACCAAAACAAAATCAATCACTACAAGTTACTTAACACATATATAATAGTCAATTGGAGGGTATGTATCTGCTTGTTGTATCAAGAAGATTGCTTCTCTTTGGCAGTAGGTGGTGTTTTGAGGGGTCAGTTTCTGTGAATGGGATAACTGATCTAACTCCCCTTTTCTTACTTTTTATAAGTAAATATGGGAGCCATTTGTAGTCAGTATAACATTTTGCAAGATTGTAAACACATTTTAGCCACATCCCCGGGCTTTATCTTTCATCTTGCTTCTACATCTCACATAATATTTTACATTATATTTCACTTTTGCTTTTAATTTGTTAAATTGTATATGTTTGTATGTTCTGGAAAGAGCATATCCTAAGTTTATACGCTTATAACCTAAGTTTATATGCTCCGGAAAGCTCCTCTAAATACTTTCTGAAATAAGGAAAGGAAGATATATAATTAATTATGTAATTATAACAAATTTCCATTGGGTGTACATTGCTAAACACCAAGAATCAATAGAATTGCTCCTTCCCTCAAGAAGTTTACAACAAAATAATGGACTTACTATAAAATGTGCACTAAATAAAAATTCTTTTCTTAAAAAATATAAGTTTTTGGAGTAGAGATATCTAAGAGTAAACACAAGGGAAAAAGGGATACTTGATTCCATGCTTAACTTTGTATTTCTACCATTGGCTTTGCATGGCCTCAGGCAAGATGTATAACTGTCTCCAGCATCAATTTTTCAATAGTAAAAGGCAGATTCACCTTGGGACAAACACTTGGATAGGCTACAGTGATGAAAGGCATGGTGTGCTGTAATATTTGACTATTGTTATGTAACATTTGATTATAATCTCACTCTCAGCAAAACTAGTAGGAGAAAAGATCAATTTAAGTCACACACTAAAAGGAAAAAAAAATGTGTTTTGACTGAAATTCAGCACATGTTCTATAGGAAAGTGCCACACTATAGAGGCTATGGGTATAGTAAATGCTGATTTATTTTTAAACTTCTATTTACAACAGTTTGAGACAAATATTCAAAATTGTGTTCTTCATGTAAGAAAGTAAATGTTTTTGGAAAAAAATACAACATAAGCTTTTTTTTGAGGATTTTAGGCTGGAAGAGAAGGAAGCTAAAGAGAGTAAAATTGGGAATATTCTCCACAGGCTACTTTTCAGTAAATTTTAGAGCAACCAATAACAAAACAATTTGCTATTGCATTAAAATTAATATTTCCTTTTTTATTAATTTTTTATTCTTTTAAAACAGACATATAACTGATATGCCAGGGTGCATTACTTTGTAGAAATGGTAGTGAGATTATTTTGGGATAAAAGAAGAAGAAAAGAGGTAGAAACTACAGAAGAAGGACTGGAGCTTGATTCTTACCTTTAGTTAGGCTCATTGACTTCATGGAAAACCATGGGTCAGACACAGTGGAACCTAATAGGCTTTGGTATCAGATAGGGCTGAGTGGAACCCAGCTTAGTCTGTGACACTGGGCAAGTTCCTTCACTTGATTCCTGGATTCTTTGCAAAAAGTGGGCATAATAATATCAGCCTCATTGAAAGAACAGGAAACATCCATGACATTTCTAGTTCAGAGCCAGACAAGACTTATTGCAGATGCTCACTAGATGGCAACAAATAAGGTAGGACAATTCATTAAAAAAAATCTCCTTTTATTTCTATTTAGGAGAGAACAGGAAATGGTAGCTTTGCATCATGACTTTACTTCATAGTGGATGGCAGACTTTAGATAAAGTATGGTAGTGGCCCGTAAACTGCTGCGCGAGGCCTGTCTCCTACTAGTCTTTCTCCAGTTTTGAAAAGTCACTCCTTCTAAGCTTTCATTTGCCTTTGAAATCCATGTTGATCAATAGCTAGCTTCCATGAGGTCTAGCCTTATCTGCCTTCCTTATTCATATTCAGAGGGCAGGGGCCATGTTTTATAAAATTTCATAGTAGGCAGCACACAATCATGTATTTTACTTTTTCCTAATGACATAATTTATTTTAATGCAAGCTTGTCAGCCAGGGCATTGAAAAATCAGCCTGATATCTTAGTTCCTTTTTACTTTTATTCATTGACCTGCTTCCTAAGTGACTAGTGAGAAAGTCAGCACATTTTGAACACATTACTCTGTGTAAAGCATCCTGTTCAGCATAATTACACATGAAGGGGGAACACCCCAGGTGTTCATCAGGTGGGTAATACATAAAACTTTCTTAAGTTTTCAGGAATTAAAATTTCTCTCTACTTTGAATCCCCTATAGCTCACTGAGTTATACCTATGAAGAAATAAAAATAAAATTCTAAGCCCCCAACTAACTGAATGGATCATTTCTTGGCCAAGGGGACACCAAAGAAAACTTGGAAGCTGAGCCCCTGGCCATGACAGGATGTGAGGATGGGTATGTCCCATTATATCCCTTCCCTTGCTAACCACTCTTAGGTTTTCTTCCCTAAGGGTTAAACAGAAACAAGCCCTTTGGAGAAATTTTACTGCTGATTTAACCCAACTGCCTGACTACTGCCCCTCCCTTTTGCAGTTTCTGCACAACCAATCAGCATTCCTTCCCGATAAGAAACCACTGACCATGAAGTGGTTCTGGCCAGTCTTCGAAGAACGAGCAGCGAGGGTTTTTGTGTCTTCTGTTACAGAAGGCTGAAAACTTCACTCTCAGATCATGCTAATGCCGCCATTTTTGAACACGGGGTCCCATCGAGAGGCATGAATTCAATTACACCTGCGCATGTTTCTCGTTTCATAAATATTCATGACTCCTCCTATAGCTTATTGAATATGTATATTCGGCCACCTAATTCCGCATACATCTCTGTCTTATTCTTCCCACCCTTGAAATGTCTGTTTCTGGAGTCTGGAAGGAGGCTATGTTTCCCAGCCTGTCAGAATGGCCACCCTGCAGGCTGCAATCCTTTATGAGAAATAAAGCTCCACTTGACAAATGTATGAACCTTTTCATTCATCAGTTGACACCACTTAATCAAATTGAGTCTCTCTTTTTTTTTTTTTTTAATTTCATGCTTTGCATTTTCATTCAGGAGTCTTAGAAAGTGCTAGGATTTGGACCTAATTTCTGGTAACTTCATCTGTCAGTGCTGATGTCCAATGAAATACTATTATACAGGTCTGATTCTGAGAGTTTGGTCCAGGCAGCTCACCACCTAGACTGCCTTCATTACTCCCTGCAAAACCTCTCAGTCTGAGTCCAAGTTCCTGACACTTCCAGGCTCTCAGGACATATTCAGCTGTTCCTTTACAACTCCAGAGACAGAGCTCTGCTTCCATGTGCTTCTCAGCTTTTTAGGCTCTTTCCTTTACTGCCATTCAATCCTCCCAAACCTGGAAGCAAAGGGTTAATTAAATCCTTTTGCAAGGAAACTGAGACTCAGAGAAGTTCAGGAACTTGTCCACTGTCATATATTTCACAAGTGGAGGAGTACACTTTCAGAGCAAAGTCCAACTAAATTCATGATTCTAGTTTCCCCCATCATGCTGGACTGCCTCAATGATTTCAGTTAAAGTCTCAGGTCTTTTTAATTCCATGCTAAAACCTATTGTTTAGTACTAACTTTTAATAGTTTCACTCTTATTTTTAGTTAAATGTCACCTTGGAAAGTAAAAACTGGAGCTTTAAAGGCATGTTTCTCAAAATACGGTGGTCTACATCAGAATTACCTGGACTAATTGTTAAAATATTTATTCTTAGGCCCAATTATAGCCCTACAGAATCATTATTACTATTGGGCAATGAAGTAAGTATTATTAATAAACTCACCTAATAATTACTATTCATGTCAAATTTAGTAGATTATTTCTTTAATATATATAGACAAGTTTATTTTGATCTTAGTAAGGAGAGTGAGAAATAGTTGAAATACAAGGCTTTGAATTGATTCATCGCGCTATCTAACTACTGAAAATTTTGGATATGGAGGAATGACCTTAATATTGGGAAAAAAGAAGAAAACAGAAGAATAACTGATGAATTCCTGAGACCTGAGACAAATTTCCTCTCCTTCGTGATTTTGCCTGCAGGCAGTTCCATGTGAGAGTGGATGAACTGGTGAGAAAATGTATTTGAAATTTAAACCTACAGTAACTTTTGGGTTAAGAACTATATTCCCAAATGAAATAACTTCGTTATTATTTTTAACTCCCTCTGCCCAAATACCCTAAGGACTTAAGCTGCTTGATATAGCAGTCTAGGTGCTCACTTTCAGAACCAAGATAGCTTTTCTATTTTATTCTTCACATCACAGTAAAACTGTTAGATGGGCTGAATGCCTGGGTTCAAAATTTCAGAAATTTGCACCTAAATTGCACCTGTAAAATATGTCCTCACACATGTAAGTGAGTCATTTTACTTGCAAATTATTGTTTTGCATATACAATTACTTGCTTGCATCTGGCTATACATTTTGTGGAACAATTAAGTGTTTACGTTAGAAAATTAGATCACTAATTTTATGTTCATTTTTGTAAGACTTAGAACTTAAACTACCAGAATGTTTTTAGACAGAAAGATCAGTATTGCATATGGTCTAAATTGTGAGGGAGGAGTACATTCTTTCATCCATTCATTTGTTAATTTGACAAATATATTCTGAATGCCTACTGTGGGTCAGCTGCTGCACTGGATGCTAAAGTTACAACGATAAACAAATAGTCCTGCCTCAGGACATGGAGATTAACACTATGTTTAGTTGCATTTAGAGACCAGAAATTTGTTAGTCTTGCTTGATAACTTCAAAATATGCAGTTTTCGCTTAACTCTCAGGTTATTTCTAATATGTGCCATATCAAGTTGCAAATAGACAGTTGTCATTTCTCACTACTTTCACTGATGGAATGAAAAATAAAATGGGGGGATCTTTTTTTTTTTTTTTGATTTTGCTTTCCTCCTAATTCACAAATTAGTATGGTAAGTTTGTATGTCTTTTGTGCAGTTGTTGGGCTCTAGATCAGATAGTCTGTGGATGATTAATAGAAGCATAATTTGTGAAAATTAAAGGCTGATGATGGTCTTTGAATGAATGCCCTTCCTATGGGAAGATGTTCAGGGCTTTTGCAACACTTGACCCTTGTATACTTTTCTCTGGGTAAAAACTGTATTTTAGAGTGCTTAGTTTGTTGGGATAATGACTTCAAGATTAGAGAGGCATTGCATTACACACCTATACATTTCTTCATAAACAAAAATACATCAATACACCTGCACACATATGTATCTTGTGTCTATAAAGTCTGTGTAAAACACTGGTCTTTTAAATCTATCAATTTATCATTCAGGACCCAATCATAATAATACATTTATAGATATTTGAGGTTGAAAGAAACTTGAAAGTATTTTTTATTTAGTTCCCTTACTTTACAAATGAGTAAACTGAGGCCTGGGGAGGTTAAAAGAATTTTAAGGATTACACAGATGCTAAGGCAGAGTAAAGACTAAAATCTGGTATATAGGCATTCATTATTTTTTGAAAAATATCTTTTGTGAAGAAATGTAATGGAAACCAACTAACGTTACCCCTGCAGATCCTATGGTGATGTTGAATGTGGCTCTTCTTTAAATAAATGTGGGAGGAAGAGAAAAATTATACAAAATCAGAGAAGAGTCAGAAAAGCAGAAGTTTGTCTTCTCTGTTAGATACTGCTTTTTCTAGTAACCACAAAACTTGACATACATTAAGGACAAATAAAGATGAGAGATGCAGTGATGGTAAAGGGGAGGAATAGGGAGAGAGATATCTGGAAATTTTATGTACTTACACAATGTTTTGTTTTGTTGCAATCAGGGTCTCAACAGAAAACAGATGTCAAGCATAAATTAAGAATATTCCAAGAAAATTTATTTGCATAAGGACCAACTACAGAAGTGTGGACTTGATAGAAACCACAAGAAATAGTACAGTAACACTGGATTAATAACCATGGAGCTGGTACTACCTCTAGGCCCAGTGGAATGAGGAGAGAGGGAGGGGATTACTAGGACCCAGAAGGGAAAATTTTCTTGAGAAGGCTGTCTTGAGAGGAGTAGTGACCTTCATTGGAGAGACACAGCCAGGTTGAGACAGGGAATCCCAGCAGAAAAAATATCCTGTAATGTTGTTTTCTACTCATCTCTGATTTCTTGCTGATATCCCCATTGTTAATTCTAACTAGAAGCCAGAAAGCAAGGAAGAGCCCATTAATGTCATCTGCCAATGGGGAAGAAGGCAGGTGGAAAGGTGTAGGTAAGGATTTGGAGTTGCAAACAAATGGCACAAGGTACATTCTTCCAAAAAGAAGCCAAGCACTCTTACAAGAATATATAGAATGTCAGAAAATGACATAAATTAAAATACTATGAAAGAAAAAAAGAAAATAAATAAAAAGAACTGACGCCATTGAAGCTAAAAGACTGATTTATACAATTGCTCACACTAGATGGAAAATTATTTATCTCTAATGTAATCGTTCAGAGATAGGTGGGTAGTCTAAGGGCAGCTCTGCTCCATGAGGGCATTGTTCTTTCTTTTTGCTTTGATCAGCACCACACCATATTTAAATTTGAGTCTGTAGGAAAATCAAATTACCGTGTGGGGAGCAAGCAGCTTCCCCTTAAGGAAGTGGCTGAGACATGATATGCCTCTCTTCTGTTCCTCCTCGGAGTGCCTGGGTTTTGGACCCTACTGTGACCTCCAGCTATTTGATTCACTTTTCCTGTCTGTAAGTTCTGGCAGTTGGACACCTAGGGGAGATTCAGCCTTTTGCCCTCAGAAAGCTCTCTACTTGGCCTTTACTGATCAGCCAGGCTTCATACCTAAATTGTTTGGCTGTTTCATCCTATCTGAACTTACGTGAATGCCAGAGCGCATGGTGTTGGGGCTCTGAGTGCCTGCCAATAGGTCAAATACAATCTAGGTGTGCAGGTAATTCTCCATGGGGTGACTTGGACCAAAATAGAAGAATGGAGGAAGCCCAGTTTCTTTCTTCTTTATCATATGTACCCTTTCATAGTCCTTATCAAATTCTTTGAAGCACAGTGTCTCTTGGTAGTCTATCTGGAGAAGTTCTATGCATGAAACACATGCAACTGCCAAACAATCAGCTTTGTGTTGTTGAAACATCATTTTACATCTTGCATAGCTCAGTTGCCTTTGTCCTCATTCTGGATCCTCTGAATTTATGCCTTGCCAAAAAGCATCTTCCTTTCATCCTTGATTCAGGCTTTGTGTTCTAGGGAAGCTGATATAGAACATATCTATTCACATTTAGTTGATCAGTCCTGGTCCGTGATAAAACTTGAAGTAGTCAAGTGTTTTGCTGAATAAGACAAATGAGAAAATCATGGAATTTTGGGAATAGTGAGACATTTTTGCCAAAGAAGAAGAAAATAAAGTCAGGAATGAGGCCAAAAGAACCAAAACAAAATAATGTGTAACATAGTTCTTTACACCAAGTAGATAAAAAACTCAATTTAACTTTTACAGAAGCCACCACAAAAAAGAAAATATTGTTTATTTTTGTGTTCATGATACAATGAGAAGAAAAAAAACCTAGAAACCCAAATCTTTAGGAAAAATCCAAATTCTTTGTATACATTTCAGTTAAATTTTCTTTCTGAATCCTGTATCACTTATGAATACTACCAGAAATAAATAACACAATGTACGACCAACAGTGACTTCGTAATGAAGATATTTAATTATCTCACTCAATAGGAAGCGTAGAGGTAAGCATCCAGAGGTTTATTTCCCTTCAGGATCACTAAGGATCCACGTGATTTTCATCTTTTGCTCTCCCATCTTCAGCACATTGTTTTTGATCCTTTAGTTTGTCTTCTCTTGGTGGTGAGATGTCTGCCGGTGTTCCAATTATCAAAGGAAGTGGGAAAGGAAGTAGAGGGCAGGAGAGAATTTTTGCTCTAATGTCTTTCACGGGATGGGGGAAGGTCTTTCCCGGAATTCCCCTACTTCAACTTCTGTTTATGTCACACTGGCCAGAACTGGGTCATCATGACAATTCAAACCTGCAAGAGAGGCTGGGAGTTTAAGCACTGGCCTTTTTGAGTGTAAGAAACTCACAAGGAGAAGAGGGTTGAGAAAAGGCAGATGGAGACACAACTGCATTTTCTAGTGGTTTTTTTTCTCATAGTTCTCATAATGAGAATTACCAGTGATATACTAATATCCTAGGTAACATGTTACAGTAGATATGTGACATATCCTATAGCTATACGTAAGTGCTTTCCATACATGCTGATGACATTATACCACCATATGATGCAGTAGAAATAATTCCCCATAGTGGGAATAGGTAGAGTAGAAATGGTTGCACTCTAGCTGTGTAGGCAACTGACCTAACTTGCATATTTTAGAACATGGGACAGTTTGGTCTGTGTGTTCTAAAATCCTGTCCCTGAATCCAGATTTGTAAGGCTAATGTACATGTTACATAGCTCCAGATTACACTTCATGGTGATGCTTGAGTATGACTCTTTGATTTTGTCATTTCTATATAGATCCAGAATTACTAGGAGATAAGTAAGAAATAAAGTTGCCTGATTTTGGGGAGATAACAAAGAAATCTAGTATGAATGCATGCATGCTATCTCTGCTTGGATGTAATCATGCCAGGGGCCAGAATTCTGTTCAGAAGATTGCTTCAAATTGGCTTCAGTGCCTGTACAAATGGGCAATAAAGGCCTCCAAGATATACTCCATATTATATCACAGAAATAATTATACCTGAAGAATTTAAGGCAAGTAAAATCACACGCTTGCCTGGACAAAAGCAAAATGCTAAACTTTCAGGAGTGCTATTTTCTGGTGTACCCTCCAAAATAAACTGTGAATGAATATGCACCAAAATAACTAAACAAGGTAATTTATCGTATGTGGTTGTTATTTATATACCAATTAAAAATAACAGAATGGTTTCCAAAAATAACTACTTTAGTTTTAGAATAATTCCTCTGCACTCCCTTTTGGCAATAATCAGCAAATAGAATTGATGATTCAGGCCACTAGTAGTATGACATAATATAACTATGCTGTCTTTATATAACAAAATATTTGCCTTTTTTTGTGCCAGTTTTGCCTTTTTCTCTTAAAAGTAAAATAAGTTAATATTTATTAAGCCCCGTACTTACTTAAATCTCTTGATACCAATGACATAGACACTATTTTCAAAATGTTAAGTGACTCAGAAAACTTAAGGGGTTTGTCCAAGTTATGCAGTTGTAAGTGGTAGATCTGGGATAATGAGGAGGCCTGAATTTTGTGAATCTAAAAGTGGATTAGAATTATTGGGAAACAAGAAAGAGAACTGCCCAGAATTTCTGCTTAACACAGACTCGGGATCTCTGAGTTCAAGGTCATATGTGAAGGAGGTACAAAGTATCTGTTTACCTTTTTCTCAGGCTGTGTTTATTTCATGAGACAAAGCCTATCAATGTCTTAAGGTGAAGACTTCACAAAATTTTTTCATAATCCATCTCCACCTGCTTCATGGTAATTGAAAATCCCACTCATATTCTAGCATTGGGCTACTGGTGGTATTGTTAGCTTTCACCCTCATCTCTGTTTTCATCTGTGCCCCAATGATAACTCGGATAGAGAGTATGTCACGTATTACTAATTAGAGGCAATTTTAAATGGAAAGTCTTGTTTCATGGAATTTTAAAGTGTATTCATATGTGATTATTTACTTTTTCTCATATTTCTCAATTCTTATTCTTTTAAGGCTGAAATTCTAGTTTTATGCATTATAACTTTCATTATAACTGCTCTTCCCTCACCCATACACATTCCACATATAGTACAAGCCCAGAATACACACACACACATACACACACACACACACTCATACACCATGCATACCACACCATCACACACATTCACATATACCTGCTTTCTTTTTTTTATACCTTACAGTAGTCACACACAACTGAGCAGGCAAGAGGGCACAAAACATGGCACTCTGTACTCCTGGAGCTGCAGCCTTCTGACGTTGAATAACATAATTAAAAGAGAAACATGGAAAGCCATCATAACAATGACTATAGATATCTAAAGTTTGTCAAGTCATTCATCAATTCAGAGTATCAGAGACACAGGCCTATCTGTGTCAATATATGCTCTCTCTTGGGCACATTATGGGCAATGTAGTTCAAGGGACAGTTGTGTTTCATGGTTAGGTTTTCCTGGTTTTTAGTATTTTGCCCATAACATCCTAGAAGTGTCTTGTATCTAACCTAGACTAACCAAACAAAGACTCATTCATTTCTACCCATATCAGATTTGTTTTTTTCCCAAATAGGTTATAAGCATCAACATTTACAATTTAGGAACTTTTGCGAAAGTACATCCTGAATTTTAGATGACAAGAATGGAAGACGTCAATACTATATGTGGGGAAAAAAAGAATTAAAGAACAATAGAACCCAGGATAGAATGGATTAGAAAAGATTCAAGTTAAAAAGGCAAAGAATATCTCAGACATTTAGATATCTCAGATATGTGTATCTATATATTCCATCATATATTCTCTCTGTATATATATGTGTGTATGTATATGTGTATGTGTATCTGTTTACCTTCGGATTATGTCTCATGTATTTGAACTGAAGCTGTGTTTTCTCCTTAACTTGAAAGATTTACCTTTATATTCCCCAGAATTTACTGAATGAGTTTTCAGTTTGTTGATGAAAGTTGTACTTCCAAGAATTTAGCAGACAGTGGTGATTGTCTTAAAGCTAAATTATAGCAGCATAATTATTTCTATCCAATATAGAATACTACATGATACTTTGTATATGGTATAAGTTTGATTTTGAAAACTGTCACTAAAAATGAGAATAACAACATTTTTCTCAATTATTTTCTATTTTAAATTATTTTATTTGGATTTTCAGAGCAGTTTGTTGATAGAGTGCTAAAATAGTACAAAGTCAGTGCAAAAGTGTTGCAATAGCTAAAAAATTAAGTACATTATTCATTGTTTTGGTTTCTTGACAAAGGTATCAAAAAACATATCATCCCTTCTCATAAGGGGACACATAGATAACCATAATGACAGATAGAAGTTCTCTAATCTCTGGCTTAAAATGGCAGGTATGGGCACAGAGACGAAATAGGATTTAGTTCTGCCTAGAAGAAAGAGTGGCAGAAGGAGCTTTGTGGAGGAGATTAAATTTGAACTGGACCTTAGAAGATGGTTAGAATTAGGATTTCCATCTAATGATGGTGAACTAAGTAATTTGAACCAAACTTTCTCATAAGGACAACTTTAAAAACTGCTTAAATCTTTAAAAAGTATTTTATGTATTTATTAGAAATCATAGTTTTTAATTTATTATATGTGATTATGTTTATATTTAGACCCAATTATTTAGATAGATTAAGAAATGGCCAAGGATATTTATTTCATCTCAGGAAATTTTAATCTGACTAACTGCAAAATCTTATTTTGTCTTATATACTCAAACAAATGTGTCTATGTATGTGTGTGATGTATATGTGTATTTATGTGTTTTTTTATCCAACTTTTATTTTAGTTTCAAGGAGTACATGTGCAGGCTTGTTACATGGGAAAATTGCATGTTGCAGGGGTTTGGTGTACAGATAATTTTGTCACTCGGGTAATCAGCACAATACTTGATAGGTAGTTTTTAAATCCTCAGTGTCCTCACACTCTCCACCCTTAAGTAGACCTGGTGTCTATTATTCCCTTCCTTGTATCCACGTGTATTCAACATTTAGCTCCCACGTGTAAGTGTGAACATGCAGTATTTGGTTTTCTGTTCCTGCATTAATTTGCTTAGAAAAATGCCCTCCAGCTTTATTCATGTTGCTGCAAAGGACATGATCTCATTCTTTTTTATGGCTGTGTAGTATTCCATAGCATATATGTACCACTTTTTTTTATGTGTTCATGTGTCTTTATGGTAGAACAATTTATATTCTTCTGGGTGTACATCCAGTAATGGGATTACTGGGTTGAATGGTAATACTGTGTTAAGTTCTTTGAGAAATTTCTGACTGTGTTTCACAGTGGCTGAACTAATTTACATTCCTACCAGCAGTGTATAAGTGTTCCCTATTATCTGCAACCTTGCCAGTATCTGTTATTTTTTGACTTGCTAATAATAGCCACTCTGACTGGTATGAGATGGTTTCTCATTGTGGTTTCGATTTACATTCCCCTAAGGATTAGTGATATTGAGTGTTTTTTTCGTACACTTGTTGGTCATGTGCTAAAAAAAAGTATTTTTAAAGGAATTAAAGTATAACAAAACTATGAAGACTTATCAAGTAGAAGCGAGGGGAAGATAAAGATCCAAAGAAGTAGCCATGGCATTTGGGTTTGTATTCCCCTTGGAAAAGCAAGTTGAAGTAGGTACTTGTCAATTCCAGAAGGTGTGGTTGAGAGGATGAGGGGCTGAACAGCACTAAATGGGCAATTATTGAAGCCCAGAACCAATAGGCAGAAAAACTCATCTTAGCCTAGTAACCCAAATGGGCTGTATCATAGGAGTAAAGACAAACTATTATGCTGCCAGTGAACTTGTGCAAAGATTTTCCCAGAGAGTTAATGCCCATTAGTACTTGGCAAAAGCAAAGATAAATCCTCTCTGGAGAAAGATAACGTTCCAACTCTCAAACTATTTTTACGAATGATTTATAAATGAAATATTTGGTACAAAATTAAAATAATCAGGCATTTAAGAAGACAAATCCACGTGAAGAAAAGCCAGAATATACAGCAGATGAAATAAATAACTCATGAAATCAAATTAAGGTAAAGTCTAAATAATTCCTAAGAGTTATTTATACATAAACACTAAAATAACAGGGATTATTAAGTTAAAAAGTAAAGATTCAACATTTTGGCAGAGAATCAAATTATTGAATGGAAAAAATGATCAAAATTTAGACCCCAATGAATAGATTTAATAGCAAATTATACATGGTTGAACAGAAGAATTAGTAATCTAAACAACAGGTGAGAAAAAAATCCCAGTGGAAGCAAGGAGATCACCAAGAATTAAGATACAAAATAAAAGGTGATATAAAGAGAAGGTATAACATTTATTACTTGGAGTAAAAGAATAAGACAGAAAAAAATGAGCCAGATGCATTTTTGGAAGAGTTAATGACCAAGACTTTTTTTCAGGACTAATCACAGATATCTAGACATAGATTCCAGAAATTATATGAAACTGAGGTGGATACAGAAGTTCATGATTAGGCTTGTTATAATAATAAAATTGCTAAAAATCAAAGGTAAAGAAGAAAAAACCTTAAAAACAACCAGAAACAGAGAGACAGACTTTAAAGGAGCAATTCTTAGACAGTAGCTGACTTTTCCACAGAAGAAAATTAAATGATGCTGTTATAAAACAAAAAGAAAATAATTTCCAATAGAGAATTCTACATTCACTAAAAATATTCTTCAAAATGAAGGTGAAATAACCATTGTGGAAGACAGTGTGGCAGTTCCTCAAAGACCTTGAACAAGGAATACCATTTGATCCAGCAATTCCATTACTGGGTATATGTCCAAAGGAATAGAAATCATTCTACCATAAAGATACATGCACATGTATGTTCATTACAGCACTATTCACAATAGCCAAGACATGAAATCAACCCAAATGCCCATCAGTGATAGACTGGATAAAGGAAATGTGGTATGTATATAGCATGGAATACTATACTGTCATAAAAAGGAATGAGATCATATTCTTTGCAGAGACATGGATGGAACTGAAAGTCATTTCTCAGCAAGCTAACACAGGAACAGAAAACCAAATATTGCACCTTCTCATTTATAAGTTGGAACTGAACCATCTGAACACATAGACACAGGGAGAAGAACAACACACACTGGGGCCTGTAGGAGGTGGGAAGGGGGAGGGAGAGCATCAGGAAAAATAGCCAATGCATGCTGGTCTCATTCATAAGCAATGGGTTGATAGGTGCAGCAAACCATCATGGCACATGTTTACCTATGTAACAAAGCTGTACATCCTGCACATATACCCTGGAACTTAAAATAAAATAAAATAAACAATGAAGGTGAAATAAGGGCATTTTAAATATTATATTTGTTGGAGTAGATTGAAGTAGATTTATCACCTGCAGTCCTCCACTGAAAAAAAAATACTACAGGGTATTTTTAGGTAGGAGAAAAATTATTCCAGAAGGAAATAAAGTGATGTTGGTAGAAATGCAGGGCAAGGCAAAATGTACATCCATGGGTTAATCTAAATGAACATAGCCTATATAAATAATAATATTAATGTCATATTTATTGTATCATATATATATAAGTAAAATGTAAATACACACAAACAAATACATTTCATTCTGCGAAGGAATTACAGAAGACAGAAGTGCTTGCACTGCCCACATAGAGGGTCACATAACTGCCTGTTAGACTTGATTAAGTCTAGAATACAACAAACTGTAAATAGATGAGGTGCTCCAATTGTAGAATCAGTTTTTTTTTTTTTTTAATTCAACTCTGTGCAGTTTAAAGAAGACACATCTAATACAGAAGGAGTCAGATAGCTTGAAAGGACAACGTTGGGCAAAAGGTTTCCTAATGATTTCACAGACAAGCCAGGGTGGTAAGTAGTATATTTATAGCATTGTCCAAAGACCGCAGTTCACGTGAGTGACAGTAAAGGAAGAGCCCTTTGTTAGTAACATTGTCTTTAGTGGACATGGTTTATAGGATGAAGGAAGATTGAGAACATTAATATATTAAGAAATCTTGTTCCTGGTACATTTATGATTGAGACAAAAAAAAAAAAAGGGAAGATCTTTTAGTCCCTTTCAAGTGACTTGGTTGATAGGATTATAAAATATTCTACAGGACCAGTAAGGATCTGTCTATCAGTGACACTGGTATCTTTCACCGTTTGTATACTAGAGGAAACACAAATTTATACTCACATAAGGAAATCACTATATTTCTCTGAAAATAAGTAAAGGCAAATGTTTGCTATTATATTCAGCATGGCTGTTGTAATTATAACCCATTTGGTCAAAATTCACTTAATTGAGTGCAAATAATAAATAGTAGCTCAAGAGGGTGATTCATTTATATCTAATTAAATAGACACACAAAAGTTGTCATGCACAATGATTAACAGACTTCACCCTTTGTTGATGTAAACAATGATTTTTAAAAAACTTTATTACCCACCTACTTCTCCACCCACAGGCTTGAGCTATTTCACTAATATAAAATTAAATCTGTTTTATGTAGTACTTTTATGAACTGTTTTTAACCACAAGGGCTATAATAGCGTGCTATATTCTTTTACTTTTTACACATTTCTTTTTTATTTTAATTTTTCTCCATTTGGTCAAAATTTTAATTTACCCAGTATTGCATGCTTTTCTTATATGGCGAAGTTCATATCCACGAAGCATTTTATTTAGTTCCTGGAGTGAGTAGTATTAGTTGATACAGTATATTTAGTTAATGAGACAATGATACAGTTAATTATCGGTAAGAAAACTCAGGACCAATATGAGCATGACCCTCCATTTATAAGTGAAGCCACTGCATAAATATTTATATTAGTCTCTGCAGTGTGACTAACATTGGAAATTCATTATACTTCTGAAGAAAAACCACTTGGAGACCTTCAAGTAGGATTTGCTTTCCTAATCAATTGTTGATGAGTTTTTAATCCTTGATAGTAGGAAGTAGTAAGTACAGGAGGGAAGCAGAGGAGATGGGGAACAATTTGCTATCATAGAGAGGTTGGGAATCAAGGGCTGGGATGGGGAGAAGCAAGCCGAAAAAATAAACACTCAATATAGAATTAGAAAATAATAGATGAGAATGTGGAACTCATTGTTTAAATAGAAGATAATTTGTTTTTGGTTAAATTTATTTAGAAGGATAAAGTAAATTTAAGCCATGCTCAATGCATTTGGGAGAAAATATACGAGGAAGATATTTTTCAGTGGGTAGGAGCAAAGTAGCAAACTGAAAAACTTGTCTTGCTTCAGAGGTACTACCATAATCTGTAAGGAGCTAGTTGTTGTGACAGTATTTACAAATTACTGAGGGGCCTTGAGATCCTAGAAATTACCTAAAGGAGAATGGTGGCCTCCAGGCAGAGTTACTGAGCTTCCTACATTGTGTCAATCAAAAATCTACGAAAATATGGCCTCTCAAAGTCCCGAGTGATAGGGCAGAAGCCTTGGAAGAGCAGTTTTATCTTCCACAGCCATCAAATTTTACAGGGCAAAGTGAAAATGAAACCAAGTTGTGGACATGCTGATTTGACATCTGTGCTGGACAGCACCCCCAGCTCACTCTAGGCTAATGCTCTTAATCTGGGGATTGTTGGAGAAAAGACCAGCTCTTCAAATCACTTTGAAGTTTGAAGTGGAGAACTTGTTTATGAAGGAAAAGAGGCTAATTATTTAGGCAAATTCAACCAGGAACTCACTAGTGATTTTGGGAAAGAAGCTTATATATTTATTCAAATGCCATTTGACCCATCCAGGGTGTCATTGTCTTATACTTAATGATCATATTAAGAATTTGAATAAATGGTTATTGCCATATTATGTGGGTGTAAAGTTAAGAATGAGGAAAACGGAAAACATATTTTTAAGGTCAAGGCTTGATAAATTTTCTTTCGCCTTTAATCTACCAACTCATGACCTAAAATTCTTTTTTGTTTGTGAGGTGTTTCATGTTACAGATCGTTCCTGCCTTCCAGAGCTTTTACTCCTAGAAATATTACTAGCTTGTATGTGATAGATACTTTCATTTATAATTTTAATTACTTCTGCAAATATAAATAGGTGACTCAGTCTCTTCAAAAGAAATATTTGGGAGTCCTGTGGAACACAAGCCACCTGTATATCATCTCTTACTTCAGCATCCTTTGTGGAGGAACAGTTAGGAAGAGAAGTAAATCTTATGTGATTGTTTGCCCAACAGATAAACGTAACTGGAGTAGTATAAGACATTTGACTGTATCCATGGAAACCTTATAGACTACCATTCTTAGATTTTGCTTAGGCTAAAGCAGGTGACAGGGTTCACACGTTTTAAAAATGCTTTTGAGGGGGCATGGGAAGCTAATACTCAGTGATGACAGAAATCTAATAGTTAAGGCAAGTTCTAGCCCTTAACAACCAGGAAGCAACATATAAATCCTAGGTGTGAGTCAAATGTGACTCAGGTAATGATAAGGGCAAGTCACTCTCTTACTTCACTAGAGAAATGGCATAATTTCAAGACCTGCCTATGCTACACTAATCAGTATCATCATCACCACCATTTTACAGTCAAAAAGCGCTATTAACTCTACAAAGCAGTTTTATACTAATGATATCTTTGATTCTCACAGATAAGCAGATAGATATTACTATGGTTCATTTTAAAGATGAGGAAATCAAGGCACCTAGCCATTAAATAATTTGCTTAAAGTCATATAGCTAATTAGTATCAGATCGGAGCCTCTTCACCATCAGAACTGGGCTCCTTAATAGCAAAAATTTTAAAATAAGAAATCAGCATCCTAATTTATAACCTATGCAAAGGCAGTGAAAAATATTAATGACTTCAGCAGAGAGTGCAGTAAGAGCTGGATTATATAAATGTTTAAGAATAAGCTTATCCTTCCTGATTAAGATCTTACGTAAAAAATTTTGAAAACAATATAGAATTTTTGTTTTACTGTTTTGAAAACAATATATAATTCATATGTTCTAAATATAAGGTAAAATGCATCAATGTAGTGGCATAAGCTTTCAGAACTGCAGAATGGTGAACTCAGGCTAAAAAGATATTGATCTACTAAAATTGAACGATAGGCACTTCACTGTTTCATTTTTGTTTTAAAAAACAGCTTTGAAGGGTCTAAGTCTCTATCAGAGTGAGTCTTTTCTGTTCTGGGTGAGAAAGCAGAAAATACTTTTGATAGGGAAGACAAGGTTCAGTCTAACTTGTGTTGGTCAAGCCACACATAAGTAATTGCCAATACATGTGTTTTGATCATTAAGAACATGTCTTCTTGCTAAATAACTTAAATTATATTTGAATTACTTGCTCCAGACTATTAATGATCTCAATTGTGTGAGTCAAGGAAACAACTTAACTTTTGTAGGTGTCTCGGTTTCCTTGTATAAATCAGGCGTTGTCCCAGTTTATTTCCAAATTCAAATCCTAGCACTCAACTTGACTAAGGGCTAAAGAATGGGCCCATTTGCTTTTCCTGTAAAACCTAATTTTATTTTCATTATCTCTTACAGGTGAAGAGAGGGCATGAGGGAACCTGTCACAAAACTACTTACCGAATAGTAATTTTTCCGGTTTTTGTTTTTGTTTTTTGTTTTTTTTTTTTTGAGACAGAGTCTTGGTCTGTCACCCATGATGGAGTGCAGTTCTTACCTAATCAATTGTCACAAAAGGATAATTGTATTAGTTTTTGTTTTGTTTTTCTTTTTTTCTTTTTTGAGACAGTCTTGCTTCGTCACTCAGGCTGGAGTGCAGTGGTGCGATCTTGGCTCCCTGCAAACTCTGCCCTCTGAGTTCAAGCGATTCTCCTGCCTCAGCCTCCCAAATAACTGGGATTACTGCCCGCACGCCCGGCTAATTTTTGTGTTTTTAGTAGAGACGGGGTTTCACCATGTTGGCCAGGCTGGTCTCGATCTCCTGACCTCAGGTGATCCACCTACCTCAGTCTCCCAAAGTGCTGGGATTACAGGATTGAGCCACTGCCCCCGGCTGAATTGTAATCTTTCATTTCCTCACTGTCATATTACAAAATAATACCTTTAAGAATTTTATTGTTCTTTCCATTTGACCCCAGGCTGCTTTCCTATCCTCACTCTCATCCTAAGTGCAATCATTGCAATGGCTTTGCTGCTGTATTGGTTCTAGATGAGGTAAAACATTGCCAAGAAGTCTTCAGAGAGAGAGAGACCTTAAACTTCTAGGCCTGACAATTTGATTTTATCCTTACTTTATCCTTTTGGTGCATTTTAGGAAAGAGAGCGAGGGAAAGAGAAAAAAAGGGTTTTTCCGAATATGTGACCCTTAATGAGACTATTCCATTTTTCCTCACATCACATTAATTGTTTTTAATTTTTCTAGCTATCTTGACATTCATGTCATATGGAAAACTGAAGGAGCAGAGGGAGGTATTTATTTCCAGAAGAGGTCAGAGAGCATAATCAGGGGACAGAAACTAGTAAGTAATCAAGCATGCAGTACACACTTTCATTAAGGCCCATGTGTTACAAAACCACAATATTTTAATATTCTGGTTCCTGCTGTTTATGCTGAAGAGGTTGTGTTAAGGTTTATTTTAGTTAAATTTTACAAAGGATAAAGTGTAACATTTTCAATCTTAGTAGTGGTGCAATGTGTTATTCTAAGCTTCATCTTCATTTACACGGAAGGAAAAAACTTCTCTTGATTAAATAATAAAGAAGTCTGATTGTTTACAAAGCCAAGTAGCAAGACTCGATTGTATGCCATGAACCAATCTCTCCTTAAATCTAGAAATTCTTATCCAACTTAATGATGGCATCTGCTGGGAGGGGAAAATTTCCATAGCACATCTTTGCAACAACCCCAAATCTCATGGAAACAAGCCAGGAGACAAATTTAAATGAGTGTAATCCTCTAGGAAGATACACTTAGAATTTTTCTCTTAATGGGAACTTTGTTTGCAGACACTGAACAGTCTACCCAGATAACGCCAACAACATCTGCTGCTGTTGGTAAGAACTGACCTCTTAATCATGAGCTATTCACATCAAAATGACTGCAGGCTGTTGGAACAACACGAGTTTTCTTCGAGAAGCCCCTTTCAACAGTATCACACAGACTGAATGCCAAAATTATCTTTTACCTCTTTGTTTTAAATGCAGTTTGCTAAGACAAGGTAAAAGGAACGGATGGAACAGGGAAGAGGATCAGATCAATCAAGCGAGATGAAGGCGATCTGATTTGTTTGGCGTCCGCTCTGGAAGAGTAATGCTCTGGCATGCCTTTATTTCAGCTTAGATTTGTCAATTTGAGGGAATCATCTCTTTCCTCTCTCCACTAAGTCCATCTTTACTGTGACTGTACCAGCTGTTTGTTTTGAGTATAGGATGGTAGACATCAGCTCCCTGACCACAATGTCTGTGGGAAGAAGGACATAGAGGCAGGGAATAGCCATCCTTTACAGGCCAAAGGTCCTTCCCTTTAAATCTCTGTCTCAGGATATTGAGCTGATAGAATATGACTTATATGTCACATAGTTGGAGACTTTATGCTATTCTGTTTGCTGTGATCCACAATGGTTCGCTTTATTCTCAGTCTGTTGCCATTTAAGGTAAAGCAACAACATAAAAATACCTTTCTGTTGATACTCATGGCTAACTTGGGAACTATATCTCTTGATCCAATATTTCAGGTTATTTTATGTTATCGAAATCTAGTGTAGAATCAAAGAATTTGAAGGGACCTTAGAGTATCGAGTCCATCCTAGTCTCCTTTTTATAATATTCTTGAAAGAAAATCGCCATTCTTGCTTGTATATTTCTAGGCATTGTGTATAAGCTTTTCTGTAGTGACAGTAGTGAAAAGCAAAAATTTGCCTCTAGTTACTTTCTACAGTAATTTTTTTTTTGTGAATCTCTGTTCTGCAGAACATCTCTTCAGATACATGGAGAAAACAAAACAAAACAAGAAAAAACATTTAACTATTGCATCCTTCCCACACCGAGTCACCTTTCAGGACTATAAAGTACAGATTTCTTCTTTGATAAGGTTTCCAGATCCCTCTCTGTCCTGGCTTTCTTTCTGCGCACACAACCTAGGACATCTATGTGTATTTTAATGTGTATTACAAGGAGAGCAGAACATAGCAGAGCTGATAGATACAAAGGACTTTAGAAATGAAAGGAACGGCCGGGCGCGGTGGCTCAAGCCTGTAATCCTAGCACTTTGGGAGGCCGAGACGGGCGGATCACGAGGTCAGGAGATCGAGACCATCCTGACTAACACGGTGAAACCCCGTCTCTACTAAAAACTACAAAAAACTAGCCGGGCGAGGTGGCGGCGCCTGTAGTCCCAGCTACTCGGGAGGCTGAGGCAGGAGAATGGCGTGAACCCGGGAGGCGGAGCTTGCAGTGAGCTGAGATCCGGCCACAGCACTCCAGCCTGGGTGACAGCGCGAGACTCCGTCTCAAAAAAAAAAAAAAAATGAAAGGAACATCCACATTTTACAAAATAGAAACGAGGTCCAGAGAAGCAATGCAAACTGTTCCTTGTCACACAAATAGTATCGTCTCTCCCAGAACAATGAGCTTTTCACTTTTTTCTAGACTGAATTGCTTATTAACTAGATAAAATGCTTCAGATGTTATCTGATCAGCCCAGAGCTGGGGATCAAATGCATTTTGCTCTATTAACAACCATACTATTTGGCTGTTTGTTTTATATTATTTATATAAACTGTAGTTAATCTGGTCTTATATTTTCTCTTCTGTTTTATGTTGTGTAGTTTAGCCAGGGTACAAACTTCTCAGGATATTTTTGAGTCCTAATTCTTTCATTTCATCAATACATTGTCTATTGCTCTTTGACTCATGCAACTGTTAATTATCAGAATGCTTTCTATGTCCTTGTTCAGATTATTGTAGAAGTATTCAACAGGACAGGACCAAAACCAAAATGAAGCCAAAAACCAGAGAATAAACCTGTTGCATTCTATTGGATCTCCTTCTAGATTAAAAATTAATTAACCAAGATATGTTGGAACTGCTGTCGAATCATGCATGTTTATGCTTGATTGTGTGTTCACACATATTATGCTTTCCTCCTTGCCCAGAAACATTTTATGAAGGCCCTTTTGCAGATGCCTTACTGGAATTAAGACATGGTTTAAAATCTGGTAACTCCATAGAAAAGGAAAAGGAGACTATTGTGAAATGATGTATCCTTAGTAAATTCCTTAGTAAAGGAAATAAATATTTCCTATGAACTCACTAATCTTTTGCTTAGTAACTTAGTCTAGAATTTTGCCTGGAATTGATAACAATTCATAAATCATTGATAATTTTTCTTTTTGAATGTTTTTGAAAATCAGGACATTTCCTGGACCTCACCTGTTCACGAATTCTCAAATATTGTAGTATTTTGGAGATGATATGTGCAAATGCTTAGTAGCTTGGCATATGAATGTAATGGACTTAATTCTGAATGTATTTAAAGTTGTTTGTGCTCTGTTACAAACTAATTCTTGATTTCCTTTTATTGATGGATGCCCTGACATTTACAGAATTTTTTAAAAATTAAATACTAAGTAAATAAAAAAGAACCCTTATAAAATATGTATTAGTTATAGAGACAATCACATAGAAATATCCATGTACATAAGTGCACTTTGAGCATGAGAACATTTCCATTGACCGTGAAGTCCTTTGGGTACCCTTGCCAATTTCACCTCCTTCCCTGCCCCTTAGAAAAATACCGCCATACTGACTCCCCCTTCCTTGAAGATATTATTCTGTTTATTCTACAGCTTCTCAGTTAAGGTGTGTCCCCTCGTTACCCAGCATCAAGATATGCAATTTTCTATATACTCCCTTATTGAATGCAGTGCCAGCGGTCGTACTTTTTATTTACAATTATGCTAAGGGCTTTGAGCTTCGGGAAATTCGAATGTAAGTGTATGTCTGTTTCCTATTTGACTTCCACCTTTACATACCTTTTCTCTATTCCTTGGGGACTGTGAAAAGTTCATCAGAGTTCAGCAAATCCCCTCATTTTAGTCAGCAAGTGGACTTCTGTGGGCTTTGCTCATCTCTCTGGATTTCTGTTTGCTCTTTTTTTCTTTTTTTGAGACGGAGTCTCGCTCTGTGCCCCAGGCTGGAGTGCAGTGGCGCAATCTCGGCTCACTGCAAGCTCCGCCTCCCGAGTTCACGCCATTCTCCTGCCTCAGCCTCCCGAGTAGCTGGGACTACAGGCGCCTGCCACCGCTCCCGGCTAATTTTTTGTATTTTTAGTAGAGACGGGGTTTCACCGTGTTAGCCAGGATGGTCTCGATCTCCTGACCTCGTGATCCGCCCGTCTCGGCCTGCCAAAGTGCTGGGATTACAGGCGTGAGCCACCGCGCCCGGCCTTGCTCTTAGTTTTTAACACAGATGTGTGTGTGTGTGTGTGTGTGTGTGTGTGTGTGTGTGTTTCTATGTCTTATTCAACAAACGTCATTTTCAGCAGAAGCATTGGCCAAGAAATGAAATGTGCTCTGCACTTTTCAGTTTGAAGGTAATTCTTGATGGGGAAGGCAGAATAAAAACAGGAGTTCAGTAATTCTATTATTCAATTAATATCACGTCTTTGTGGTCCTACCTTCTGCTTTCATCATAGCTGTTGCCTTAGAATCTTTTCTCAGGCCTTTGTTGATCTTCACATTCTACTCTTGCTCTTATATTTAGTTCAGATCTGTATTGATATTTATTGTTTTAAACCTCATATTATAATTTCTCTTTTAGAAACGTTTATCCTTTAAACTCTTTAGAAATGAGGTCATAATTATCTTTATAATGATACAACAGAATCTCAGAATCAGAAACAAAATTTCTAAGAACTTGCGTAAAGTTAGTGTTTTTATGGACCTTTTTATGGACCTTCCTTATCTTACCACCATCCTCCTTTATGAGAACATCTCGGTACCGTATATTATGGGAGTCATAAAGCCTTCTCTGGCTCATTATATAGCTATACAGAACATAAGCTTTGTCCTCTGAAGCCAGTGATTGCTCATTGTCCTGGAATACTTCTCAATTGAAATGGGATATCAACAGGTTTAATGGGATTTTAGGACAATACAGTTAACCAAGCTGACTCAGCTTTTTAATGCACAATTGGATTTCATTGAAATACTTAGAAATAGACTTAGGTTCATTTAATCATGCTCTTTCCTATAAAAATAAAGGGTAGGTAATTCTTATTCTTAGTATCCTCCAAAGACAGGGTGAGATCAGGGAGCATATAGTAAGTGTTTGAATACCTCTTCGATAAGATGAAAATGATTTTTGGTGTATTCTGCCAGATTCAGATTCTCAATATCACTGGAACTCCTATGAGGAGTGAGAGAATGTGAAGACATAGAAACAATCTGGTATTCATCATACAGGAATCTGTTATAATCACCTCGAGTATGTAGGGTGTTGATTGTGAGAAAAATATTATGCTTTGGCTATAATTGATATGAACATGAGAATATGGTATTTAGACTGATCTAACACTTCAGCAAGTATCCCTGGTCCAAAAACATTTATGATATATTATCCAATCAAGTGATACTACATAAGACTTAAAGAAAAACTGATTTATTGTTATTTGTAAATTCTCTTCACAAACTAAATTAGAAGCAAAATGTGATTAACTTTAGCATCTATAAAGCTAGATGTAGTTAGAAAAACATTTGATATGAATATATTTTATATCTGTGAATACATGACTTTTATGGGCTATTCAGATTAAACTATCCTTTCTTACTCTTTGTATTTGGAAATTTATATTTATTTTAATCTGAAATTTTGTTGGTTAGTTTTGCAAATCTTATTGTGACTTGAAATTTTACAAGTAAACTTGCATCTGGATTTTCCAGCGTGTATTATTTATAGATTAAAAATAATCTTGACTTCCTGTAAAATAATCTTGACTTCTTGAACTTTGTTTAAATATCATTGGCAGGATAAGCTTGTTCACAGATTCCTATTTCTCATATACCCTTTTAGAGGAGGTTATATACCTTAGGAGTATGAAAATCCCTAAGATACTGTTTCCAAGCTTAAAGAATCTTAGAGTTTCTTTACAGGGGAAATAGAAATGCTTGCAGATGATGTAGTGAAGAAAAAGAAGGCTCAGATAAGAACAAAGAGACCTGTTTATTGTCAAAGCCCCAGGTTGGAGCAATTGCATTGTGGATTGTATTGCTTTACAGTCCCAGTCTTAATTTCAATATGGCACTTTTTCTTCATAGACTTGTTCAAGAGAGTAAGCCAGTGGACAAACCATGGTAAATTATATTTCAGTGATATAAGTGATTTCAACCTATTTGTTGTCTGAAGGATAGAGGAGAAGAAAAGAAAGAAGTAACACTTGAAATCTGGTCTCTGTATGTTCAGCAGAACATAAAACATCCTTCAGAGGTTAAATGCTGAAGGAGACATTCCTTCTTACTCCTTCAGTCCTTAACTGTGTTTGTACTTGTGGTTTTCATGAATAAAGACAAAATCCAGATTAGTATGGCTACCCTAGTTTGAATGGTAATTTTTCATACTTGCTAACTTTCAATAATGATGGGAATCCTAAATTAAAAGAAATAGACAACCATAAAATATCTTGCAATATTTTATTTTCACTGGAGTCAAATTTTAATCTTTGCAAGTAGTAGAGAATAGGAATTTGAAAGATTTGTGTCTAGTGGCAAAGTGACTTTCAAAGAGAAGAGAAAAGTTTTCCTTATTGCAAGCTAAGAAGACTTTAAATACTTAGTTTTTTGATACTTGCACAACAATAGGTATTACATTTAAAATCTCTGGTAACCTTATAAGAGGATAGATTATGTTGTGTATTATTTAATTTCCTAAATTACTAATGAAATACATCTATTGACCATTTGCTTTTTTTTGAGAAAAAATAAATCTATTGCTTATTCATCTACTTGACTTCTTGTCTTTTTGAGACAGTCATCTTTTTATTGTTGATTGGTAGAAAAAAGACATCAGTTTCTGGCCATGGTAGAATAACAGGGTATTGATATACTCCCCCTATAAACAACTAGAAAATTGGACAAAGTATATGAAACAACTATTTTCAGATATCAAATAGTTGTGATCATTAGGAGAAGAGAAACAAGTGAGGTAAGCCTATGATCACCCCTTCTTTCAGTCTAGTGACACATTCTGTATCTTTTCTCCTAAAGAAGAGTCACTCAACAGAGCATGGCAGGCTTGCTGAAGTTTAGAAGCAGAGTTTGTAACTAAGGATGACTGGGACATTCGAAGTTGTTTTGGAAGGAAGGAAGAAGCTACTGAGAAAAGCTTTCATAGAGTGGCGAAATGATTAATCTCCAGTCACCCAGAGTAGAGAGTCCTCATTCTATACCAAGAGAATTAAGTAGTGACCCTGGTAGAGTGACACATTAGTAGTAGGGCTGAGTTATCCCTAGAATAAAGGCTACTTCAGAGCATGCTAACAAAGCTTAAAAATAAGGCTTGAAAAGAGTGAACTGAACCGTAAGTGATTTATCTGCCTTCCAAAATGAATTTCAACAACATTTACAGAAAGACAACAAAATCCAAACCCACAACAGCATATGACTGCAAATTTCAGCATCTGAGCAGAAATATGAGATATGCAAACATATGTCTACTAGATAGTAGAAAAATCAGTCAATAGAAAGAGGCCTATAAATGAGAAAAATGGTGGAATTAGTAAAGACCCTAAAACACTTATTAAAAATATGCTTATATGTTTAAGCATTTAAAGGAAAACATGAATATAATGGATACATCAAAAAGAACTCAATGAAACCTGTGGAAATTACAAAAAAAATTTGAAGTGACGATTTTACCATATGAGAATGACAGGTTAGAAACTGCAGAACAAATATCAACATATTTGGGAAAATAGCAATAGACTCTATGCTAACTAAAGTGCATACAGAAAATGATTAAAAATACTTGACAGCTAATGAGTATTGGCAAATACTCAGTAACCTGCTGGACAATATGTGGAAGACACAGTTGCAAATGTAGACCTAGGGAAAAGAGAGAAAGGTAGAAAACAATGCCTGAGTAAATAATGGCTTAAAAACATTTCAAATTTGATACAAACAATAAATCTAAGAACCCTACAAATCCCAGGCATGATAAATAAAAAGACAAACACACACTAAGGCACATCAAAATCAAATTGCCAAGAGCCAGTGATGAAAAGAAAATCATCCAGGAAAAAATAAAAACGAAAACGTTGTGTACAGAGGAACAAACAAAAGATTGACTGCATTTTTTTTTTCAGAAACTCTGAATTCCAGAATATAAAATGACAATTTTAAAGTTGTTAAAGAAAAACTTGTCAAGCTAGAATTCTATATCCAGGGAAATTATTATTAAAAACGATGGCAATAAAATGACTTTTCAGAAAAATGAGAGCTGGGCAGATTTATTGCTAGTAGCCAAGCTAGATTAAATGTTAAATGACACCAGATTGAAATTTGAGTCTGTATAACGTAATGAAGAATATCATACATAGAAATAAATGGGCAAACATAAAACAAAGATTTTTATTCTCATTTTAAAATATTTTTAAGGTTATTTACAGATTAATACATTATAACTAGGTAGGGTTTGTTCCAGGAACGTAGGATTGCTTTAACATTCAAGAAAAAATTTAATTCATCATATTATAATAATTAAAAAGGGGTAAAAACCACGTATTTACTCCAAGAGATGAAAGAAAAGCATTTGGCAAAACTTAACACCCAATAATGATAAAAACTCTCTGCAAACCAATATTAGAAGTGAAGGTCCTCAACTTTATTAAGGGCATCTATAAAAACAGTTAACATTGTACTTAAGGGTGAGATATTGAATACTTTCTCCCCAAGACTGGGAACAAGATGAGAACACCCACTCTTTTCGAAAACTTTCTACCAAAAATTAATTCTAACCTAATTCTAAGTTCTAAAATTTATGTGTAAAGGCAAAGGATCCAGAAGAGCCCAATGATTCTAAGAAATCTTCCAAAAGTTACCGAAACTAGTAAGTGAATGTGCAGATTCATGGACACAGGATCAATGTGGGCCGGGCGCGGGGGCTCACGCCTGTAATCCCAGCACTTTCGGGAGGCCGAGGTGGGTGGATCACCTGAGCTCGGGAGTTGGAGACCAGCCTGAACAACATGGAGAAACCCCGTCTCTACTAAAAATGCGAAATTAGCAGGGCGTGGTGACGTATGCCTGTAATCCCAGCTACTCGGGAGGCTGCGGCAGGAGAATCGCTTGAACCCGGCGGCGGAGGTTGTGAAGAGCTGAGATCGCGCCATTGCTCTCCAGCCGGGACAGCAAGAGCGAAACTCCGTCTCAAAAAAATAAATAAAATAAAATAAAATAAAATAAGTTGCATAATATCAACAAACAAGTGGAAAATCAAATTCAAAAAATGTAATTTATGATGTAAAACATAAAATTCCTGAGAATAAATTTAACAGAGTATGTTCAATATCTATACAGTGAAAACTACAAATCATTACTGAGTAAAATTAAGGAAGGCTTAAGTAAATAGAGTGATATGTTTTGCTAATGGATCAGAAAGCTCCATACTGTTAAATGCTGATATGCCGTAATTGATCTATAGAGTCAATCAGTCTTAAATAAAATCTCAGCCGGCTTTTAAAACAAATGTAAAATGAACACCTAATTGTAAAATCTATGTATAAAAGCAAAGGATCTAGAAGAGCCCAATGAATTTTGAAAAATAGCAAATTTGGCTTTCAAGACTTAACGTAAAGCTACAGTATCAATACAGTGTGGTAATGGCAAATAGTCATATATATCAATGGAACCGAATATAGTCCTCAAATAGACCCATACATATACGGTTAAGTGATATTCAACGAAATGCCAAGATAGTTCAATGGAGGAATGAAGAGTCTTTCAAAATTTATGCTGGAAAAACTGGTTATCCATGTGGCGGGAAAAAAGAATGGAGACCTTACCTTATGTCACCCACAAACAAGAACTCAAAATGGATCATAGATCTAAACTTAAAAGCCCAAACTATAAAAGTTTTAGAGAATAACATAAGAGAGAACACGTTGCAACCCAGTGGTAGGTAAACTTTTATGGTACACAAATATCTTATGAGAACGCTAAAATTTAAAACAAAAGTTGATTGAAATTCATCACAATTAAAAACTTCTGGGCCGGGTGCAGTGACTCACGCCTGTAATCGCATAACTTTGGGAGCCTGAGGCGGGCAGATCACCTGAGGTCAGGAGTTTGAGACCACCCTGGCCAACATGGTGAAACCCCGTTTCTACTAAAAATACAAAAATTAGCCGGGCATGGTGGCAGGTGCCTGTAATCGCAGCAACTTGGGAGGCTAAGGCAGGATAATTGCTTAAACCTGGGAGGTGGAGGTTGCGGTGAGCCCAGATCACACTACTGTACTCTAGCCTGGATGACAGAGCAAGACTTCATCTCAAAAAAACAAAACAAAACAAAACAAAAAAAATCTTCTGCCCTTTGAAAGACATCTTTAAGAAAATGAAAATGCAAGCCCTAGATGGTGACAGCATATTCATTATACATGTACTGACAAAGGTGTTATATCCAGACTGTGTAAAGAACTCTTGCCACTCAATAACAAGAAGAGAAATCACTCAATAGAAAAATTATCAAACATCTTAAAACAGGCACTTCACAAAAGAAATATACTAATGGACAATAAGTACATGAAGTTATGTTCAACATTATTAGCTACCAAAATGATGCAAAATAAAATGACAAGACAATGAGATATTAGTACATATACATTAACCTGACTAAAATTAGAAAGACTAGCAATACCAAGTTTTGGCTAGTTTGTATAATAACTAGAACTCTCATATATTGGTGATGAAAATGTCCAGTTGTACAATAACTTAAACAGTTTAGCTATTTCTCATAAAATTGATCATATTCCTAATATATGACCTAGCCATTCTTCTCCCCAGATATTTACCTAAAATAAATAAAAATATATGTCCACACAAAGACTTATACAGGAATGTTTCTAAGTTTTACTTACAATTTCTGAAAACTTCAGACAACCCTAATGTCCATCATTAGGTAAATGGATAAACAAAATATGATATAGTGGTAAAATATTATCTGCAGTAAAAAGAAATTACTGATAAATGTAACATGGATGAATCTCAAAATTTCAGAAACCAGGCATAAGAGAGTATATACTATGTGATTCCATATATGAACATCTAAAAAGATTCATCTGATTTATGGTATCAAAAAGCAGATTAGTAGTTGCTTGGGACCAGGGTCGAGGAATGACACCAGGATGGGGAGATGATTAACTGGTAATGGGCATAAGGGAACAATTTGGAGGATGGAACTAAGTCTAGAATATAATTGTGGTTGCAATATTCAGAGCTTGACAAAACCCACTGGACTACACACACTTAAAATTGGAGCATTTGAAAGTATGTAGCTTATACCTCACTAAAGCTGATTTTTTTTTTTTTAAAAAAGGATAATCCTTTCCTTTAATCATTTGTTTGTAGTAATTTTGACATACAGAAATTCAAATTTCTACACAGTCAAAATATATCAATCTTTCATTCACAGCTTTCGAGTTTTGTGTCATATCTAGAAAAGCTTTCCCTGCACGTTTCATACAAAGGCCATTTAAGGGAGTGTTTTATAATGCATCTTCTGGCATCAGAGGCCATCAAGAGACTGTTTACACTTGAGCAAGTTACTTAATCTATCTCTTCTGTAATTTCTTCGTGTTTAAATCTGTGCATGATTACAGCTTCTACCTTAATGACAGAAAGTGACAAAATGCAGGCAAAGTAATTAGAGTGCTAATGGATGCACTGGAAAACTTAACACAAAATTTTTTATTATCACATTTTCTTAGAGTATTTTTTATTTGAACTATTACACATGTTAAGAGAAGTCTAGAAATTATAATGAAGACCTGTGTAGCCACTACTCTATTTGGTCAAATCTTAATTTAATGTTCTACCAAATTTGTTTAGGATGTCTTAACTTTAAGAACTATGGTTAGAATTGAATCCCTCTTGGCACTTTTTGATGCTCGTCTTTTATTACACATAGGTTGATGCTCCCCAACCTAACATCACCTCACGGAAATTTGTGTGTATTTTTCTTGTCCATGTAGTAAAGTGGTACTATATATTTTAAGTATTTTAAATTTATGTAAATGGAACACCATATGTATTGTTATACAACTAGCAGTTCTTAGTGACTATAATAATATGTTTGAAATTTATCTATGTTTGTATATTTTTAAGTAATTTTACACTGTTATTTTTCATATTTATGAAAAATAGGTCCAGATAGGTCTCTAACCTATCTGGATTTTAGTTTACTATACAGTATGATGTAGGAATGTAATTTACTGTACTGTTTAAAATAGCTGGTTGTTCAAAAATCATGTGTATAATACAATCTTCATTTTTCTTATAGTTTTGAAGTTGTGCCATTTTATATTCTACTATACTTAAGCATATACATATATGTTTAATTATATTTCAAATATGTTTAAAATATTGGGCATGTTTCTTGACTTTCACTTCTGTTCCATTGATCTATATCTTGAGTTCCATTACATTGCCACATTGTTTCAATTATTTTAGCTTTTATATAATTATAGATTTATTATATTTATGTTTAAGTGTACATATACATTTGAAAAACTCATATAGTCATAATATTATAAATTGTCAGTTTTTAATTTTAAGATTTGTAATATACAAAATAGAAAGATAATTATTGTTATAGGAGAGAGTATAAACATGAATCTTGACAACTTAAAAATAATATTATAAGTAACAGTTTTGGAGACAAGGAAGACTGGTGGAAGAAGTTTAATGGTGTTACACAATACTTATTTTTCTAAGTAAGGGGTCAGTAGATTTTTCCTAAACTTATTTAATCAAGTAATGGAAGTCTAAATGTATTACTTTAAGATATAAACAAACAATTACAATTACAAACAAACAATTGAGGATTAGAGGAAGAAGTGGAGGAGTGATGTAGATATACTAAGTGTTTTATCTTTTAAAGGACTGTCAACTTGCACACGCATGTTTCATGTTTATAGCAGCACAATTCGCAATTGCAGATATATGGAGCCAGCCCAAATGCCCATCAATCAACAAGTGGATGAATAAATTGTGATATATGTACATATATATGATGGAATATATATATATGATGGTACATATATAGTGTATATATATGATGGAACATATATATGTGTGTATATATATGATGGAACATATATGTGTGTGTGTATATATATGATGGAATACTACTCAGCCATAAAAAGAAATGGATTAATGGCATACACAGCAACCTGAATGGAACTGGAGACTATTATTCTAAGTGAAGTAACTCAGGAATGGAAAACCAAACATCGTATGTTCTCACTCATAAGTGGTAGCTATGCTATGAGGATGCAAAGGCCTAAGAATGATACAATGGTCTTTGGGGACTGGAGGGAAAGACTGGGAGGGGGTTGAGGGATAAAAGACTGGGAGGAGGGTGAGGGACAAATTGAGTTCGGTGTATACTGCTCAGGTGAGGGTGCACCAAAATCTCAGAAATCACCACTAAAGAACTTACTCATGTAACCAAATAGCACATGTTCCCCAAAAACCTAAGGAAATAAAAAAAAATAAAATAAAGGACTGTAAATTCATACTATTCAAAGTGGCTATGTCAAGATGTAGTTACATTGGTAACTATCAGAATGTTTAGAAATAGAATTTGTTAATAGTAATTATCTCTAGAGAATGAACTAGAGGTTCAAGAAGAGATTTATCTACTAAGTTTTTGTTTTTAAAGGGGCTAGTCTCAATTTTAAATTGTTTTATTTTTTGCTTAGAATATTCGGCTTTCTTAGAAGACTGGGTTTTTATTAAAGAGGTGGTTCTCCTTTCAAATCAGTCTTATGTCTCCCAAAAAAGACATCATGGGAATGTCAAGATTGATCCAGTAGTGTCTTTTGTCTGTCATCTAAGTGCCACTCTTAGGATGACTAGAGTGTCAGAAGGGTGAGTTGTTGAGCTTCAAGGCCACATTGATAATTCTCTTGATATTATGCCAATTTCCTCTTGTTTGATCCTCTATCAGTTATTACTGAAAATAAATTACTTCCTTAGAACCACTGTTGCCCGATTGAGAAGTCTGGCTGTACACACACCTATTTTAAAAAGTAATTTATTCTTTGGCCCTTTACTCATTGAAACATAAGACCACAAAGTGACATTATCTCCCAAATCGTGATCTAGGCATTTGTTGACTCCTCTTTTCCTAAAAATCCTTGAGAATTACACCTTTTCTCACTTATAGTTCCACTGCTAATGCCTTGGTTTAGGAAGGCTTAAGAAGTTCAGGTAAACTCATCTTCTATTAGGACGAACTTGTTGGTTAAGTTATATTTTGGCCCATTTGACCTGGAATATTGGGGTACACCACACAATGGGAAAGAACAGCCCCAAGTCATGAGGCAGTAAGAGCTATGGAAGCATATTTTTAAATCTGATAGAATCCTTAGATCACGCTCCACAGTGACCAAGTATTATTTTAGAAAAATGGCTCATCAGGATCAAAGAAAAAAAGTTCTTTTGCGTATTTTTAGGGATTTTAGAATCTATGCTTGTAAACAAATATAAGATTTTTGTTTTCAAGGTTTTGGACTTTCTGTTTCTGGCCATTGGGGTGTAAAAGGTTACATGTAGGAATAAGAAGGTATTTTGATGTATTGGCCAAACTTGCTTTTTAAGTTTTAGGGGGAACTGCTGTCAAGCTGCCCAACTAAAATGATAAGAGTTATTTTATTCTGATTTTTATATAATTTCCTGGCAAGGAGAAAATGATCTGTCTTAACACTTATATTCTTCCTGCCAACACGTATGCAGTATGTTTGGACATATGGTCTCATTTTTATGATCTTTTAACCTTTATTTATTTTACATACCCTGTGGCAGAGCTAATCTCTCATGGGACTTGAATGCCAGGGAAGGGTCCCATCTGGAGTCTCTGAAAAAAAAAAAAAAAGAGGATTGCATCTATGAGGGGAAACTTTTAAAGACGGATACATTCATGTAAGTGAAACAATTTTAGTTCTACTCTTGATTATCTTAACCCAGTGGCTTAATATTTAGGAAAAAATCTATGGGACAAATTTACTATCTCTTCTGTGGGGTTTAGTATTATAAAAAACAAACAAACAAACAAAAAAAAACATGTAATAAGCAATTTGTGCTCGAACCAACCTTGGTTAGAGAACATTCTTTTAAAGCTTTGGTCCTAGAAGTTCAGAACTGTATTTTCACAAACAGGTGATGCATCAGCTAGGAAAATGAGTTGCCACAAATGTGATAGGAAACCCCAAGTACCAATGGCTTTAAATGAGGTAGACATTTAATGTTTCTTATGGAAAACAAGTCCCGAGTTGTGCAGCTCAGGGGCCTCAGTGTGTTGGCTCTGCTATTGTTACAGTGTGGCCTTTGCCTAAAATAGCTTCCAGAGCTCCAGCCATTATGTCTGAATCTCAGATAGTAGAACGCAGGTTAAGGACCTTCTGTAGTAAAACGTTGATGAAAAGCAGTAATGGAGGCTGTCCTTGCCTCTTTCCTAATCTTGGGGAATATTTTAATATTCCTTTATGTGTAACGTTTACATTAGACATAAAACTTTTAAAATAAATAAGAATCTCCTTTTTATTTTTACTCCACTAAGTTTTAAATTATGAATGGGTATTGATTTTGTCTCATATTGTTTTTTGCATTTATTGTGATATCCAAAATTCATTTTGCGTATTGATTTATGAAATACATTGGTTTCTTCTTCCTCTTCTTCTTCTTCTTCTTCTTCTTCTTCTTCTTCTTCTTCTTCTTCTTCTCTTCTTCTTCTTCTTCTTCTTCTTTTTTTGTGACAGAGTTTCACACTTATTGCCCAGGCTGGAGTGCAATGGTGCTATCTTGGCTCACTGCAACCTCCACCTACCGGGTTCAAGTGATTCTCCCGCCTCAGCCTCCCCAGTAGCTGGGATTACAGGCGCCCGCCACCACGCCTGGCTAATTTTGTGTTTTTAGTAGAGACGGGGTTTCTCCAAGTTGATCAGGCTGGTCTTGAGCTCCCCACCTCAGGTGATCCGCCCGCCTCGGTCTCCCAAACTGCTGGGATTACTGGCGTGAGCCACCGCGCCCGGCTAGTTCCTTCTTACAGATTAAACCAACTTTGCATTTATGGAATAAATACAGCTTAGTCATTCTTTCAATACATCATTGGATTCAGCTAGCTGATATATTGTTTACTACTTCTGAACTTTTATTCATTTATTTATTTTTGAGACGGAGTCTCACTCTGTCACCCAGGCTGGAGTATAGTGGTGTGATCTCAGCTCACTGCAACCTCCGCCTCCCGGGTTCAAGCGATTCTCCTGTCTCAGCCTCCCCAGGAGCTGGGATTACAGGCGCCCACCACCACTTCCGGCTAATTTTTGTATTTTTAGTAGAGACGGGTTTCACCATATTGGTCAGGCTGGTCTGGTACTCCTGAGCTCAGGTGATCCACCTGCCTTGGCCTCCCAAAGTGCTGGAATTACAGGTGTGAGCCACTGGGCCCAGCCATTTGTATTTATTTTTAAAGAGTGCCTATAATTATCTATTGTTACTATGTCCTTATCAGGTTTTATTTTATTTATTTATTTATTATTATTATTTTTTAAAGATGAGTTTCATAGAATGAGTAGACTGAGCTGGGAAGTGACCACTATTTTTTTCTTTGCTAGAAGAATTCTATAAGATTGAAAGTTTTTTCCATTTTCTCTATTTAGAAGAATTTATTGCTGCAAATATCTGTAGGTCATTCATTTATGATATCGGTAACTTTTGCCTTTTTTCTTACCAGTCTGCTAGAGATTTATCAATTTTGTTAGTCTTTTTAGAGAGCTAATTTTTGGCTTCATTGATTTTTCTTAATTACAATTCATTTTCTATTTCATTAATTTTTACTCTTATCATTAATGTATTCCTTCAACTTTATTTGGGTTTAATTTAGTTATTTTCCTAGTGTTGGAGACTGCTATTTATATAATTTATTTTTAGTTTTTCTATATATGGATTTAACACTATAAACTCCCTTCTGGGACTTTCTTTTGCTGTATTCAACAGATTTTTATATGTTATACTTTTCATTTTCATTCAGTTAAAAATGTTTTCTAACTTTTGTTGCAAGTTTATCTTTGACCTATAGATTATTTAGAAGTGTATTGCTTTATTTTTAAATATGTGGGTTTTCTCGTCATCTTTTTATTTATTTCAAGCTTAATTTCAATGTGGTCAGAGAATATAATATACATGATTTGAATCTTTTGTAATTTGATTAGACTTGTTTTATGGCTCAACATGTTGTTCAATTTGGTTCATGAAAAGAAATCTGCAGTTGTGTGAAGTGCTTCATATGTGTCCACAGATGTCAATTAGCTGAGTTTATATACTGACTGATTTCATGTCAACTTGGTTTATCGGTTATCAAAAAAGATGAATTGAAGCTTTTTGCTATGACTCTGTTTGTCTATTTCTCCTTTTAGTTCTGTCAGTTTTTTGCTTTATGTTTGTGGCTATATTTTTCATGCATATAAATTTAGTATTTTAAAATTTATTTCATTGTATATATTTACACTGTAGAACATGATGTTTTGCTATACACATATACACAGTAAAACAATTACTATAGTCAAACAAATTTATAAATCCAACACTTTCTTTGGTTGGCTTTTATGTGTGTATGTGCATGTGTGTTAAGAGCATTTAAAATTTCTCTTATCAAATTTTCAGTGTACATTATTATTAATTATATTCCTCAAGAAAATTAGCATTTTTAAATCTTCTTCAAAGTTGACCTTTTTATTATGAAAAAAATTTCTCTTTCTCCAGTAATGATTCTTGCATTAAAGTCAACTTTAACCTGTGTTAGTACAGTTATACCAGCTTTCCCTTGTGAAGTGTTTACGTGGCATATTTTTCCAGTGCTTTAATTTTTCTGTGGTCATATATTTAAGGTTTGTCTATTTTAAACTGCAAATAATTAAGTTTTGATTTCTACCTCTGTCTTACAACCTAAATCTTCTAATTGGAGTGTCTAATTTATAAGAATAATTATACGAATACAATTTAGATATGATTATATCAAATATCTTACTATTTGCTTCCTTGTTATACATCACACAATTTTTTTAACTCACTTCACATCCAAATGGTATTTTTGCAGAGTGTAGAACTCTAGGCTTGCAGTTATTTTCTCTCAACATTTGAAGTGTACCATTCACTTATGTTGTTTCCACTGTTTTTGTTGAGAGGTCAGCTGTCACTTTTATTACTGTTTTTTTCTTTGATGTAATGTGTCTTTTTACTTTGGCAACATTTTTTCTTATCTTTAGGAGTTTTATTATGTCATTCAGAGTTGTGATTTTCCTTTCCTTTATCCTGCTTAGAATTTTGTTTTCAAATCTGTGCTCTAATTCTCCTATAAATTCTGACAATTCATGTTCATTATTTCTTCAAGTATTGCTTCTGCCTCTTATTTTCTCTCCTCATATTCTGTATTTGCAATTAAATGTATCTTAGACCATTTCATCCTATTCCATATGTAATTTATATTCTTTTTACATATTTTCTATATCTTTTGTTCTCTATGCTTTACCTGGATTATTTTCTATTATTCCATCTTCTGTATTAAAAACATTGTTTCCTGATGTATCCCTTCTGTATTAATCCCACTGTTTATTTGTTAAATTCAGTCACTGGGTTTATCTTTGATTGCTTTGTATAGTTTATAGTTGTTTCTAATTTTTGCATTGTATATGGGTCTGTTTCTATTGTCTAGTTTTTCTCTTTGGCCTTTGTTGTGACATGTCTAGTAGCTTTTAATTTATTACTAGATATCTTAAATAAAATTATAGAAGTTCTAGATGATGCTTTTTCTACTGCAGAGCATTCACCCTGTCCTATCATAGAGAGCTTGAATGAGGCCACATCAACTTACTTCATTCAGAAACTGAGCTGAGTAGAGACCAAGTTATAGTCCTTATACGCTTTGATCTACCTCTGCATTGTCTCTCCTTCTGCATTGTCTCTTCTTCTTGAATTCTAAACTTTGGGACTGGCATGTTTAATATTGTTTCTATTTTCAACTCTAGTTTTCTTTTTCTCATCACGATGAGACTGCTGAAAAGTATCTGCTTTTCAGAGCGTTTCCATTTGGCTTCTTAGCTTCTTTCCTTATGCAGTTAAAAAGTTCAAGAAATACTCAAGTGAAACAGTATTGAATGCTAGGCTCAATTCACTGCACCACCCTCTTTTAAAAAAATTTTTGCTCCTTACATCCTAGCTGCCTGAAAGACCTGAACTTTATCTCCTCAGCCCATGAGAATTTCAAAAGCTCTTCTGGCTTTTCTGCCTCGTAGCAATGTCTTCCTTCCCAGATTTTCAGCCTCTCATCTGCACCAAAAATACAAAAATGCCTTGAGCAGAAAAGTAGCTCATAAGACATATCAGCTCACCTCTCTGTTATTTCCTTCTCTTTGAAATGTCTGCCCCTTCAGTACTGGCATCCTGGACAGCTATCTGATGCTTAAAAACAGGTTTTGTTTTTATTTTTAGGATAGATTTAAAAAATATTTTTAATGTACTTATTGGTTTGCCAAAAGCTACTGTATTTCATCTGGGGATAAAGTCCCTCTCCCTACTTCAAAATTAATATCATATTAAATCTTTGGCTTCAAGACTCAATTAATGAAGAAAGTCACTAGAAGTTAAAAATGGTAATATTTTACTGATGGGAAATTAACGTAAAATAAAATATTTATAGAGTGCTTTTAATGAATAAAGAGTGAACTATGCTTTAGATACAGTAATTATAATAATTACTTATAATACTGATAATAAAAGGCAAAATACAGTCTTTTATTTGATAAAGCTTACAATTTTAAGAAAACAAAAACCAACGTACTTAATTATTAGAGAACAGATATACACAAAAAAGTAAGTTTACATTCTAGATCAAGAGTTGGTAAACTGTAGCTGGATTGGTAAATCTGGTCCACATTCTATTTTAGTGAATAAAATTTTTTTTTTTTTTTTTTACTGGAACATGACCATAATTATTCCTGTATATATTGCTATAAAAACAAAGTTGTTGCAACAGAGATTGTATGGCCTGCAAAGCCAAATTTGTATTTATTGAAGTATATATCAGGAATTACTTGAAAACACCTTTTCTAGTTTTAGCATTGTTTTGGGCCATCATTTTATTTTATTTTATTGTTTTGGTTGATGGTTAATTTCAAAAGATCCGTAAGACTTAAACCACTTCTTACTTTTGTTGCTCTTTAAAAACTGTTTGTCCTCGCTGGGATTGTTATAGGTAGTTATGCATGAGCGGGGCAGGAGAGGGGTCTTCCCCCTACTCACTAGAAATGTTCAGTGATGATTTGGCAGTGATCACATTTGCCTCTCTAAAAGTGATAAATTGGCAGCTGTTGCCAGGGAGAGGCCATTTCCTGATGGTCCACATCAAAACGTTAATTGAATGTAGGCCCCAGGGAGAAGCAACTTCCTGGGCATGCACGTTAAGAGACAAAAATGGTGAAGTATGATCTTCCAGAAAAGAAAAGAGGCTCAGATGGGCGTGTGTATAACTCCATAAACACTGCCTGTGCTCAGTTTCCCAGGGTAAGGAGGGCACCGTGCTTGAGGAAATCCCACCCTAAGGAAAGAATCATGGGAAAGAGGTGAGCCTATAAAGTCCAAGGTAAGAAGACTTCTTTTTCTCTCTTTGACATTCAGGTGCCGACTTGGGTCTCTTCCAAGAGATCTTTCCTTTCTTTCCTGTTCTAAGGCCTTTATAATGAACTTCCATTCCTGCTCTGGAACTTGCCTGGGTCTCTTTTTCCGCTTTACGCCCCTCAGTCAAATTCTTTCTTCTGAATAGGCAAGGGCTGAAGTTGCTGCAGTCGTGTACAGATTCGCAGCCTATAATTCAGGGTAACTCGGATCTCTTCCACTGCTAACAGGTTCAGGTCTGATGACTTCATTTCTGTGATTGCCATCTTCAGTTACTCTTGCTTTAAGCTGAACCTACAGCCTTAATGTTTTGTTTGCAACTGACATGGCCTTCTAACTCCTATGCAAAGTTTTTGTGTCATTTGTTGTGTCTTTTCTTATCTGGACAAAATTTATCTAGCTAAGATTATGACTGTGTAAAAAAGCATTTTGAACTGTTGCCAATTTTGGAGCCAGAAGGCTCAATGGGGAAGAACAATCACTTTCATGCCTGGAGACATCCCTTGAGGCATTTTACTTCTCAAGGACCAACCCTTAGGGAGTATTGGGCCAAGTGAAGTATTCCCAAGAGAAATGGAGGGCTCAAAGCAGCCAACTGTAATCTTCATGTATTTGTCAGCTTAGCTTTCTCAATGAAGACTGCTTTTTGAAATCTTACTCTTTCCTTTCTGGTTGCATCTTCTTTCCCTCCCCTCTGGTTTTTATGGGGCGCCTTCAGTCTGTGTAGCACTTCCTGCCCCTGCCATATTAAGAGACTTTTAGAGTCCCTCTGTCTCTGATTTGAATTACACACAAGTGTTTTGTAGTAAACGGGTGCTTATTTTGGCTCTTTATGTAAGTAATTGAATATCCATTAACAGAAGATAATTGGTCGACAGTTTCATTATTCTTGGAATAAATGGAAAGTCTGTGGACTGAGATTGAAGAGGCAAAAAATAGTCTTGGAAATGCAGAGGGTAGATTTATAGAATATATTTCTGTATTTAAGTGTTCATGCCACACTTAAACAGATGCAGCACAAATTCCTTTCATGTTTCAATCCGTGTTTTTTACCTTACCTAAAGTTATTCAAATGACATAAAAATACATGAATGGATGGAGCACTAGAAACCAAAGATAAAAAATTCATTTTTAAAGTAGAAGTTCTTGTCAGGTGAGTGAGATAACACATCTGAGGTAACTGGATAAAAATAAAAGTTATTTGTCTATGATTTGTTTCATCAGCATAGCATCAAACTAGAGTGTGATAGATCCCCCCACTCTTTAGCCAGGTTGATTGCTTAAATTATAATGCGCTGCTGAAATGATTTTGTCGATTCCATGTGAATCTTCCACATATATAGGGGGTTATGGGTAAATCTCCTGATTTGTGTGTGTGTGTGTGTGTGGGTGAACTCACCAGGTAGCATTACTGAAAAACTAGAAAACCTCAGGTATCGTTCACCAGCTGAAATTTTAATTGATGATATTGCCCTGGTATTTGTAGTAAGTTTTCCAAAACGGCAGGTTTAGGGTAACTGAAAGAGTTTATTGATGATCACAATTTACTAAATTTGATAATGATATTTCACACCTATCCCAAGTAAAGAGGTGAACACTTATGTAATGAAGATCACACTGTTAGTCCAGTGTATCCTAGCCACAACCCAATGTCTACATCAATAGAAGTATTAGATATGACCCATCAGAGTTAGTAGAAGTCATGGAATTCATGCAAATGATAATTCCTTCTTAACCACTCAATACATTATTGTCCTATTAGATGTGAAAGATATAGGATTTGGGCTCAAACTTGTACACTTGGCTATCTCAAGAACCATTTTGCCACGCTTACATTCTAATTTCACTTTCCCTTCAACTTCAGTGATTCAAATAGAGAGCAGTGTTTTGTTTGAAACAGCCATCGATGGGTTTTTAGAGGAAAGGTGTCTAATTACTGACCATAAAATCCCTCTAGCTCTTCTCTATTTTTTTTTTTTTGAGACAGAGTCTTGCTCTGTTGCCCAGGCTAGAGCTCAGTGCCACACTCTTGGCTCACTGCAGTCTCCACCTCCCAGATTCAAGCAATTCTCCTGCTTCAGCCTCCCGAGTAGCTAGGATTACAGGTGTGCACCACCATGTCTGGCTAATTTTTGTACTTTTAGTAGAGATCAGGTTTTGCAATGTTGACCAGGCTGATCTCGAACTCCTGACCTCAGGTAACCTGCTCACCTCGGCCTCCCTCCCGTAGTGCTGAGATTACAGGCATGAGCCACAACACCGGGTGCTCTATTCTTGAAAGATAAGTGAGGAGACTGTAGATGTTTAACGAAGTTCAATTATGTTTCCTTTTAGTTCTTGCTATTGAGGTTGATTTATATGTAACCACAGTGAATTATTTATATCCACAATCAGAGTTTTCTTCTTGTAAGTGTGAGAGATCACAGGTGGCATTTATACCTGCTAACCATAGGCTTTCATTAAGATGATTGATTGCTTACATTGATTTATTTGATATGTGGGCATTCCTGTGGTGTGAATTTTCACTTTAAAATGTACACAGTTCATCATTAGGACTCTTCTCTTAAATTGCCATTAATGGGATTTTAAACATGCATTCTTCCAAAATCCTTCCCTTGATTAGGTAAACATTTATTATCCTTGAAGGAATAAGATAGGAATCATTGAATATTTTTCCGGATTTTATGGGGGTACTTAATAAGCATTATTATTCTTAACATTTAGATGTTTCTTCTACTTGATATCAGTGATTGCCAGTTTCTTCAGACCCCTATAACGAGAGTTGGAAGCAGATTTATAATCAAAGGGATGTTCAACTTTAAACACTAAAAGGAGTAGAAACAACTCACACTAGTTCTTCCTAAGCACTGGATGACATTTTAAAACTCCTTTTCAACTATGATTCTGTGGAGACACTGTACTGAGTGAATTGCTGCTTATTAGAAAATCTGACTCAGGAAACAAGTATGCATCCACACATATGAATATATACATGTTATATACTATATATGTTTTATATTAAAATATATTTTAAATATATACATATATTTTATGTATTTTATATAAAATATATACATATGTATACGTATATATGTATATAATATAGTTTGTATATGTATATATTTTGTATATATGTATATAATATATTTTGTATATGTATATAAGTATATTTTGTATATAAATAATATGTATATATTATATATAATATATGTATATATTTATATATAAATTTATAAATTTGTATATATAATATATGTAAATTTGTATATATAATATATGTATATATTTATATATAAATTTATACATTTGTGTATATTTATATATAAATTTATAAATTTATATATGTATATATATAAATTTATAAATTTGTATATATAATATAGGTATATATTATATATAATATATATTTTTTATATATAACACATACATATATAATATATGTGTGTGTATATATATATATATAATATGGGTGATTTGGTACAGAGAGAGAGAGGAATATAGTCAGCCAGATACACTTACTGAAAGTTCTAGAGAAAAAGTTTGGCAAATAAGATTCTCACTGCCTAGTACAAATTTCTAGAATCCGTAATTTTGAAACAAATGACACTTACACACTTACAGTAGCTTGTATTGTATCCCTCAAAAGATATGTCCATGTCTTATTTAAGTACCTGTGACTATGACTTTATTTGGGACATAGGGCTGTTGCAGATATAATTAAATTAAGGATCCAGAGTTAATTTCATTCTGGCTTTAGGAATGGACCTGAATCCAATGGTTGTTTTCCTTATAAGAGAGGAGACAGAGATTTGACACACACCAGGACAAAGGCAATGTGTAGTTGGAGGCAGAGATTGAGTTACACTGCCACAGCCAGGAAGCTTGGAGTGAGGAGCCAAAATGCCCGCTACCAGAAGCTGGAAGAGGCAAGGAAGAATTTTTCCCTAGAGCCTTCCCAGGAAGCATTCCTCTACTTACACCTTGATTTTGGACTTCTGACTTCTGTAACTGAGAAAGAATAAATTTCTGTGTGATAAGCCACCACATTTTTGGTAATTTGTTTTAGCAGCCTTGGGAAATTAATACAATGTACATACTGTCGTCCACATGAAAGGCTCCCCCTAGATTTGTGCCACATGACACCTGCATGATCAGATAGCCCAGATCTTCATGTTTAGAACACATCCAGTTGTCCATTGCAAAATTTACTCCCCAGTGTTGATATTCATGACATCTAATTCATGAAATTTCTGTACTGTACTTTGAATTACTTGTTTTTTAATCTTAGTCAAGAAATTATGTGTTCCTGTTAAGCTTTCCTAGACAAATTTCAATCAAGAAACTCTTGTGGACTTGGACACTTTACCTAGATTATTTAATAAGCACTCTTTATATTCTCTATGGTTATCCCTCTGGCTTTTGTGAAATGCTTACAAATTTAGCACTTTATATGATTTTTTTTATTGTTCTGCACACAAAATGTTTATGCAGTAATAAAATTGGAAAATAAACAGGTTAAGTCTCCTGCCCTTAGACTAAAAATGACAGGGACTCAGAAAGGGAACTCTCCTTTCTCAGAACTGTTATTGTATTTATTGTCAGTATACTCAGGTAAGCACTTGGCTATACAAAGATGGGCTTCATCTCAAATCATTTCTTAGGCATAAATCTTATCTCCTCAACTATTGGCACCAGCTTTCTGAAAGCAGCAATTGCCTTAAACCCTTCACATGACCATCTCCTCTCCAGGGATGTCTCTGATATAGTTGCTTGATAAATGCTAATCTGACTAAATTGATGTGTGGGCTTCCGAGTCACACTTCAGCATTTTAGATCACTTCCAGAAATTTCTACAGGATGTGAAAATGTATGATGATGAAAAAATCATCAAACCCCTCCCTCTGACATCTATTACTTAATTGGCTGTCAAGTTTAGAATAAAAGAACTTTAATATTATACAGAGAAAAGATTTTATAAACTGTAATCAATTGTTTAGGAGTGTACTAACCTCAAAAAGAAATACACATAACATATTCCTAGAGGAAGGTAACTTTGGAAGCTAAATTTGTGACAAAGTTTTTTTGGGGAAGATAGGAAAGAAATTAGATGTATGGTTACAAATAGTTCTGTAGATTGAAAATTAGGCAGCTCTTTCAATTGGCAGGAGTGAAGGGGATGGGTAACTTTAGTCCAGTGCAGAAGAAAAAAAAAGCATGGACTGGTCACTCTGTATTGAACTTGAGTATTTCTTATTTTAATTGACAACATTCACGTCTCTGAGCTTCTCATTTAGACTTTGATAAAATCAACTTGCAGAGGCAGATGGCAGGCTGTTATTTTTAATTCACAAGCCATGTTAAATGTATGCCATATGTTATAGAACTTTTCAGGCTCAGCCTTTTGAGTGCTACCACAATAAACTCACCAACTTACAGAAAAGGAAATCTGACAGGAAGAATTATGCACTTGCGGGTTACATTTTTGAAACCGAAGTCAGTTACTTGTCTCTTTGCCTGATTTAAGGAGGGGGTGGGTGAGGAAGAAAAACCTCTCAGCAAAATGAGAAGCCACACATTGAAATGGTAATATCTGTGTAAAAGAGAAGTGGGATTAGAGTGTCTGATTGTTGCTTTGTACTGAGAAGTGATATGTCATATCAACAGTAAGACACCTCTGAAGAATATATAAGGCAGCCCAATATAATCCATAAGAGACTCAGACATGAGTTCTAATTTGTATACTGCCAATGACCTTCAGCAGAGGACTCATCTCTCTGGCCTTCAGTAGTACATATGTCAAATAAAAAAGAAGTTGAATTAGGTAATCCCTAAAACCTCTTCCCAAATTTACATAGAATTTACATTTGTACTTTACATACTACAAATCACAACCCAGACTCCTGGCTGCTTATGGTTAATTACTGACATTTTTTTTTTTTTTTTGAGACGGAGTCTCGCTCTGCCGCCCAGGCTGGAGTGCAGTGGCCGGGTCTCAGCTCACTGCAAGCTCCGCCTCCTGGGTTTACGCCATTCTCCTGCCTCAGCCTCCCAAGCAGCTGGGACTACAGGCGCCCGCCATGTCGCCCGGCTAGTTTTTTGTATGTTTTAGTAGAGACGGGGTTTCACCATGTTAGCCAGGATGGTCTCGATCTCCTGACCTCGTGATCCGCCCGTCTCGGCCTCCCAAAGTGCTGGGATTACAGGCTTGAGCCACCGCGCCCGGCCTACTGACATTTTTATAGGTGCCATATTATACATAATTGTTTCCTTTTTGAGCAATTCTTCACTTGACAAGACTCCTTCAGTTGCTATTAGTGAAGGTCACCATGGTCAACAAATGTATTGTTGGGTTACTTTTATGAAATCTGTTTCTTTATTCATCATATGCCTGTGATCTTTGTCTGCAAGAGGTTTGATATCTGAGACGTTACACTGGTAATAGACATACAAGCAAAACTTTTGAGCACCTGCCTCTGCTCCCCTGGAGACAAATCAGTTTCTGGAGACATGATTCTATAGATCAGGATTGCTAGTTTCTAGTGATAAGGATTTAAGGAACCTTTATCCACTGATGAGAACTTTTGCCAGTGTTTACTTACTGTACTACTTAATATTCATATTCATATTAAATTGTCTGTTAAAATGAGTTTTTATGAACATCTTACTTTCCTTTTGGATTCATTAAGTAGAATAGGAAACGCCTCCTGCTGCATGAGCAAGAAATGCGAGGAATTGTCAGATGACGCCAGAAATGTCTGAACTACCTGGCTGGGGTCTAGGGGTAAAGACAGGGGGAAGCTTTACAAGAAAAATGCAAAGGAAGGCTATGGCTCTCAGAGAATAATTTATGTGCTGCTCTTCTTTCCTTCTCATGGGATCCTCATCCTTTTAGTGCTCTGTTCTTATCTGGGAGTCCTGAGTGTGACACTCGTGTTCACCCAGAAGCACAAGATGTAAGTCAGGGCTTACCTGGTAGTAGGGATCTGAAATTCTTTCATAAAGTATTCATATCTTTGAGTTAAACTGTGTCCTTTATTAAAGGTGAGGATTGCACAGGAAGTGTGCCCTTTTTCATAACTCAGAGTCACCTTTGTATAACCCTCAGGCTTTATTCTTATTGTAACTTCGTAGTTTCTATTTCAATATGGTAAGTGAACATAGCAGCTCCCTGAGATGATTTTCCTGCTTCTACCTGGTTTTCCTTTTGCCACCACAAACAACATTGCAAGAGAGCCTTCCCTTACTCCCATGCTCCTACTTGCACTTACACCCTCTGCCTCTCTCTCTCTCTTTCACACTTCTATACACACGCACACACACAAACTTACACGTAAAGATGTGTTAGGCATCTGGTTTTGCTGTTACCCTTGTTACCTGCCACTGTACAAAATGCTGTTCCCTAAGCACACTACTTTCAGAGTCATTTCTTTATGTGTTTGTCTTTCCTACTTCCTGAGCCTGTACTCCTTGAGGACAGGGGCTCTGTCCTATTTATATTTATCTTCGTAAAATGTTGCTGGATCTTGTACATAGGAAGGACACAGTTAGGTGTTTATTGAGTCAAAAAGATGAACTGAGTAAAAAAGTTCAGTAAAGTATGAATTAACAAACAGTCTATCTGATTAGGTCAAGAACTTCCTTGATTTCTAGGTCATTTATTTATTCGGTCATTCATTAGGCAACATTTTCATTAACGATTTCACAGAAGAGGTTGATAACACCGGAAGTGACTGCTTGCCCTGTGGAGTCTGTCGTTTGTGTATGTATGCATGCATGTAAGCCTGCACATGTATATTTAGAATGAGAACAGCTATTAAACTGAAAATTATTTGTTTTACAATGTTGGTTTAATCATTTCCACTAATCTTTTTGTTGCCTTCAAAGTTTTTGGAACATTTTTATATATAGATATCTGGTCAAAGTGTGCTGCACTGCCAACTGCAGTTGAGATTTGAGAGTCCAGAATAGACGGACCAGATGGGCAGCTTCCCTCACAGTAGAGTTTCCCAAAGTGCATTCAGCAGAATACTTGTTTCAAGGGGTGTTAAATGGGATGTTACTAGGTGTTGTGAGAAAAGAAACAGAGCTAGAGATAAAAGCAGAGCGTGAGATTTACATACTCATATCATATACATATATGAGAAACATTTGAATTAAATGAAGGTAAACAGATTTATTCCTTCAAGATCATCTTTCAGAACCTTTAATTCACCAACATACTTTGAAAAGGAATAAGAAACAGAAATCAATTTGATCATTTCTCCAATTTATTTTCTAGAAAACTTCTAATTTGTAAAGCATCCCCACGGACTGTTGGTCTTATAAGACCATAGGAAATTGCTGGATTATTAAATGGTAATTGAATTGTGCAGTCCTGATTGGACCATGCTTTGTGAATTCATAGGTGTCTGTGGGTATGGTGTATATCTGAGATCTCTGCTTGTCCTGAGGTCTGATATACATGTGTTTCTAATTTTTCTGGATGTTATTTGACATCTGGCTTCTGGCCACAGCAGGAATGTTTCCCACTCATCCTCTTGGTTTCCTTCCTTTTTTCAGGCAGTGTTCAATTAGGCAATCGGAAACATCTCAAGATATTTTAAGCAGAGATTGATTCAGGGAATTGTGTAATAAGTATTGGAAAGTCGGAAAGCAAATAGGAGAAGGTAGAGAGGGACTGGAACAAACCAAAGGACATTTTTGGTTTTGTTTTCTAAATTCATGTTCTTAAAGCTTCTAGGCTAGAGCCACCTTGCTCTTCATACTGAGTTGCTGGAGGTGCTGCTGCTGCCTCTGCTGTAATTGGAACCACACTGATGCCACTGAGTTGGACTCATCCAGGAGGTTGGAGTGTCACTGATGCTGCTGAAATGACCACCCACACAGCTAGAGCTCAGTTACCCGTGGTTGCCTTTAGTTGCCTGTGGCTGGTACTGTCAATGAGTTGGCCAAAAGGAAAAATAAATGTCATCTCCCTTCTCTCTTATTTCAAACCTTCTGCTATTGTCTCCCGTTGAAAGAACTCATTAGGAGTCAATTGGCAAGGGGGGTTTTACGAATGTGGCATGCAAGCCTCCAGCTCTGGTGTACACAGGAGATTGTAGAAAGGCAAGTATAGAGATTAAAGCAGCAGACACCCTTGAATACAGTCCACTTTTTAAGGTACTCGGCATCCATAAGCACCTTTGTATTCATACTTAAGCTTTGATAGAAGAATAAGAGGCATGAACCTCTCCTTAACAAGGTGTACTATCACTTTTTATAAATAGAGACGTGTGATTAAACCGTTGGTAAAATTTATTGACTTTCTAAAACTGTCCACTGGATGGATCTTCTGTGTAAAAGCCTCTGCTGACCTGCACTTCTTTATGTAGCTTATATCCTAAGGTTCATAGTTAGAGTCACTTCCTTACAAATTTTCTCCACTTCCTAGTCTTTCTCTATTTTCCCTGACAAACCTCAGTCCCAGATTAACCTCAATCAGCTAATTTCTTCTATATCTGGTCCATTTGCAGGTAAGTTTTACTGGAGAGAACCGTGTAAACCAGCAGACTTGTATCAGAATAAGTTAAAATTACTAGCCTCAGGTGAGCATTCTGTATTACCCAGCCCTTCTCTACTAAGTTTGTCCTCTACTCTGTGCAATGGTTATTTCAAAATCCCTGCTTGCTTCCTCACATTCATTCAACAGTACTGGGAAAAAAGAAAACAACAGCTCTGAGATCTACCATCTTCCCAAGAGAGAGTCTTATACGAATCCACATCTGCACCTGACCTCCCTTCCATCCTTGTGGCGCTGTTCTTCATTCTCTTAAAGAATAATGCCTTCTGGAGTATTACACTTGTTCCTTCAAATAAAGTTTCTATTACTAGTAATACACTTACACTGGAATGCAGCATCTCTCACTTCCTCAAGATTTCTGCTTTTATTTCAAGAAAATATTCACACCATCACTGACAATCTCTGCCTCTGCACTACTCCTGTCACCAGATAAACATGATCACAAATTTTAAATAACAAAGAAAGCAAAACAACTCTCGATATTTTGTCATTATCTTTTAGCCACTTTATTTCTCTGGTCCATTTCAGAGGTTGCCTCTGCTTCCTCATTTCCCACTTATTGTTTCCTGTGCCTCAGTTTGGCTTCTTCCACCAACTCTCCACTGAGACTGCTTATGTCAAGTAACCCATAAACTCCATTTAAGGAAATCAAATGGACAGACATTTCCCTGCTCATTTTCCTTGGCACAGCTGATACTTTCTTCTGAAAATTTACTCTTATTTTCTTGTTGTTTCTTAATATAGCTCCTTTTGGAAAAAGTACTTCTACTTGTTGACAATCTTCACGCCCATATTTTAGGGGGATGTTCTCTTTCTCTATAGTCTTCCTAAAAGTTTTCATTAATTGCCAGAATTCTTGATGACTCTAAAATCCCCATCTCCAGCTAAAAGAATGCCTCTGAGCTTCAGTCTTGAATACATGACTAAATTCATCACATGACTTAAATATCTCTCAGGCACCTCAAACCCCAAACCTCTAAAATTTAGCCTGTGGTTTTCTTTTTCAAATCTATTTTTTATTGAGTGTATTCCTCATCTTAGAAAATGGTCCTATCCACTTAACAAAACCAGATTATTTGAGAATCATCCTCATTTTTTCTTTCTTTTGTCCTCTATGCAATGAATCTTCCTCATTCATTTAAACAGTATGACCTGTGGATTTCATAGGAAATTATTTCTCTTCATCTTCACTGCTGCCCAACTTGTGCAAGGCTCTGTCTTCTTCCGGTTACACTAAAAATCCATCCTCTGGCCAATGTTTTCTAATGCAGTGCATGACCCTGACCTTGGTCTACATCTTTAACTTCATCTCCAGTCTTATTCATCTCCTCATTTACTCTTCAAGCACCCTTGGACTCCTTTTGGTTTTCCAAATACATCAACTTGTTCCTTGCTTTAGGATCTTTTCTCACCCTGTCTTCTCTTCTGGGAGCTCCCTCCCTCCAGGAAATTCTGTCATTTTCTCATCCTTCATAACTGATCAAAAAATGTTTACCTTTATTGTCTTACTTAGGTCCTCTCATTTTCCTCTTACAGCATTTGTTTTACTTTCATCCTAGCACTGATTTCAATGTATGATTACCTGTATATGATTTTGGATTTATGGATTGATTGTTTGGATTCCTTTCTGAGTTATAAGCTCTATAAGACAGGAACTTTGTTGATTTCATTTAGTAATAGATCCATTGCCTGATGCATAGTAGATACTCAATAGTATTTGCTGAAGGAATGAAAGCATGAAGAATACTATCTAAATGGAATTGTATGAAGAACTCCACAGAGAAGTGTGATTGTTTGAATCTCATCTATTGAGCTCTAACAAGAAGCCTAGATAGAGAATTGTTTGGTTTGAAGGATTAAATACAGGGAAGTAAGAATTTTCCACTTTAATTTGGACATTAAACATCTGTGACTAATATCGAGCCTGTCCTCATAGAAGAAGCTCTTTGTCAGCCAAATACTGAAGAGGCTCTGAAAATAACTGTAGATCAAAACTCCTGCTATGGTTTGAATGTGTCTCCCAAGAAAGCATGTGTTGGAAACCTAATCCCCAGTGCAAGGGTATTGGAAGGTGAAACCTAATGGGAAGTGTTAGGTTATAAAGGCTCCACCCTCATGAATGGACTTCAATCTCCTGCTCTTTCATGTTCTATTGACCTCTTAATTTCTTCCATGAGATGACAGAGCAAAGACACCCTCACTAGATGAAGCCTCTTGATCTTGGACTTCCTAACTTCCAGACCTAAGAGCCAAATAGATTTCTTTTCTTTATAAATTATCTGATCTCAAGTATTCTTTTATTAGCAGCAAGAAGTGGATTAAGACAGCTCCCAAGAGAACACCATCATTAAGCTGTTGGCAGATGTCTACCAGGATTACTAGTTTCTTTTAAAATGCCTTGGTTTTGCCTGTGGTTTATTCAGTAACACAGGATTCTGGGCTTTGCATCACTTTATTGTGTAACAGCAGGCTAGAACTTTTGATATTGTTGAAAGCCTTGGGAAGAAACCAAGATAAATTCCATTTTGAATTGTCTTCTCTTTCTCGTGCAGTAGAAATTGAATAGAAAAAAGGATCCCTGAAAAGTAAAAAAGTATATTATTTTTTTTGGCCTGACAACTTTTACGGGTGGGCAGAAGTTGGGTACTGTTCTTCTGTTAACATGAGGACAGAAGGACTTTATGAAAACTTCCCCTTGCCTTAGTTGATTAAAGCTCCTTATTTAATCTTATGGGAATAAGAGCAGTAAGGCCATTCACAGGCAACCATAGAGAGTCAACTCTCCCTGGCACACTTTTGCTAGTTATAGTCAAGAACTCGTAGGTAGAGTCAGCTACCAATTTAAGAAGATTTAACTTTTAGCATTTTGCCCAAGTTTTATTTTTTAATGGTGCAGTTTTCACAGTACTATTTAAAAAAGAAAGAAATAGAAAATAAAAGATGAAAAACAAAACTTGTACAAGATCTCTCCATGATTATAATTTGTGTAACCTTATCTGGGTCTGTGTATCTACACTATATTGCTTAACCAAAAGGGCTTGCCTGCGTGCTTGCTTTTGGTGGCTGTGAGGAAAGGGTGAACTATTTGGAAGACTGATTCATATATTGTAGTCAGTTTTACGGTGGTGAAAACTGGTCTTCCAATCCAATGGCAGTTTGGATGATGAAAAAGGGTCAAATTTTGGAAAACTCAGTGGTGTTACAGGAAGGAAGAAAGAATGAGCAGAGAATGGATGGAGAAGTGACTCTGGAGGTATAGACACACTTCAGCCCATTGAGCTCTATTATTTATTGAACCTTCTCTTTGGTTCATTAAACCAAACCAAAGCTATTGAACATCATAGCTTTTGTGTTTTCTCTTGAGAGCTTCTGCAAAATGAGAATCTGGAGATTCTAAAAGGTACCAATTCATAGGAAATAGGAGACATGGGCAATAAGAAAACTGGACAATCGCTAGTCCTGTTTTTCAAATGATCAGAATACATTTTATCTAGTTCTCATTTTTTCATATATTTCTGTTGTCCTAATTAAGGTTTATTATGAACACCAGGAGTTGAGGATCATTGTATTTTGCTCTAGTTGGTGAGACTTTTATAATTACTAAATTATAACCAACTAGGAATGATTAGAGGACTATCTTGTTTTCAACAGCATTTTTCATGCCAGTTACTAATTTTGACTCTCTTTTTCTCCACAATACTGTGTGGAAGACAAAGTTAGGGTCAATACTAAATGCAGACTATATGATCCTGTACTCATGTAGCCAAAATTTAGTTCTAAGTTCCTCAGCATTCAGGGCAATGATGTTATTGGTATTAAAAGATGCCTCGTTCTAAATATTAAAGTGAGTTGCTTCAAGGAAGTATAACTGTCTTCGGGACCTGGAGTAGTGTCTGCTGTGGGTTTTTACACAAAGAAGACATTTTATAATAGAGAGATATATACCTGCAATACCTTCTCTACAATACACCCAGCAGTGAATTTTGTATGCTAAATCATATATAATCCTTCAATAAAAAAGTTTGACTACAACAAGCTAAAGTATGATTGAATATTGGTAAATACATGAAGGAACAAGGAAAGTGGAAAGAAAGAATACTTTACGTTGATTCAACAACAAAAATGTAGAATACCTGGGGAAGTATGTCATATCTCAGAAACATTATGAACTAGTACTAGAAAGAAAGGGTAATTCTCTCCTATTCTACCAGGAGACTTTTATTATTATTATTATTATATTTTATGGAGTCTTGCTCTGTTGCTAGGCTGGAATGCAGTGGCGCAATCTTGGCTCATCCCAACCCCTGCCTCCCGGGTTCAAGTGATTCTGCTGCTTCAGTCCCCGAGTAGCTGGGACTACAGGTGCACGCCACTACACCTAGCTAATTTTTGTATTTTTAGTAGAGACGGGGTTTCACCATGTTGGCCAGAATGGTCTTAATCTCTTGACCTCGTGATCTGCCTGCCTCGGCCTCACAAAGTGCTGGGATTACAGGCGTGAGCCATCACACCTGGCCTAGAAGATGTTTAAATAGAAACTTGGACTACATTTTTAGACTTTTTTTATTGGTGAAATTGGGCAATATTGACTCCTCCTTGTCTGCGAAACTACTTAAAATATAAGTGTTTTGTATTGTACAATTAGTTTATAATTGGCTTAATTAAGCAAACAAATAGAAACATCACTAGAAGGACCACTTTCTTATTTCAAAGGCAATGCATTCCAAAACACAACACACACGGTCACAAAGAATTGCTAATTGGTGGTGCTGAATATTTTATTTTTAGATTACAATCAAAAGAATTTGACTTACAACTTAAACAAGAGACATTTCCTAAAAGGAAAGAATTTTTCCCCTGAGTAGTTTTGGTAAAGGACAGAATTCTCATTAGGAATAAAACACAGCTGAAGATCCATCCGTTTTCTCTTTTATAATGGAAACATGGGATTTAGTCCCCATAAATCCTACATATCCCTTAAAAATCATGAAAACGAGATGGCCGTATTAAGTTTATAGGAGTCAGTTAGGTAAAGGTCTTTGTGGAATCTCTGCCAAAAGGTACTAGGCTGGAAGGACGTATTTATGCTCTATCTTAACTTGGATTGTGACACACCATTTAAGGTATTATTACGTTTTTATTGGCGGAGTCAAAGTACATTGAACCAAAAATAAAATGTTCACATTTAGTTCATATTACATATTTTCCATATCCCTTAAACATCATAACATATCACTGATTTTCAATCTTGCCAATTTTGGCCAAACAAATATTAGTGGAGAAGCTTAGATTTTGGTTCTCTCAAAGTAATCGCATAGTCAGGTAACCCAGATATATCTAAATTCTCTTCTGAACTTCAGCCTGTTTTCTGTGATGTTTCTAAGGCAACTGTACATCTAAGGTATAATACGAATAGAAATCAAAGTATAATTCATTCAAAATTTTTCATCAAGTATCAACAAGCCTGCCAGGCACTGTCCTAAGGTGCTAGGGATATTGCAGTGAACAAAAGAGACAGAAATGCTTTGTTGTCGAGCTTACATTCTGGTAAGCAAATAAATAAAATGTGGAACAGGTTAGATTCATTTAAAAAATAATCCAGAGTACTTCTTAATGTCTCAAAGCAGACATATGTGTCAGAACTGGCCTAGAGCATCTGACGTAGGCTCAGCTCACATGAAGAAGCTCTCCTTTTATCTTTTAATTTATTTATTTATGTATTTATTTTTAAGTTTTAGATTTGTAGGCACATGTGTTTGTTTAATACATGGGTATATCGCATACTGGTGGGGATCTGGCTGCCAGTATACTCATTACCTAAATAGTGAACATTGCACCCCACAGGCAATTTTGCAACCCTTGCTCCTCCTTTACCCTCCCTGCTTTTGAAACTCCTGGTGTCTATTGTTTCCATCTTTATGTCCATGTGTACCTATTGCTTTGTTCCCACTTACAAGTAAGAACATGTGGCATTTGATTCTCTGTTTCTGAGTTATTTCACTAGGATAATGGTCTTAGCTCCACCCATGTTTCTGCAAAGGATGTGATTTCATTCTTTTGTACAGCTGCATAGTATTCTATGGTAATTGTCTCCTATTTTACTAGAAGACTTTTTTTTGATGTATATAGTATATATAGTATTCCACTATAGTATATGTAACGTAAATATGTATAATACTATGTAAAGTATTACTTTATAAAGTACTATAGAAAGTAATACTATATAAAATATATAGTATTCCACTGTATATTTTTTTCATCCAGTTAACTGTTAATGTTATCTTTATCTTTACTGTACCCCCAGTTGGCCACAGTGGTGCCAGTGGTGAGTGTGCCCTACCCACAACACCGGTGAGAGAAAAAGTAAAGAGAAGTTTTATGGCAGTGATTTTGCCCACTACTAAACATGATCATATAATGCCGTAACTCAACATTTGTAACTTCTTCTTGAGATAGAGCCAGTGTATTGGAGAGGTGGAGACACTCTCAGAGTAAGAAGTAATGTGGAAAAAGCAAACTTCCCCCTGTCCATCACCTGCTGCACAAGAAATCATGCGTTGCCATTTTCAGGAAAATACTTACTATCCATGTAATACAAACAAATTCTTCCGATTTGGACTGCACTCCTCCACTGACACAGAACCAGTAAGTATATTCTGCTGGTGTTCATTGGCTTCATTTTCTGGAAATGTCACAAAACCTAAATATGAATGCCTGTAGCCCAGGATACATAGCTTGGCTATGATCTGCATCAAGAGAATCCCCCTTCAATGCACTCTCACAGCTGTGATGCTTCTTTTTAATTTTTATAGTTAATTTATTTTGCTTAAATATGGAGTAATGAGGGTAACGTTTCCTTCCCTCCTGTAAGATTATAGTACTACAGTCAGGTAAAAATTTCTTGGTATACATGGTAATTATCTGAGGAGTATATAATTTCTTGTAAATTGGCTGCTGCTACTGTACTAATTCAGAAGGCACTAACTCATTCACCAACAGGATCATTAGAAGCCAAGCCAAATGTACCTGGAACAGTACACCAAAGCTGCTTCAGGACTCCTCTCTCTCTCTCTCTCTCTCTCTCTCTCTCTCTCTCTCTCTGTCTCATTAATTCCATTTTCAGGCGGCTGGAGCAGGTGGGGCATTTTGTCTTCGCATCTCATTAATCACTTGTGGGTTGCTGAGGAGAGCTCTATTATTGCCTGGTCAAAAGACAGCATAATCCATAACATCTAGCAGCAGCACAGCCAGCTGTGGGGCCAAGGTGTTACTATGTAATCAGGCTGAAGTAATTTATGCAAACTAACATGATACATCTGCAAAGGAAACCTGCTTGCTCAACCAGGAGCGAGATGATTGCTTTAACCCCCACTTGCAGGATTGGCCCCCTGCAGCATCGTCACGTGATCAAAACTGGCTTTTGCTCTCCTGACATTTCTGCTCTGTATCTTCTCTCCTTCCTACCTCATTCCACACTCCAGTGTCCCAGGATCCTTCCAGAACTCTGCTCTACCTTGCCTCTATCCCACTAACTGCTCTTAGATTTCTGATCCAGACATTGTTTTCTAAAAAAAAATGCATCGCCCCTTCCACATTTTTTTTTTTACTATGACTAAATTTTTAGTTAAAATGTAGCAATTTGAAGGTGAAATTCTGTTAGTGTTACTTGACACTCCTGAAATTCTATATAGGCTGCTGCTTTTCAACTATTTTATCACTCAAACTTTTCATGAACCTCACAAAAATCTGCATATGTTGACTGTTAACTAATATATTTTATCATTAAAAAGTCACAGCCATAACATAACTGCTAAAGTGATTATTTGATGACGGAGTTGATGTAATTCTAGCCAAAAGCGAAGGACTATGACACTTTACTAACTTTTCATGGGGAAATAGAAGACACACACTAGCTCTTTCTGAGATACTTAAAATAGGTTAGGGATCTCCATTACTTGGTTTTCAGAATAGATGGTAACTTGTAGGTAAGATGGCCCAGGCTTCACGCTCCCTGAGGAACCCAAGATATAGCTCTAGCAACAAAGAGCATTCATTTCGGAAAGCTGGACAGATGATGCTTTATGCTATTATTAAAGGAATGGTAACTGAGGTATTTAGTAAAGAGACTCAAAAGTATTAAGCCTTACTCTTCAGAAGAAAGTTTGCAAAGCCTGATATTTAAAGACTTTAGGGACATTTTTTGTTCAGTTTTGTTTTTGTTGACAATTAGATTATAGCAGTCAAGTAGCTAGATGCCAGATGATAGAGCAGGTTCCAGGACTATATACTTTTAGGGTATTATTTAATTCTTTAATAACATTTAAATATGATTATCACGTGGTTAGAATGTTGGAAGAAATAACTCCGTTAAACATTGGCTGGAATTATTAGTAATTCTGTAGTTCCTCTTTTTAAAGCTGTGCTATAGTAAATTTGTTTTAAAACCTGCATCTAGCCTAAGGTCTGGGGCATGGTTTCCCACCGAAATTTACTGTATGTGCTGTGCTTAACCTTTGGTGTGTCATAGACTTGTGTGGTAGCTTGGTGAAGTGAAGGGATCCCCTAACACAACTGTGATTTATTGCTTGTCACAGGGATAATTGAAGAAAATGATACGTGTTAGAGGTTAGTAAAAATAAAAATGAACATTTTTCCCCATCTAAGAATTTGGCCCCTCTGCATTCTCAGATTAAGAACCTCTGCAACTGTTTTATTTTTGTGAGTTGTTGGAGTGTGGTGAAGATTTGGTATTGGTTAAGTTTCATGTAACAAGATAATGCAGAGGATTTTTTCAGCTATTAAATCAACCCACAATTTTATAACCAGAAATGCATATTGAAGCAGAGCTCTGATGCTTTCTCTGCCTTTGAAGTCTTGATTCTCACTCTATGCTGACTTGTTCCGCATCCACCTGAAGTGCATTTCTTTAGCCTTTCTATAGTGAATGTATGACTATTGTCCTACTCTATAGTGTTCTCTTTGCTTAAAACAAATAAACAAACAAAAAGCACCAAACAAATGAAAGAATCTCCTCTTGATCTTCTGACTTCCCTGTATGTCGACATTCAGTGGCCTCAGGACTTCTATCATGGCTCTATCTCCCATGAATGGCCCATCTCCAACCCCCATAAAGGAATTTGAACAAATGAGAAGAACCAGTTTCTTACATTAATTAGGCTAACTAGAAGTTTCATGAGAATTTAACATAGTATTTTGCCTTTTGCTCTGACTTCTTTTTGGCAGACAAATAGAGTTACAATACCATGTGTATGAGTCTGTTTTTATGCTGCTGATAAAGACATACCTGAGACTAGGTAATTTATAAAGAAAAAGAGGTTTAATGGACTCACAGTTCCATGTGGCTGGGGAAACCTCACAATCGTGGTGGAAGGTGAAAAGCATGTCTTACGTGGCAGCAGATGACCAAATGAGAGCCAAGCGAAAGGGGTTTCCCCTTATAAAACCATTGGAACTTGTGGGACTTATTTACTACCACGAGAACAGTATGGGGGAAACCACTTCCATGATTCAATTATCTCCACCTGGTCCCTTCCAGGACCCATGGGGATTATGGGAACTGCAAGAAGAGATTTGGGTAGGGACACAGCTAAACCATATCACCATGTTTTTGTATTTTGGGAATGCGATAGAAACCTGTTAATGCAGCGCAGGCCACCAGCCTCATTCACATTTTTGTGACGATTCCTTCTAACTAGGATACAGCAACAAACCAAAGTCTAGCACCGTGAAGTGATCTGGCTCCATGTCATATTTGGTTGCCAGATAATATACGAGTCAGTTTGTTAACTTGCAAGAGAGCAGACTTCTCACCTTCCTGGATGAATCAAAATTTGCTTCCTTAAACATATTCTGCAAGTTTCTCTTAGTCTTACAAAATCTTACTGAGCAGAATGCACAAGCTAGTTGATTACATTGAGTTTGTGACTAACATGGCTTAGGTGATAGAACCTGTGATCAAGAACAGTTTGTCATACACTTTGCAATCAGGTGACTTCTTCTGTTACTTAGATGCACAGTGAACAAATCCATAGTATAAATGTCATATTACACTCCAGCTTATCTGTCAATCTTTTCAAAACAGTTTAATTTGAGATTTCTGTGGGTTCATAGTAGGTACATATATTTATGGGATACATGAGATATTTTGATATAAGCATGCAAGGTGAAATAAGCACATCCTAGAGAATGGGATACCTATCCTCTCAAGTGTTTATCCTTTGTATTACAAACAATCCAGTTACACATTTCAGTTATTTTAAAATGTACAATTAAGTTATTATTGACTATAGTCCCCTCTTGTGCTATCAAACAGTAGATCTTATTCATTCTTTCTATTTTTTTGTGTCCATTAACCATCCCCATCTCCTCCCTCCCAAGACCCCCACTGGTTATCAGATTCTGGGAAGGTAGTAGAAGGTAACCACCCTTCTACTCTCTATGTCCATGAGTTCAATTGTTTTGATTTTTAGATCCCACAAATAAGTGAGAACATGTAATGTTTGTCTTTCTGTGCCTGGATTATTTGGCTTAACATAATGACCTCCAGTTCCATCCATGTTACAGATAATATGATCTCATTCTTTTTTATGACTGAATAGTACTCCATTGTGTATATGTACCACATTTTCTTTATCTATTCATCTGATGATGGATGCTGAGGTTGCTTCCAAATCTTAGCTATTGTGAACAGTCCTGCAACAAACATGGGAATGTAGATATCTATTTGATACGTTGAATTTAGGTATATGCCCAGCAGTGGGATTGCTGGATCATATGGTAGCTCAATTTTTAGTTTTTTGAGGAAGCTGAAAACTGTTTTTCATAGCAGTTGTATTAAATTACAAGTGTTTTCTTTTCTCCATATCCTCACCAACATTTGTAATTGCCTATCTTTTGGATATCTGTTGATATTGCATAAAAATGATAGATGAAAGCCTATGGAGGAAGGGGGCACAATGAACCTAGAAACTGTGCCATGGAAACTTTGGTTGAGGGAATTGGAGTATTTATCTTGGAAGAAAGAAGACCATGAAAGTAACATTTAAGAATCAGAATTAACAGTCTTAAATGAGTTGCAATGTATTTTCTATTGTTCTAGAGGGCAGAACCACTAAAAAAGAAAGAAAGACATATTTTAGCTTATTCATTCCACAATGTAAACACATATAGAAACATCACATCATACCCCATAAATAATACAATGATTATTTATCAATTAAGAATAAAATTTTTTGGTAGGCTGAGGCAGGAGAATGGTGTGAACCTGGGAGGCGGAGCTTGCAGTGAGCTGAGATCTTGCCACTGTACTCCAACCTGGGTGACAGAGCAAGACTCCATTTCAAAAAAAAAAAAAAAAAATTTAATTACAAAAAATTAAATGATGTAAATCCACAAGTAAACAAATTATATTAAAAATGAAGGTAAAAATGTTAAAAAAAGAAAGATTTCTATTAATTATATTTTTAAGAAATAAACAAGCACAAACAGAAGGCAATGACTTCTTGATTCTTTGAAGTCTTTGTGGGGGAAATGGGAGGGGTGGAAGAGGTAGTGAAGGTGAGCTTCTGTCTAAATGATGGTGAAATGAGGGTGTGTGTGGGGGATAGTGGAGACTTTCCAAGGGCTCTTTCAACTCTGTGATTTAGGGTTCTGTGATGTAAGAGGGGATGCCAGAATGAAGCTCTCACTCTGCAGAAGGTGGTTTAATGATCTACATTAACATTTTAGTCCATTATTCATATTTCTGGCATATGTCTATTTTCTTAAGGACACATTTCAGGGGCCACAGCTGTGGCTGCCATTAACATAGAATGGCATTTTATCTCTGCAAGTCTAGAAACAGAAGGACATATTAAATATTTTTACCATTTTTATCCAGGATAAAAGCATCTCCTCCAACTCCTAGCTCATGGGATCAAAGGTTCATATTTTTTTCTTTTTTTTTTATGCCACAAGGCAATCTAGATGTTTTGTAGAAACTGTGAATGTTAGTCCCATTAAAATGTACACATTTACTAGCCCACAATTTTTGCATACAATACTAGGGGCATGTGCAACCCCTGAAGCCCGTCAACATTAGAGCTCTTTGGACTGTTTTTATTTCAGTGCAGAAAAATGACTCTTAGGAAGAAACCATTGTGATGCCCTGTTTCCTGGTTTCTCACTTGCTCCTTGTGGTTCGTTTCACTCTACAGTGTGGCAGGGATCTCAGAAAGCGATCTAGACCATTCCTGTGCTCCTTCTTTAGCATGGCTTACCTGGACATCCCACATGACTCCCAGAATACTACATTGGCAAAACTGCCAAAGATGGTTTTATAATTTATAGCATTTTATTAGCCTTAGAAGATTGTTTTGGTTTGTTTGCATGTTTTGCTTTGTGTTTAGCTAGGCAATGTTTTAAGTTGTCTTGTAAAGCATAACTGTCTTCCTTCAAAATCAAACCTCTAGATCAAGTGCAAGTAGCTTACCCAGAAAGTGCAAGAAATGCTGGTAGAGAAGAGGGAAGACATGAAGGAAAGAAAGTGAATAGAGTTTGTGGGATGTTTGAACACCAACCCATATCAGTCATTGTTTGAAGGCTGCTGGAGGTGAATATCCTTCTTGCCTCCTGAGCATGTAGCAAAGAGGGCTTCAGCATCTGGAGAAAGCTCTTCTGGAAAAGAAATTCAGGAGGAATTCAGGAACTGGTACTGGGGAGTTGGAAGACTGGTATCCACTGAACTGGTGGGACTGTGTGGATATAGATGCATTACCTACAGAATCTGCTGCAAGAGTTTTCTTATGGTGTGCTTGAGGTTTCTTTCAATATATATTGCAGCAAACCTAATAATATGTAGAATGAGACAACAAGTTTGTTAATCTTATTTAAAAATGCTTTTTTTTTTCTTAGATTCCTACTTTCCTAAAAGTATCTACTATTGTGAGTAGAACTATGTTGTTGCATTTTCTTAGTGGAGGTAAATTGGTTTAAAGGCACCCACAATTCACTTTCGATCATAGGTTCAACTTATGTCAAATGTTTTTCCATAGTTCCTGCATTTAGGAAACATAATGGCTATGAGCTTTATGTCCCTTTAGTATTTTGATATAACCTGGTAAGAGAGTGCTTTTGTTCCCAGGCAAAGTGTGCATTAGAATGCAGTTTTGAATTCATTAAGCAACTGCAATATTTTACAGATTTAAACGCTAGGAGCATCTCCCAGGTGTATGTAAGTGAACCTCTCAATTAATCCAAATGGATATGTTCTTTTTATTCCTCAGAGATGCCTGTGAAAGTAATAAAATTACCTAAATTAGTGCTACAGGACATCCCTGGATTTCATTGTCATGTGGGATCTATACATTATTAGATCATCCTCCCTGTGTCCACAGTTAGTACAGACTCCCATATGCCCATAGTCTTCATTCTCCTAAAATATCCAATCTTATCACCTGCCCCTCTTTTTTAGCAGATGATGATTTTCTCTCCTCAAGGAGAAGCCACAAGAAGTGAACTCTAGTTTCTTGCCACCAAGCCTATAGTAATCTGTACACTCATGCTTCCTCATTTCCCCTTCTCTCTCCTCTGAAGATATTATTTCCACCTTCGTTCAGGATATCTTCTGCTCCTCCCTACCTCTTGTGACTCTTCCTTAGAAAACTCATTGCTTTTGATTATTTCTTTCTCTCCCATAAAAGGCACCTGTGTCTCCCTTGTCTTTGAAAATAAATCACTCCATTGAGCCCATTGCTGTTTTATCTGCTACTTTATCTTCTTTCCCCCTCAGAAACAGGCTCCTTGAAAGACTTGTTTTACACTTGCTGCCTATGTCCCCTAAAGATATCTGTGTCCTAATCCCTAAAATGGGTAATATGTTATTTTACATTAAGGTTGTAGATGAAATTGAGATTGCAAATCAGCTGACTTTAAGATCAGGTGATTATCTTGTGTTATCCAGGTGGTCCAATGTAATCACCAGGGTTTCTTAAACTCAGAAGAGGAAGAAAAGTCAGAGTCAGAGTGAGGTGACGTGACCAAGACTCCACAACTACTGCTGCTTTTGATGACAGAAGAGCACTGTGAGCCAAGGAATGCAGGCAACTTCAAGAAGCTGGAGAAGGCAAGAAAATGATTCTCCCTTAGAGCTTCCAGAAAGAAACACAGTTTTACGAACACCCTGATTTTAGCCCGGGTAGACTCCTCACCAACTTCTGACCTCCAGAACTGTAAGATGATAAATATGTGTTGTATTAAGTCACTGTTTGTGGCAATTTGTTAGAGCAGCAATATAAGAATTGAATTTACTGTTTTACTTCCTATTATTTCTACAATCTGTGAAATAAAACTTTTACTTTTAACAGTTTTATTAGTCAAGCTTCTCCAGAGAAACAGAACCAGTAGGATCGATCTCTCTCTCTCTCTCTATCAATCATCTATCTCTCTATCTAACGTATGTATCTACATATATAAAGAGATTTATTACAAGGAATTGGATCGCATAATTATGGAGGTTGAGAAGTCCTAAGATCTGAATCTGATAAGCCAGAAAATCAATGGTGTAGTTCCAGTTCCAGTTCAAAAGTCTGAGAATCAGGAGAGCCAATGATGTGGTTCCATTCTGAAAGCCAGGAGGCTCCAGACCCTGGAAGAGCCAACATCTCAGTTCACATCTGAAGGAAGGGGGAAAATGACCACTGACATCCCAGCTCAAGGCAGTCAGGAAAAATGAATTTTCTTTTATTCAGCCTTTTTGTTTTACTTAGGCTTCCAACAGATTAGATGAGGCCCATCCGCATTAGGAAAGTCAATCTGATTTAATCAGTCTACCAATTCAAATGTTAGTCTCATCAAAAACACCCTCACAGACACACCCATAATGTCTGAACAAATATCTGGGCACCCTGTGGCCCAGCCAAGCTGACACATAAAATTAACCATCACAAAAATCAACTAGAATTTGTCTCATCAAGGCTACCCACCAACGTTTATTTTGTGGCCAAACCCTGTGGACACTTTTCAATCTTTATCCTACCTGACTCCTCATTAGCATATAACATGCTTGCTCTTGATAAGCTTCTCTAATCTCATTGATAAGTATAATTCCCATCCTAAACACTATATCCCAGCATATAAACCTACTTTAAGTCTTTGTTATATGTTTTCTTTCTCTTGCCCCAGAAACTTTGCATCTGCTTCTTGCTGTGCTTGAAACTTTCTCTGCAGCTCCAATCCCTGTTCAGTGATCCTTTTACCTGTATAAATCTCACCCATCCTTCATTTTGCTAAAATGAAATCTCCTTGAGGGGAATTGTCTTGGGTCTTATAATTATATTCCCAACACCTAGCACAGTCACTGATGCAAAGTTGTTAAACAAAAGGGGGAGAAAACCAGTAAACATATTTTACTCTGGGGAAAAGTAGAATAAAAATTAATGAGCTTAGTCTGGGCACGGTGGTTCACACCTGTAATCCCAGCACTTTGGGAGGCAGAGGCAGGTTGCTCACTTGAGGTCAAGCATTCGAGACCAGCCTGGCCAACATGGTGAAACCCCGTCTATACTAAAATACAAAAATTAGCCAGGCATGGTGGCATACACCTGTAATCCCAGCTACTTGGGAGGCTGAGTCAGGAGAACAGCTTTAACCCAAGAGGCAGATGTTACAATGAACTGAGATGGTGCCACTGCACTCCAGCCTGGGTGACAGAGTGAGAATCTGTCTCAAAGAAAAAAAAAAAAAAAAGGAAAGAAAAAATTATGAGCTTATAGCTAACCATTTCAGGTAAAGAACAGCATAAAAACATTATAAACAATTCTATGAATTTCTTTTGGTTTTAAGGGTAAGCAGATTATTGAGCATATTCAGAGCATATTCTAACATTATTAGAAGAAAAACAGGAGACACCCTATTTTTAAAAATCCAAAACCGAAGACATTCAAGAAAAAAAACCACTCCATTATCTTAACAACTTTATTGAGATATAGTTCATTTACTATTCTAGTGACTCATTTAAGGTGTTGCTTTTAGTATATTCACAGATATATTCACCAATCACCACAGCCAATTTTAGATTTTTTATCACTTTGAAAAGAAACTGTATCTATCCCTCCTCATCTCCCATCCCTGCCAGCCTTAAGCAACCACTAATCTACTTTTTGTATCTATAGATTTCCCTATTTGGACTTTCTAAGGACTTTCTAATCTACTTTCTGTATCTATAGATTTCCCTATTTTGGACTTTCATATGAATGAATCATATAATAAGTGGTCTTTTGTGACTATCTTCTTTCACTTATATATATATATATTAAGGTTGATTAAAGTTCTAGCACTTAACAGTATTTCAGTCTTTATTATGGCCAATTAATATTCTATCATATGAACATTTCATTTATCCTTTCATCAGATAATGGGTATTTGGATTGGTTTTGCCTTTTGGTGCGATATCTGAGAATTCTTTGCCAAATCCAAAGTCATGAAGATATACTCTTATATTTTCCTTTAAGAATTCTATAGCTTTAGCTCTTTTGGTTAGGTGTTTGATACATTTTGAGATAATTTTAGTATGGTATGAGTTAAAAGCCCAACTTCAGTCTTTTGCATGTGGTTATCTAATTATTTCAGAACCATTTATTGAAATTAATAGATGGAAGGATTTATTTCTGGACTCAACTCTATTCCATTGGTCTGTATGTCTATCCTTTTGCCAATATCACACTATCTTGATTATCATTGCTTTATACTAAGTTTTGAAACTGGAAAGTGTGAGTGTTCTTACTTTGTTCTCCTTTTCAAGATTGTTTTTGGATTTGGGGTCCCTCGCAATTCTGGGTGAATTTTTGAATAAGCTTGCCAATTTCTATGAGTCAGCTGAAATTCAGATAGGATTATATCTAATTTATAGATCAATCAGGGGAGTATTGACATCCTCACACTGTCAGCTCTTCCCATGCATGGCTATGGAATGATTTCCCATTTATTTACATCTTCTTTACTTTATTTTAACAATATTTTGTAGTTTTCAGAATATAAGTTCTGTATGTATTTTGTTAACTTTATTTTTAAGTATTTCATCCATTTTGATGCTATTGTCCGTGAAACTTTCTTTTCATGTTCAGAAATTTTTACTGTAAGTAAAAATTACAATAGAAATATAATTGATTGTTGCATTTTCATCTTGTATCCTGCAAACACTCTAAATTCTTTTATGGTTCTTCTTTCTTTTAGTGGATTCCTTAAGGATTTTTGTCTATAAGATTGTATCTTCTGAGAATAGAGAGAGTTTTACTTCTTCCTTTCCAATGTTTATGGAACATTGGATTCCATAATGTCAAGTGAATGAACACTTCATTTTCTTGCTTAATTACTTTGGCTAAAACCTCCAAAACAATATTGATAGAAGTGATGACAGTGAACATCTGTATTTTATTCTTGATCTTAGGGTAAACCGCCAATCTTTCACCATTAAATATGTTTTTCCTGTAAGACTTTTGGTAGATGCCCTTTATCAAGCTGAGGAAGTTCTCTTCTATTCTTAGTCTGCTGAGTTTTTTTTTTTATCAAGAAAGGGTGCTGGAGTTTTTAATCAAGTGATTTTTCTGCATCTATAAGGTAATCATTTTATTTTTCTTTTCTGTTCTACCTGGTATGCTATACATTGCATTAATTTATTTTTTGATATTAAATCAACCTTGCATTGAGGGAATAAATTCCACTTGGTCATAGTTTATAATTCTCTTTATGTGTCGCTGGATCTAGTTTGCTAGTATTTTATTAGGATTTTTGCATTCCTATTCTAAGAATTTTTGATCTATAGTTTTTCTTTCTTGTAATATCTTTGTTTGGTTTTGGTTTCAGGGTCATACTGGGCTTATAGAATGAATTAAGGAGTGTTTCCCCCTCTTCTATTTTTTGGAAGAGTTGGTAAATAATTAGCATTACCTCTTTTTCAATAATTTTTTTCTTTTGGAATTTATCATTGAAGCCATCTGAGCCTGGGCTTTTCTTTGTGAGTTGTTTTTGATTACCAGTTCAGGCTTTTCACTTGTTATAGGTTGATTCTCATTGTCTAATTCTTCTTGAGTTCGTTTTAGTGATTTTCATCTTTCTAAGAATTTGCCCATTTCATCTAAGTTATCTAATTAGTTGACATGCAATTGTTCATATATTCCTTTATAATCCTTTTTATTTCTATAAGGTCAGTAGTAATATCTCCTTTTTGAGCCTGTTCTCTCTCTCTCTCTCTCTCTCTCTCTCTCTCTCTCTGTGTGTGTGTGTGTGTGTATGTAAATCTAGCTAAGTCATTCAATTTTGCTGATCTTTTCGAAGAACCACACTTTGATTTTATTGGCTTTCTCAATTTTTTTTGTTTCTTCTTTATTTCATTCTTCTACTTTCATCTTTATTATGCCCCTTTAAAATTTCTTGCTTTAGGTATAATTTACTCTTCTTTTTCTTGTCTTGGTGTAATTTTTTTTTTGTTGGAGATCATTCTTCTTTCTTAAAATAGGCATTTATAGCTGACATTTTCCTTTAAACACTGCTTTACCTGCATCTCATAATTTTTGATATGCTGTGTTTTTATTTTCATTGTTTCAAAATTTTTATTTTCCTCTTGATTTTTTTCTTGACCCTTTGGATATTTATGTGCATTGTTTAATTTCCACACATTTGTTAATTTTCTAATGTTTTCTCTGCTATTGGTTTCTAATTTCATTCCATTGTGGTCAGAGTACATACTTTGTTTATATTATTCTTTTAAATTCATTAAGATTTGTTTTATAGCCTAGCATATGGTCTATCTTGGAGAATGTTCCATGTGCTCTTGAGAACGATGTACACTCTGTCATTGCCGGGTGGAGTATGCTATTGCTTTCTACTAGCTTTAGTTGTCTATCTTCAAAATGGAATACTAATCTTTGAACTGCTTGTATTAAGTGGATAATGTTTGAATCACACTTGATAATACATATAAAACAATTTTGTGATTGGACTGCTATACTAGTGACTTTCAACTGGAGTTATTTTTGTTTCCAGCTATGGTTTGAATGTCTCTCCTACAGTATCTGTGTTGGAAGCTTAATCCCTAATACAACAGTGTGGAGAAGTGGGACTTTTAAGAGGTGAATATCTCATGAGAACTCTGCCACCATGAATGAATTAATGCTGTTATTGTGGGAGTGGGTTCAGTGTCGAGAGATTGGAGTTCTTATAATGGATGAACTTGGCTCCCTTTCTTCTCTCTCTTGACATGTGATGCCTTCCTCCATGTTATGATAGAGCAAGAAGACCCTCATCATATTTGACTCTTTGATCTTGAACTCCTTAGCCTCAAGAACTATAGACAAACAATTTCTGTCCTTCATAAATTAACCAGCCTCAGGTATTCTGCTATAGCAGTGCAATATAGACGAAGTCACCCCCTAAGTGACATTTGGCAGTGTCTGAAGATGTTTTTGATCATCACAACTGGAAAGGTGCTACTGGCATCTAGTGGGTAGAAGCCAGGACTGCTGCTAAACATTCCACAAGTCACAGGGCACCCCTCCAAAATATGTGGTCTAAAATATCAATAATGCCAATGTTAAAAAAAACTCCATAGTATTCATGGGTGGCCCAGCAGTTGCAGAATAAATGCTAAGAGGAGATAGAGGTAATGTTTGTAAACTCATGGAGAACATACATAAGGGGAAGTTAGGTTTAGTCTCAATTCATTAATATCTTAAGAAAGAATGTATTCACTTGACTTTGAAAAAGTAAGTTGAAAAATGTATATACTGAGTAGGTCTTACACTATACTTGCAATCACATTTTTTAAAATGTGTGCAAAATAAAAATTCTAGGCCGGGCGCGGTGGCTCAAGCCTGTAATCCCAGCACTTTGGGAGGCCGAGACGGGCGGATCACGAGGTCAGGAGATCGAGACCATCCTGGCTAACACAGTGAAACCCCGTCTCTACTAAAAATACAAAAACTAGCCGGGCGAGGTGGCGGGCGCCTGTAGTCCCAGCTACTCGGGAGGCTGAGGCAGGAGAATGGTGTAAACCCGGGAGGCGAAGCTTGCAGTGAGCTGAGATCCGGCCACTGCACCCCAGCCTGGGCGACAGAGCGAGACTCCGCCTCAAAAAAAAAAAAAAAAAAAATTCTAGGCCTTCCGTATTTTCCATAAAAATGGTACAATAATAGTAACAATAATTGGAAAAAAGAAAGCATATATTTGGATTCTCATAATAAAAATATATATAAAGCTATAAGTAAAAATTTTTTAATCAACCAGTATATTAGAAAGAAATGTAAGACCTATTTGTGTAGAGAGAGGAATAATTTTCAGCTCAAATCAGGAAATTCAGTTTCGAAGAGGAAGATAGGTGTTTTGACAACCTGAAGAGTAAAGCTTTTCTAATTTAAAAGACATAAACAGCCATCTAAAGGAAACAAAATAAGTAAGATCATGAGAAGAAAATTTCTACCATGTGATAATACACTTATTCACATTTTGCATTTTTCTAGAAAAGATGGATCTAGTTTTAAAAACTAGTAAATTATTTGAACCTAAAGACACCACAGCGTTGAGTTTCTGTGAGTTCAAGGCAAGACAGTTCTATCTCTATTTATTAAGGGACACCAAAGATGTTATACAGGGCACCTTTGACTTTTTATAATGAGACACTGAAAACCACTTCTGATCTACCTCAATATTTTTATCGCTTACGTTCTCCAAAACAGACCATAATTCTAAACAAGTATGACATTTGGATGTTATTATTACTGTGATCTGATATTTCTGAGTTTGCAATATGTACCCTCAAATCTAATTCACTCCTACATGTATCTTGAGAGGACATAAACACAATCACAGGAAAAATGACAATTTCCTTTACTAAGTCATATCTCTGGTATACTCATTTTAGTCAAACTTCTAACTTAGCTGTCTTTCAGGAGCTTTAATGTTTTCAAAAGCTCCTTAGAGAAACTTTCAAGCAAAGGAGACTTAGAGTCACACATTGTGAGGCTGAACAGTCAATGGGAATGCAGATAATAAGAACTTAGCAAACCATTAGCATGCAGCTGCTTCATTTCTTAGAGGATTTTTTTTTTTTTTACAAGCGGACGTCATTCTTTCTGGGCTGCATTTACTGCAGACCACCTCAGGAAAAGGCACCATTTGCAAGATTTTTAGTAGAATGGACCATCCCCAGAACTTTTCCAATAGCTCACCCTCTGTGTTGCATGTGATAAAGATCAATAAATTTCATGTGATTCTTTTTTTAATGATAGGCTGCTAATCACCCTTGATGCTATGATAAATTTAAATACTAACTAATCCACTTTGAATAGGGATTAAGCTTCAATGTAGGAGGAAAGTATTCATTAGAATTCATTATATCAATTTGTAATTTGAATGATGCATCTTCTAAATAAGATACTGCAGTTTCTAGTCGTTGTTAACTGGAAGCTTAAACATCCTTATCATTAATTAATGGAAAGATAAATAAAATCTGTCACAATTCAGGGAAGTCTTACCCCCACCTCCCTTAGCTTCCTAAAGTATCTAGTTATTATTTTTAAGATGAACAATGCCAAAATAGAATAATCACCATAGTAGAAGGGAAAAATAACAAACTCAAGCTTCCTATGTCAAGGATAATTTGATGTGCATGAAAAATGGAATACATATTGTAGACTTCCTTATTGTGATGTATGCTTTATTCATGCTGAGCTCATTGTTGTCAAATTATCTTATAAATTCAACATGGAAATCAGATCAGACAATCATCTATTACTGTCTTACATTTTCCATATTCGGAATAAAAATATCTAATACCATTGAGCTAAAGCTGAGTGATAGCTCCGAAACCTAAGTAATATTTTATTCCAAGTAATTGCTACTATAGTACAATGATTTAAATTTTGATCTTAAGATATTTAAGTCATGAAATCATAATGAATTAGACATTCCTCTTTCTCTCCCTTTAAAAAAATAAAGACTTCCATAAGTAGTCATTTGTGAACTTAATGAAGAATATTAAATTTCTGGGGCCTCAGTACTTAAGAAAGTACTTCATTCAACTGAAAACACTAAATCATGACTTAAGCAGAGTGAATTATTCTTACGTTTTAATGCTATACTTGTGTAGACTGTCATAAAACTTGATGTTCCGAATTTGTATTCTGCTGAATTTTATGACTTTTTAAAAGTAATTTTGTCAAGATTGATAGGAATATAATAGTGAATGCTTGCTTGGCACTTGATGTGTGCCAGGCACTATGCTAGTGCTTCACGCAAATCAATTATTTTAGTCCCCATAACAGCCTCGTAATGCAGGTACTGTTAGAAACATCATTTTATAGGTGATGAACATAAGGCTAGAGATTAAACGTATCCAAGCTCACACAGAGGGTTCATAAGGGAGCTGGGATTTGAACCTGGGTAATGTGGCACCAGAGTCTGTGCTTCTATATATTCTGTTATGTGTAGAGTTTGTTGAATGCTCTATGTCTCTGGCATGTTCATTTTAGTCAAACTTCAAACTTAGCTAAGTCTTTTATGTCCTCCCAGTGGTCCACTTCCTGTGTATTTGGACATGTTTTCTGGCTTCCAAAGCAGAATAATCTCCTAGTCCTCTTCTTCAGCTCATGATTGAATTTTTTTAAGCTTGTGTCTTGAAAGGAGCCCAACTCACTTTCATAACCCTAAAGCCGCTCTGGTGAAAAGTGCCATAATTGCAGGCAGTTTCTAGAAAATTTATTTGATTCTTCTATTTGCCATCATATTCTTCACTTTCTTTTTTCTACCAGTTAGGTTCTGATCTCCTACCATGCTTATATCGTAGAACTGGTGGTAAATTTTGACTTGTTTGATTTTGACCCTAAGTCTTTCATAGATGACAACTTGTGTGTTATTCCCTTCATTTTCTGCTGCTGGTTTTATATATCATTTTATTCTCTGTATCTTCCTCGGTTTATATCGTTCACGTGTTAATGAAAATTGAATTGTTTATGTAGTGGCAATGGATATACTCTGAAATGTCAGTGCCTTAACGTAATAAAGCCTCCCACCTCCACCTCGGCTCTGCTGCCAGGAGCAGGTGGTATCCAAGGGAAAAAGAGTATGGTAGATATATGCTGATTCTCAACTGCCTTAACTCCAAAGTGACATATGTTCTGGTTGAAACTAGTTTATTGCTACAAGTTGACTGAGAGGGTGAAAGGGAAGCATAGGGGGCCACATAGACTATCTGGTGAGCATTGCGGCTCTTTCCCACAGTATACTAAGACCTCAACAATTTTTTCTGTATAAATTATCAAACAGTCTTTTGTCCTATTCTGTAAATGAATTTATAACCTGCTTAAACTATTTTCTCTTGTACTATTGCCATGTAGTAAAGATGACTTTACATCATTGAAAGCCTAGAGCACAGGAATATTTTTTAATACTAAAAATATAATAATATTATGCTATATTAGTAATAAACATCAGCAGATTCAAAGTCAGGCAATAAAGGTGACATTTAGTTAGGTCCATGAGGACATAAGGAAAAGAATTAAAAAGAAAAAATACCTAATTTTACCAGTGTGTTGCATTTCCTCTCAATTTCTCTTGCCCTGTCTTCCATAAATTTTATAAAGTGGAGCATATATATCAAGGAAATTCCCATAAGAGTATATTACAGACCAAAACAACGAAACTATGTGATTGTTTCAGTGTTATGGGGAGTCTCCTGTATATAGAATTCTGAGGTAGGCAAGCTGTATCCTATTGTCCAGGCTTATATAATGGTTTTTCAAAGAACAGAAGCAATGTTTCAGTTTGAAAGCCCTTTGTAAATAGGTAAAACTGTAAATACGCATATCTGTTTGTCTCTTTATAAGATAATGAGGGTGCAAATATGAGGTCATTTCTTGTGAAAGGGTAAATATGTCTTCATGGAGATTGATATTAGAAACGAGCAAAAGTGTTTTTGTTTTAACCTGGTCAAAGACAGCTGTCGTATAAAATGATTGAGATCTCCAACTTGAAATCTCCTTTACATGATTCAGTCTTCTCCAAATGTCTAAGATCCTTATATTGTGACTTTTTTTTCTGAGATCCTGAAACGTATACCGACCACCACATGAATGTTCTATGTGGTTGGGCTTTCAGGTTAAATGATGCCACCAGCCAAAAGTATAATTTCTACTTCCATTGCCACATCAAGCGAAATAGAAATACTAGATACTGGAGAGGAAGAAAAAATAATATAATTAAGGATTATTGGCACTTGCTGTAAGGAGAAAATAACTTTTAAATTGATCAATCACTTGTCTATATTTCTTCAAATCATATAGACTGCTTGGAAGACAACTTTAATGAACTAATACCTGCAAAACTGTTAGTTCATAGTAAGAAAAAATAATAAAAATAATCTTTAATATTTTGACTTTCTTTCTCTTTTAATTTTACATTTTATTTTCAAGATGAACTTTTGATCCAATTGGTCTTTATTTTTTGGTTTTAGCCATTGTTAATGGAATTTATAACCCGTTTTTGGAGAGTGAGTTTTGCATACAACCATTTCATTGCGGTGATTACATATCTTGTTTTATTTTATTGTGAAATATAATTTTTTGTCACATGTTCGCCTAACATTTGTAGAGTTAGCCTAAGCTATTAATGTTTTCTGAAAGTTTACATCAAAATATTCCTGTCAACATTGGAGAAAGTAGTAAGATTACATTTTTACCACTAATCATGCAAATGAGGCTCAGCAGGAGACAGTTCACCCAAAGTCAGGCATTCCGTGGATTCATACCGAACTTTCTTCAAGGACTAGTTGGCTGAATACAAATACCTTCATTGTCCTGAAATTGTCCCAGTCAAATCCTTTCTTTCAAGCCCTGCACAATAGGCGTCTTGGGTCCTCACCAAGTCCTTGTTCACATGTTTAAGCAGATTTTTTTTCTTTTCCTTTTCTTTTGAAAAAATTGGCCCTGTCTATTGGCATGCATGCCACCCATCCCCATGTAGAGGCTGGTGATCTTCTGGGTTGGACGTTAGTGAGGATCATAATTTGTATATATTTTAAAAATTCAGACATGCCACTGAAGGATCAGGCATCAAATGGCTTGGTTCTTCTTTATTAAGTACAATACAGTGGTAACTCTCCTATTACCAGAATGGAAAATCTTATTGACTGGGATTCAGCCAGACTTTAGGAAACCCTACAAATGTCAAGAGCTGAGTTTGCTAAGTGATAGCCATAGGCCGTGTTTGGTAGAAGGCTGTGTTTTGGCCACACTCACATGCTTTGTTTTGCCTTACATATATTAGGGCCCACATTAAAAAAGTCAGGATATTTTGCAGAAAAGTTCAGATTTAAGTGTCTCTTCAAAACTCAGAAGTTCCAGCACACTGAACCTACATGCCCTGCATTCAGCTAGTGGTGCCTAGTGCCTGCCCTCTTTAGGTGAAGCACATGGACTCCAGGTCACACTTCCTCTGCCGCCCACCCCAACTGTCAATTGTCCTGTGATATCTGTTTCACTCATTGGCATGACCTGCCTCTCCCTTGCAGCACTTGAACTTGTGACCCTCTAAGTTGTTCTTGTTCTATGTGTGGCCTCAGTGCCACTTTCATCACAATCACCTGGAGTGTTCAGTAAGTTTGTAGAGTTGGGGGCCTCCCATTTCTGGGCCATTACAGAATCTGAATGTAAAGAAGCTCCAGAGGAATGAAATATACTAAATTTTGCAAACCACCAGTTTTGTTCACTGGATATTTACTGGACATGCATATGTAAATCATTCTGTGATTTTGTTTTTAAACTACAAACCCTTGATTCCTGATCTAACACCCTAACCCCTGCTACCTTCTGCATTGTTTGACTCTTTAGTTATATGTAATATAATTATATTACATACAATATATTTATTTATGTGTAATATATATGTATTATATATACTATATGTGATTTATTATTTATAATGATTAATTATATGCATTATATTAATTATATGTAATTTAAATGTATGTAATAGTATGTAACATATTTATTTGCACTATAATTATGTGTATATTTAATTACATGTAATATAGTTTATGCAATATGTAATACAATTCATGCAATATGTAATGTATGTAATTTAAGAGTAAATTACTAAATATTAAATACATTAAATATTAACTGTGGCAAATATTAAATTAAATTTAATACATTTAATTATATATAATTTTTAATTATATAGAATATGTATGTATACATGTACATATATAAATATGTATATATACACGTAATTATATAGAATATGTATATGTGCATATTCCATATGACTAGGACAAAGTGTTGCTCCTATAAATATAAAATTTGAACCAAAAGAAATTTTTGAGATGACGTCTTGCTCTTGTCACCCAGGCTGGAGTGCAATGGCGCTATCTCGGCTCGCTGCAATGTCCCAGGTTCAAGTGATTCTCCTGCCTCAGCCTCCTGAGTAGCTGGGATTACAGGCGCCTACCACCATGCCTGGCTGATTTTTGTATTTTTAGTAGAGACGAGGTTTCACCATGTTGGCCAGGCTGGTCTGGAACTCCTGACCTCAGCTGATCCGCCTGCCTCCATCTCCCAAAGTGCTGGCATTACAGGGATGAGCCACCATGCTCGGCCTGAATCAAAAAGACACCTGACTGGCTGCATTCTTGGGCAAACAGAGTCTGGACGTGGTGGAGTTGCTGCACATTCACAGTGCATTCCTGAAGCTTGTTTCACCTCCCTTTTCTTTCTCCACTCAAGTCGTATTTGCTTTTTATCTTTTCCTATTGGGAAATTACTGTGTTCACCTGTCTCACAATTTGAGAGCAAGTCTACATAAACTTAGTGGTAAGTTTCTTACAAGCCACAGGAGTCTTCACCTTTTTGTCTTTTTTCCTCCATTTTACAAGATTAAGTGCTAGAAAAAGCTTTTATCCCACTGTGAAACTAGGTATTTTAAAGCTAAATATTGAAGGTTATATAATTTACTGTGCTTCTCTTTTTATTTGGGTGACCAAGAATTTCAAAACCAAATTTATATCTCAAATTTAATAATTGTTTAGATCTCTATGACTGGAGTATCTGCATTTTAACTTCAACCCTTTTTGGAATCATTTGTTCTAATCCTTTTGAACCTGTTTCTGAGAATTATTTTCAATATGTTTATATAATATATATATATATATATATATTTTAAAAGGTTAATTTAAAATATATTTTTTAAAACTGAATGTAATTGGGTGTGCAAATGCAAACAAGAAAAATAAGCTAAGAAGCCTAATTGATTTTCTTTCAGCCAATAAGTTTTAGACTAATATACACTCTTATAATTAGTTTTAACTCATGTTTTTTTCTTGAATGCCTACTGATCACCATACAAGGCAAACAAATTTTTTAAACTGAAGTCCAATTTACATATCATAAAATGTGCTGATCTTAAGTGTACCGTTTCATGAGTGTTGAAAAATGCACATATTCATTAACCTGTGCTACTATCAAGAAATGAAATATTTCCATCAGTTCTCTCATAATCCTTCCCAGTTAATCTCCAGCCTCCAGAAACAATCGGTGGTCTAATTCTTATCATCATAGTGTAGTTTTGCCTTCTAGATCTTTCTGTAGATAGAATCATAGTATTAACTATTTTATATGAGGATTTTGTTCACTCAGCAAAATATTTGTGGGACTTAACCATGTAATTGCTCATATTTGTAATTTGTTCATTTTTATTGCTGAGTATTATTCCATTGTATGAATATGCCACAGAACTATCAGTTTTTCTATTTATGGAAACCAGGCTGTTTTCCAGTTTGGGGTTATTATAACAGAAAGAGAAGCTGCTAAAAATATTCCTATACAAAGCTTTTTGTGATCATATGTTTTCATTTGTCTAGATACATACACAATAGTAGAATTGTTGGTTCTTAGGGTAGATGTGTGTTTAACATTTTAAGAAAGTACTAGATTTCCAAAGACATTTTACTATTTTACCTTCCCATTGGAAATAGGACTCTGATTGTTCCATATCTTCACCAACATTTAGTGTTGTCTTTTCTGTTTAACTTCTAATAACACTATAATGATATCTCATTAATTAGAATTTTAATGATGCAAATGATGTTGATTACTTTTTCATGCATATATGTGCAATTCACATATGTTATTTTGTGAAGTGTCTCTTCAAGTCATTTTTCAATTTCTTTAGTGGAGAAGTTGTTTTTCTTGTTATTAATGAGTTGTAGGATTAGTTCTTTGTATATTCGAGAGACAAATTAGATATATAGGACACAAATATTTTGTCTCATACAGTATATATATTTTCTCAACGTTTTATTTCTTTCAATGAGCAGAAGTTTTAAATTTTAATGAATTCAAATTTATCATTTCTTTCTTTTATGATTAGTGTTTTCTGTTTCTTCTCTAAGAAATCTTTGCCTACTCCCAAATTACAAAAATATTCCCTATACTTTGTTTTCTGAAAGCTGTATAGATTTAATTTTACATTTAGATCCAAGATATATATAAAATTAATTTTTGTGGATGGTGTGAGGTCAGTGTGAATATATGGATATTTTTCAAAACCATTTGTTAAAAAATCTTTCATTTCCCCATTGAATTGTTTGGGGTCTGTTAGTGTACATCGTTTTACCATATATGTATGGGTTTATTTCTGGAGTCTCTATTCTGTTCTATTGATATACTTCTCTTATTTTGCCAATGTCATACTCCCTTTATTTCTATAACTTTAAAGTAAGTCTTGAAGGCAGGTATTCTTCCTATATCATCCTTCTTTTCTAAGATAAATTTGGTTATTTTAGGTTCTTTGCATTTCCAAATAAATTTAAAAACAGGATTGTTTACATCTACAGGAAGGTTTTTGCTGGAATTTTGCTTAGAAGTGCATTGAATCTATAGATGAATTTGGTGACAATTGACATTCTAGCATATTGAGTTTTCCAAATCCTTAAATATGGTGTATCTCTACATTTCTAAGCCCTTTAAAATTTCTCTAAGCAATATTTTATAGTTTTCATTCAGAGATGCTACATGTCTTTTGTTAAACTTATCCTGAGTATTCCATATTTTGGTGAGCAACTGTAAATATTATTATACATTAATTTTAATTTATGTATAATTACATTTCTAAGCCTTTTAAGATTTCTCTCAGCAATATTTCATAGTTTTCATTCACAGATACTACATATCTTTTGTTAAACTTATACTGAATATTTTATATTTTGGTGAGCAATTGTAAATATTATACAGCAATTTTAATTTCATTATCCAATTCTTTATTGTTAGTATAAAGAAATGCGATTGATTTTTTTCATTAATTTTATATCTTGTGACTTTGTTAAATTTACTTAATGGTTGTGACAATTTTTTACAAATTCTTCATAGCATCCTACATAATCATGCTATCTTTAAATAAAGACAGTTTTCTTTCATTCTTTCCAATTTTAAACCATGAATTTAATTTACTACCATATTGTACTCACTAGGGCTTCCAGTACAACATTGAAGAAAAGTTGTGAGAGAAAGCATTCCTGTCTTATTCCAGATCATAGAGAGAAAGCTTTCAAAATTTACTCATTAAATACGGCAGGGAATGTAGGTTCTATATAGATGACTTTTATCAGGCTGAAGAAGATTTTCTTCTATACCCAGTTCACTGTGAAGTTTTTTTTTTTTTGATTCTAAATGGAAATTGAATTTTGTTAAATGCTTTTTCAGCATCTATATTATATAATGTTTTTCCCTTTTAATCTGTGGATGTCAAAATTATAAATTATATTTGCTGATTTTCAAAAATTAAACCAACCTTGTATTTTTTAGGTTAAATGCTATTTTTCCATTATATATTATCCATTGTATAATATATTACATATATTATTCATTGTATAATATATTACATATATTATTCCATTATATGTTATATTTTAGTATTTTAAAATATATTTCTGGATTTGATTTGCCAATATTTAATTAAGGAGTTTTGTGTCTATGATTGTAGGATATTGGTCTGTATTTTTCTTTTCTGATGATGTTCTTGTCTGACTTTTGTATCAGAATTATTCTGACCTCATAAAATCGTTGGTAAATGTTCTCTCCTCTTCTACTTTCTGAACCAATCTGTATAGAATGGATGTTATTTCTTCTATAAAAGGACCAGTGATGACATCTGGGCTTGCTTCATCTTTTTATATAACAAATCTAGTTTATTTAATCCACCTAGATATGTTATCGTAATCTAGTTTTTATTGTGTCAGTTTTGGTAAATGGCATGTATCAAGGGATTTGTGCATCTCATCTATATTGCTGCATTTATCAGCATAAAATACTCATGATAATCTTTTATAATCACAAGGCCTGTAAAATCTATGGGTACAACCCTTCATTCAATGTTGATGTTGAAAGTTTGTGCTTTGCTCTTTTTTCTTGATGATTCTTGTGATAATTTTCATCCATTTTAGTAATCTTTTCAAAGAAACAAGTGACTTTTTTTTATAATGTGTGTTCATTATTTCACTAATTTCTGTATTTTTTGTTTCCTCCCATTTTATTCTGTTTACTTTGTATTTAATTTGCTTTTTTCCCCTTCACTTCTTAAGATATAAACGTAGTTAATTAGCTTTATATCTTTCTTCTTTTCTCCTATAGGGAAGAAGCTATTAATGTCCCTCTAAGAATGCTTCAGCTGCATCTGTTATATTATTTCATAGCTTTTGTTCTTTTCATAGCTATATTGCGGGATTTCCAGAAAGAAATATTTCACTTGCCGGGCGCGGTGGCTCAAGCCTGTAATCCCAGCACTTTGGGAGGCCGAGGCGGGCGGATCACGAGGTCAGGAGATCGAGACCATCCTGGCTAACATGGTGAAACCCCGTCTCTACTAAAAATACAAAAAATTAGCTGGGCGTGGTGGCGGGCGCCTGTAGTCCCAGCTACTCGGAGGCTGAGACGGGAGAATGGCATGAACCCGGGAGACGGAGCTTGCAGTGAGCCGAGATCGCGCCACTGCACTCCAGCCTGGGCGACACAGCAAGACTCTGTCTCAAAAAAAAAAAAAAAAAAATTCACTTTATGGCTTTAATTGTAGCGTTGATATTTAAAATACGTAACATAGCAGTGCTTTCAGGGCATTGGTCAATAGCTCTTCTAAAAGAATTTGAATCACATAGCATATTTTCCTGGAAAAGAAGCTTTCAGTTTGAGAACACTATCATACTTTTTAGACTAATTTTAAAAAATCCTTATTTGAAAATAGCAAGCCACCAAATTGCATGTAAATTGTATGAATTATTATAATTTTTCTTGATGAGTTGGTAGCTCTCTGTTAACATCGGTTTCAACATTGAAAGAGGGAGAACAAAAACCTGAGTTAAAAATAATTTTAGAGGCTATCATCTTTTAATGTTAGTCAAATCTTTGACCAATGATCAATTGGTCTATGATCAATTTCTTCTTAAAAAATCAATGTATATTTATTTCAATTGCTCCAAACTGAAATATAAGATAGTTTTTGTTTTCAAACTTTTTTTTCCAATTATTTCACAGTTATCATTCAACATCCTGAAAATTACTGCTTACTTATTGAACAAACAGGAACATGTTTAATGTCACCAGAATAATTTATTGTATTGCTATTTAAGGATTCCTCACATAATACATTATCTGTTTCTTTCCATGTCTCTGTACATTAATGTTTATATATTTAGTAGTTTAATGTTAGGCTCTACAGAAATGGGTCCTTCGTAGCAATAGCGTTTAAGCCAGTTGTAAAGGAAAAGAGTGCAGTTTCCTGGAGAAAGTATACATATGAAAACAATTACACATTGGTTCTCATTTTTGTATTATATAAGTGAGTTTGGGCATTGAATAGAATGTGTTGCTGACATCAATAGTGGCACTTTAGCTAACTAACAGAAAGTGCTCATATCTTGCCACGAGGGTCAGGAAAAACGGATAATATGTGGAAGTAATATAGTTACCACTGGGAAATGCCAGAGGTTAAATGTGCATATGGGAGAATAAAGAATGGGCTACTGTTCAAACTGAAGTAGAGGCCAGGTGCAGTAGCTTATGCCTGTAATCTTAGCACTTTGGGAGGCTGAGGCGAGCAGATCGCCTGAGGTTGGGAGTTCGATACCAGCCTAGTCAACAGGTGAAGCCCTGTCTCTACTAAAAATACAAAAATTAGCTGGGTGTGGCTAATAACCCCAGCTACTCTGGAGGCTGAGGCAGGAGAATCATTTGAATCCGGGAAGGGGAGGTTGTAGTGAGCTGAGATCTCACCACTGCACTCAAGCCTGGGTGACAGAGTGAGACCTTGTCTCAAGAAAAGAAAAAAAAAAAAATGAAGTAGAGAAAAACTTAAAAGTCAAAGTCATTGGAGGTATGTGTAAAAGAAATGACACATAATTTAAGAAAAAAATGGGCAAAATATTTGAGGAAGGGATTCACGGGGAAAAAATAGCTAATAAAGAAGAAAAGATGTTCACCTACATTGGACATTAGGTCAATGCATATTTAAATGGTGTGCCACTTCACATCCATCAGATTAGCCAAAAGTGAAATGCATAAAAGTAATGCATTAATGAGAATGTGGAATTCTCATATACACGCTGGTGGGAGGGTAAAATGATACAATCATGTTGCAAAGCAATTTTGCCGCAACTTTATGCTGGATACTTTATATTTACTCCTCCACATCCACTTCCCATCTTTCTTTGCATAGCTTTTTGCTCTAGGGGGTTGACCTTACGTCAAAAAAGCTCCCTGGTTCTCTGGCTTACAGTTGGGTTCAGTTGTAGACTGGAGGATGTAAGGGAAGTAAGGTCATGGTAATTATCTTCTTGCCACTCTCACATGTGTTTGCTTGTCCTATCCCTTAAACCACAGATCCCGTCAGACAGTTCTCTCCATAAAGTTATGTGCTCCAGATCCTTCTGTTTTCTCTCCTTGCTACATGAGACTTTAAAATGGTGATGACTCTCTGTTCTTGCTAATGCCAGAGTATTGCACTGTTTTTTAGGTCTCTAAACATTGACAATACCTATTGAATAGTTTTTATTAAATTCTCCTTAAATTTTCCAATTTGAATGTGCCATCTGATTCTTGCTAGGATGGAAAAGTATATCCCTGATAAAGTTAAATGAGTGCATGGCTATGACCCAGCAATAGCAATTGTTAGGCGTATTTCCTTAAGATAGATTTGCTCAATCAGTTATACGTAAATGTTTATGGCAACATTATTTGTAATTACAAAAGTTTAAAACAATCTGAGCATCCAAAAACATATGATAGATTAATACATTGAAGTATGCAACATTATTCAGCAGTGAACATGAAAAAAGTAGAGCCAATGTACCACCATGGATAAAACTCAAAAGTATAATTTCTAGTGAAAAAAAGTAAGTTACAGAAGGATATGGACAACAGGAAGCCATGTATATACAAATTAATACCCATATATGACTTGTATTGTGTGTGTGTGTGTGTGTATATATATATATATATAAAATAAAATCACATTTGAGAAGGATAATTCAAAATTCAGGAAACTGGTTATCTCTAGGGACGAAGAAGAATGAGGTTATATAGGAATCCACACAGGAGTTGAAAGTGTAATGTTTTAGTTTTTTAGATGGTAGAGGATGCAAGAGTGTTCACTATATTATTACTTAAAATATTTTACTTGCCTGAAATAGTTGATAATTTAAAAACATTTTTAAAGGCAGAAGTATTGCCCAACCTACAAGAAAAGCAACAACAACAAGAAAAGGAGCATGGCCTCTGTCCAGAGTTTCAAATTGGCCTTGAGTTGCTTTGTCCATATTTGTCCCCATAGAAATTGTTATTACAACCTTCTAAAATACTTCTTAATTACCAAAGGATTATGCCATCTGGTGTTATTTAACATATCCTTTTGTAACATTTGTGCAGTTTTGGTTAGAGTGGAAATTCTTCATCTTTTAACTATTTGTTGTGGACACTGGCAAGGACAAGTATGGATTTAAGTGACGGCCCTCCTGTCAATTTCTTACTTAGATCCAGCTGGGAACATTTTCAGTGCACATAAGACAAGAAGCCAGAAGACCCTGATGAGGCCACTCCTCAAAAGCTCAAGGACGAACATCTCCAATTGGGCAGCAAATGTTGCACATTCACTCCTCTCTTCTTTCAGAATAATGCCTTTCCATTTGGTATAAGATGTATATTATTACAATGATAGCAGGGGAAATTGAAAATTTTTGCAATATGGAGAAAAGAGTATAACATCTGACTAAACTTTGTCAAAATTTATTCTTTGAACTATCTGTTATATATCCCAAGACACAAATGGGCTAAATGAGATCCTTAGGCTTTTCTTAAAAAAGCAGGTAAATTATGATGATGATGATGATGATGATGATGATGATGATGATGATAATGCCATGTTAACCCAGAGATGCTGGAAAATACATAGTGCCCTTATGGTGGTCACAACTGACCCATGATATCACAAAGTAAAATATTTATTCTTATTGGTAGCATTGGAATAGTTACATACTATAGATCTTTAGCAAATTACTGAACTCTGTGCTTCAATTCCATCATTTTAAAATGGGAACGATAATAGCATTAACATCACAGAGTTGCTGTGAGGATTATGTAAGCACTGGAAAGAGAGCCTGGACAGGCAACTACTGTGTGATCTGGCAATTGCAATCCTACACATTTACCCCGGAGAAATGAAAAGCTGTGTTCACATGAAAATCTGTACACAAATATTCATAGCAGCTTTATCCATAATGGCCACAAATTTAAATAGTGTTGTTTCAAAGCGTAGATTTTATTATTGTTTAAGTATGATGAGGCCAACAGATCAGGAGGTGACTGCCACTGAAATGGTGGTTTGTTACAGTTCGTAAAAGGAGGGGCATGCCACGCCATTCAGGGCCACATAAGGAAGCATCAGGATTAATCAGCAAGCAGAGAGAGGGGAGAAAAATAAGAACATGAACGCTTATTGTAGTTTCCACAAGAGGGAATATGTGATGCAGAGCCAGCAGGCTTAGGATTTGCTAGTTTTAATACTTTTAGCAGGTTGTGGGGTATAAGTACTGTCTGGTACCTGGCCCTGGGTGATTAGGGTAGGGAATATTGGCTTGGAATATAAGAGCCTTGATGTTACTATTACATATGCATATTTGTTTTTATCCATGGTTCCTGGCTCATAACTCTCAAAGCCCTTATTATAGTCTTTTGTTATAATGTTGGGGGTACTTTAGGCCTCAGGAAACAGAATCTCTTTCTCTGATTTTCTCCTGTCCTCCTTTTATCTGTGCAAGGCAGGGCTCTCATCTGATTGTAGGTCAAAAGATCCTCATTCCAGAGAGATTCTTGCCCTGTATTCTGGAGGAAGGAATGCTGCCCAGAGAAGCCAAGAAGAATCTAAACACACAGGTCTTGCCAGGGTTCCCCACTCAGTCCGTTAGCATGAGATCATACCCCTTTTGTCCAATTACATTGCCACACAGTTGCCACTCATCACTGTGTAATGAATCCTCCATTAAAACCCGAAAGGATAGGGTTCAGAGAGCTTCCACATGGCTAAGCATGTGGAGGTTGCCGGAGGGTGGTGCGCTCAAGGAGAGCGTGGAATCTCTGAGCCCTTTCCCCCAGGCCTCTCCTATGCATCTCTTTATCTATATCTTTTGTAATATACTTTATACTCAACTGGCAGAATATGTGTTTCCCTGAGTTCTGTGAGGCACTTCAAATTCAGCAAACCCAGAGAGGGAGAACCCCAAGTGGAAATCCCAAAGGCCTGGAATTGCAACTGCTGTCTGAAGGCAGGGGCAGTCTTGGGGACTGAGCCCTCAACTGTGTATGTATGGGGGAAACCCCCAAACATTTTGTCACAGAAGTCTTCTGTGTTGATTGTTGTGGTGTGAGAGCAGAGGAAAAATACTGCTCTACATTGATATTTTGCATATGAAAAGAGCACCTGCAGGTGAGTAATTTACTTTCTCTAGAAATTGGCTATCCTTGGAGGACAAGGGTCATTTTCTCCAGGATGAGTAAAGCCTCAGATGTCAAAACATCATGATAAAAAGACATGCTCAATACAAACTTGGTCAAACAGTGATACATCTATACCATGGAATACTATTCCCTAATAAAAAAAGAATGAGCTATTGATACATGCAACACTTTGAATTAATCTTAGCACATGGGATGGGGGATGGTGGTAGTGGTTGAGATGGAGTGTGTGGCTGTAAAAGGGCAATGGAGGAACCCCCTTGCCTGTGTCAATGTCAATATCCTCGCTGTAACATTGTACTAAAGTTTTACAAGATGTTACCCTCCTGGGAAACTGGGTAATGGCTATCTGAGATCTCTCTCAATTCCTATAACTGCATATAGATTTACAATGATCTCAAAATAAGAAATGTAATTACAAAAAAGAAACCTGGCACATAGTTGGAGCTTATCTTTTTTTTTTTTTTTTTTTTTTTTGAGATGGAGTTTCACACTTTTTGCCCAGGCTGGAGTACAATGGTGCAAACTTGGCTCACCGCAACCTCTACCTCCCGAGTTCAAGTGATTTTCCAGCCTCGGCCTCCTGAGTAGCTGGGATGACAGGTGTGTGCCACCACACCCGGCTAATTTTTGTATTTTTAGTAGAGACAGGGTTTCACCATGTTTTCCAGGCTGGTCTCGAACTCCTGACCTCAGGTTATCCACCTGCCTCAGCCTTCCAAAGTGCTGGGATTACAGGCATGAGCCACCGTACCAGACCAAATATTAGTTATTTTTAATGTTATTTGCTCTATAGTACTAACACATTATAATTTAATGCATTAGTATAGTTTGATTCATTAATTCCAGCACTAATTTAGTAAATATTTATGAATGATTATAAGGTACAAAGCCTCATAGGTTACATAAAGACATGACCCCTACTCCCTTGCTGTCATGTAACTCCACTACAAAAACGGAAAGAAGAAAATGCTCCAAGTCTTGTAATAGGAGGCGTAATGGAGTAGTTACAAGCAAGGTTTGGAACTAGGAAGACTCATGCTGAATCTCTTTGATTCCTGTATTTTCCTCAAAACTGTATTTTTCTGAAGAAATTATTTACCCTTACCCTCTTGATTTCTATTGTTTCATCTATAAAATGATGATGAAAATGAATTATTGGTGTGGCTTTGAAGTTTAAATGAGATAATATAATACTTGAATCTGCTAATAAAAATAAGTTGAACACCTGCTACTTGGCTCTAGAAGATACTGGGGATCCAACAGTTCTTATGCAAATTATGTCAGCCTTCATGAAGTGTAGTCTTGTGGGTTTTTGAACACTCAGAGATTTGCTATGAAATTGAATGCTTTCACTGCAAAGTTATGAACTTTTCCCTTGGACAGTTAAAAAACAGTAATATATCTCTAAGATAAATGAAAACACATATTGTTAGTTGTGTAATGTCTTCTCTGTGTATTTCTAAAAATGTGTATGCAAACTGAAATACATTTTCAGTATAATTTCATTCATGCTTTATCTTCATGTAGGCTTGATTTTTGATGAGTAGCAGGTACTTGCTTAGCAAGTGATCAGTAAGTAATAGCTTGAAAAACAAAGATACATATATATATATATCTGATATAGAATGGGGATAAGATGATTTCTATCAGGAAAGGCTTTTTGGAGGAACTGGCATTTGAGCTGGACCTCGAAAGAGTAAATAATAATATTTAAAATAATACTTAAAATAATTTTTTAAGCATCGCTCAGATGATACCCAATTGAAAAAATTTAACACCTATCATGTCCTCAAAATAAAGAGCTTCATGTAGTAAAATCAAAAAAATCAAGTGGCATTCTTCATACTTTCACTTGTTTTACCTGTAAACAGCACCCTGAAAATCTGCCACGCTGGCTTCTGAGGCTATGAGATAATAATACATTCAGCCAGGTTGAGTTCTCTGTCTTTGATCTGACGATCCTGAAGGAATACAACAATTTTCTCTAAACCCATTGTACGAAGTATCTTACTTCTCAGAGATGGTGCAATGGGCTTTAAGGTCCAGCCTGTAGTTACTTATGCCAGCCAGTTTTTTACGCAGTGTTTCCCAGAAAACAGCAGTTCAAACCATCAGAATTTAGCTTCCCCTTTAGAAGATTTGAGGCTGATTGTACCTTTTCTCTGAAGAAATTCTTATAACTTTTAACTTTATAAAAGAAAGACTCAAAATTTGTGTAAAGAATTATGCAAAATAATTGAAAAGAATTCTAATTGTTAGAACTGGAAGGTAGCTATAAATTTGATTGATAGGATTTATGTTCTTCTCATTAGCTTTGTGTGTGTGTGTGTGTGTGTGTGGTGTGTGTGTGTGTGGTCTGAGACAAAAATCTTGACAAAATCTTGCTCTGCTGCCCAGGCTGGAGTGCAGTGGCATGATCTCTGCTCACTGCAACCTCTGCCCCTGGGGTTCAAGCGATTCTCCTGTCTCAGCATCTCGAGTAGCTGGGATTATAGGCACATGCCACCACACTAGGCTAATTTTTGTATTTTTAGTAGAGACGGGGTTTCACCATGCTGGCCAGGCTGGTCTCAAACTCCTGACCTCGTAATCCGCCTGCCTCGGCCTTTCAAAGTGCTGGGATTACAGGCATGAGCCATCAAGCCTGACCTTTCTCATTAGCTTTCTAGTTAACTTTACTTGGTGTTTGAATTCTTCCTCATGCAAAATGCAAGAAGGCTTTGATAGTATGTCTACAAGTTTACTTCCCTAAACTCCTTAGTTTCTTTTTATATATCATTTATATTTATGGAATATTTATAGAATGTCCTCTTGTGTCGATCCAAGGGTATAATGCAGTTTTTAGCTAGTTGAAAACCAGAGCTACTCTTAAGATTCTCAACACAGGAGATACAAAAAAGGAGCATGTCAGAGGAAATTTAGGAACCTGGAATGGAGGGAAGGATTGGAGGATCTGACAACAGATGAATTCACCTGAAGGGATGACCACTTCCCAATGTAACAGCTTAATTACCAGGTCTGCATGTGGCTGAGCCTTCTGGGGTTTCTGATAATGATGACGAGAAATGATTATCTTCAGCTTAGCAGTAGTACAAAAAGTCTATTAGATATCAGATGCAAAACACAAAAGCCCTTTGAATCTACCATTTTTTTTTTCTTCCTTGGCATATGATTTGCTTGAGTATTTTTCTTTTTTTTTTTTTAAATTAAACTTCTACTCCAAGAAAAGTTGGATGACATTTTTGGTAACAGTTTTTGTCTCTTGGGGGAGAGGTAATGTGATAAGTTTTTTAATTCAATCAGTCATCTAAAAATAGCAGGTAAACGCCTTTTTTAAAAAAACAGAAATCTATTTAAAGCAACTTAGAAAATGTATCTATCAGGATTGTGTGTACAATTATGGTATTGTATATGCTTACTATGTAGTGTTACAATGACTTGTTATTGTTTTAAAGAAAATTTCATTGATATATTTTGAGGTAGTTTAGAAACAGACATTTAGAAAACGTTCCCTTTCAATTTTAAAAAACATTTTATTTATAATACACTAAATAAATCAGGTTTCTTGCAATATGGTGAAATACTTCTGGGGGTTGTTTTATTAAAACCTTTATTTATGTAAATGTCTTTAGTCCAAAGAAAGAACTAGAAAACAAATCCCTCTGAGACAAAATTGAACATTTGAGACTTGTGGAATGCTGAGGACAGAAGTAAGGTCATGAAAATGAAATCTGTATGCCTATCACTCATTTTTGTTGCTCTTGTATTATTAAAAATATTTCTGTAACAGCTGGATTCTGCTTACCTGACATACTGAAATATGACAACATTCTGTCTTAGCTTTAAATTATATAGTTTTAAAACATAATAGTAATAACTTCCCACCTTTCATGTCCTGGTGCTTTAAATATATCATTTTAAATTATTTTAAAAACCCTAAATTATTCAATCTACAGTAGGCATTTTATACCTATTTTCAACAACATGGAAACTGAGGCTAAGAGAGTTTAAATAACTTGCACAAAATCACAACATGCTAAGTAGTAAAGATTTAAACCCAAAGCACATGCCCTGAACACCAGTGCTATTGCCCTTCCTGTTGGAAACTTTGCAAATTGTGAAACCCTTTTCATTTTCTCAAAGCAGAACATAGCTAGATGTACGGCGTTATTGTCATACTGCTGATGAAGTGGCTCTCACTCAGGAAGGACAGCAGAGCGGCTACACAGTCAGATGGGGTCTGGTTGCCACCTGTGTAGGTTTCAGGCGATGCATAGAAAGGTTGGAATGGTTGGACTCATGGAAACCTGGCCTCCCTACTTATCTGCAGTCCCCTTGTTTCAGGTCATTTACATTCACAGAGCACTTCAGGACTCATTGCCAAGGCTCTTGTGTAAGCATCTCTTTGGTATGCAGGCACAGACGAAGCTCTTGAAGATGGTTGGTGCCCCAGGTAGGAAGTTGACCCAAGTGAGTTCCTTGACTCTTGAGAAATGAGCTCAGTTATAAGAAAGGAGAGTGTTCTGAGACTTGAAACAGAGGAAGGAGAAAGTGAGTAAAATTGGATTTAAATGGAAATCTGATGTTCATTTGAATTTGTTCCAGTTATGCTTGGAATGCCTGATGCATTTGAATTTTCAAGTTTAGAACAGTATTATGTGAAAATGCCTCGATAATTCCAGAAAAGAATACGTCTAAGGGGAATGAAGAAGTAAAGGTGTCTTTTATTACTTTCAGCTTTTCCTTAAATCCATTTAATTATGACACCAGCTTACACATCTGTAATAGCTTTTCAGGGCACTTTGTGATATATAACTTTGTTTTATTCTTAATAGATCTTTGTTGTAGGCAGCACAATTTGTATTTTCTTCATTTTGTTGATAAAATAACCGAGGGACAGAAAGATGACATAAATCTGTTATTACTCTTAAAATTTGTGGTAAGTTAAACAATAAAATAGATTAAATAAAAAATGTATTTGTGTGTGTACATATACGTGTGTGTGTGTGCCCCAACGTTTTAACTTTAAACATATAAGTATACATTCTGACATGGGCTAAAGCTTTTTGTTTGCATGTATTTTTGATGACTGAAGTTCCCTATAATTTTTTTAATTTAAATCATACCCATATTGAATCATCTATAATATTTAGGGTTTTATTTGGCAGGGGGAGAGTAAGTACTTAAATTTTTAAAGCAATGGGTAATGGGTATGTCCATTTTCTATATTTTTATTATTTTTCAAATATTTTATATTCATATTTGACATTTGTTAGTCACTTGCCTTTACTGAGTCTTACTAAAACATTCAATGGCATTTTCACAGTACTATAATTCTATTTGCAGATTCATAGTCTATTGGTTTACTAATATTTAATCAAATTTTACAATTACAATATAACAAGTGCAACTGACAGGGACAGTTTTGGGAACAAACACAACTGATTCTATTAAACATACAACACAGCGAGTGGGAGCAGACGTGTGGATGTGCTTGTGAGTAGTCTGCTAACTGTGAGCATACAATGTGCCAAAGCATACGGAGGTTTTAGAGATAGAAGGACAAGCTTGGATTTATCAGTTACGGGGACTTCTATTTTGACTGTAAATAGTTGAGACAAGAGCACTTTTTTTCTCAGTATCTTGAATAGAAGCACAGATTTAGCTAAAGTCAATTAATCATAACATCTACTTATTCAACCAATATTTATTAGGTACCCGCTATGTGTCAGATACATAATTCTGGCAGCTGGGGATACAATATGAATAGAGCAAATATAAATCTCTAATCTTACGAAACGTAGAGTCTATAAAGTAGAAGTACATGAAACAAATTAAATATGAAATACGGTGATGATTTGTTTTTCTAAGACCACCAGAGCGGGCACAAAAGAACCAGCGAGTAGGCAAGTGTAGGAGCAAAACTGCAAGTTTATTTTGGTCACCTAAGGTGTGGGGAAGAGGTCTGTCCGCCTCCGGCAAAGAAGGCCCACAGAGTCCCCCATTGGGGCTCTCGGAGGGAGTTCCTGCAGTCTGGACATCCCGACAGGAGTGGAGGACAGAGGAAGGCCGGGCGTGGCGTCCGTCCGGAGCGGCTTTTCTAGGAGTGGGAGGGCAATAGGCGGGGCACGGGCGTGTCAGGGGGCTTTCCGCAGGTGCGACCAGGTAAATCTTGGTCTCTTCGGATTGACGTCACCTGGCACATGCCCAGTTGGTCTGCACCTTCCCGGGCGCCAGCTGCTTTTTCGCGCGCGCGGGAAAAGTTGGTGAAGAAGAACCCGGAAGTGCACCATCTTGCCTCCGTTCGTCCAAACAGGTGAAAAGTCTATGGCAAAGGTGAAGTGGTGTTTGAGATATGGTCTATGATTTGAAGGCCTTACTGAGTTGATATTTCTGTAAGGATGCAAAGGAGAGGAGAGTGTGAACATACTTGAATGGCTTTAATACGAACAAAATGCAATGGGGTTCAAAGCAGACAGTTTTGATTTAGCTAGGTGTGGAGATTAGTTTACCACCTAAAGGAGCAGCAAGTGCAAAGGCCCTGAGGCAGAATAGTCAGTATCTTTGAGGGAGAGCAAAGAGACCAATGTGGCTGGAGCAGGGTGGAAGAGGGGAAAAAAATAAATTGGACCAGAAAAATAATGAGGGGGAGGATGGGAATAGAGTTTCAAATACAGTCTTCTAGGCTCTGTTAATTGGACTTTGGCTTTTACTCTGCAAAATAAACAGAAAGACATTGGAATATTCTGAGTAAATAGGAGGCATGATCTGACAGATGATATAATCACTCTGTGTGCTTGGTTGAGAATGTCTTAGAAAAGGCTGAGAGTGAAAACAAGCAGAACAGTTAGCAGGCTGATGCAATGTTTCAGGTGAGAGACAATGGTAAAATACGCATTTTTTTAGCAATGCAACTAGCAGTAGAGGTAGAGAATTATTTACATTACAAAAACAATTAGAACACAGTAGGAGAGATAAAGCCAGAAAAATGAGAAGCAATCAAAATATTTAGCAGAAGATTATCTAAAAGTATATTGTGACCACGTAATGAATTACTATCTAAAATGTATGTAGAAAAATATTATAATGACACATATTCAATCTTGATATACGGTAATACTAGTCAATGTGGTACATTCCGAAATAGACTAACGATATTTTTGCAAATACAAATTGTGCACATATTTTATTTGCACTTACACGGTGTACAAAAGACATATGCATGGATTATGAATGCCTTAAAAGATTCTTATTTTTTGCTCCTCTGCTCTTCAAAAAGTTTTCTGTACAATCAGCATGCATGCTAAATACATTCGCTCATTTATTTCTTTGTTCCATCAATGCATTTTTTTTTTTTTTGAGCATGGACTATCTTTAAAATTTTGCTCTTGGCTTTAACAAAGATTAAAAATGAATGAGACGTAATTCTTTTCACCAGTCTCTATAATTTTGTAGATGTAGAGTAATATGATGGTGTATATACTGATACTATTAAAAAGTTAGAGAAGCACAAATAAAATATTATGAGGAGTTAAGAGAAGACAAATATTTTAGCTCAATGGCATTTGAATTGGGCTGAGAAATATCAGGGAAGTGTTTTGACAGTTTGTGGAATAGAATTCTCAGTGGAGGAAACAGAATTAGCAGAATTATAGAGTCAGGGATGCATAAGCCATGTTTGAGAACATGTTATCTAGTACGGCTAAAGTGTAGAGGAAATACATATAAGTATAGTACAAGGAAGTATAGTTGTATGTGTGTGTATATATATGTATAGTATAGATTCAAGAAGTATGTAAGTATATTACGAGAGAATCAAACAAGAAAAATGGAAGACAATGTAAGAATATTCTTGGTCATTAAAGAGCAATATATTTGTGCTATGTTTGTATATGAGACACATTTGCATAAAATATATTTAACCTCTGTAGACTTATATTCACAGATTAGCTAAAATCTCTCTTCAGTTACTTAAATTTTTAATTGTAGACTTGTGTCACAAAATTGATATTTATTGAAAAGAAAAATGTAATCTTATGACTCTCTCCTTTCTGGAAATATTTTCTGATTTATTTTGCATTTCACCAATAAAAATATACTGGAGATATCTATTTATGGATAGAAAATTTTACTCTAGCTCCTCATATATTGAATTTTTCCTAGGAGGCAGCTGGAAGAATCTAGTTCATTATATGTGAAGTTTATTTGGAAAAATGAAAAGAATTGTTGCCCTACAGAAGAACTTGGTAGTGACGTCTGCAGAGAGGTGCTGGGCATCTTGTTTAAATTCCTTGTGACTTAGGGCTATGGAACTGAGCCAAAACCAGCATCACGGCTGCCCCTAGTCACATTGCTGCAGTTTGTAAGTTTGCATTAGTCAACAGCACTTGGAGGGTCTGATTACTTACTTGTGAACATTTGCTCTTGGCTGTAAACTGGTAAATAAACAAAGGCTCTGCATGAGAGAGCAATGACATTTTGGTAATTCTAGGGGAAAATAAGTCAATTTGAGCACTTGATTATAAAGAGAGGAAACCAAGATGTTACATTTTGCAGTCGTTTGTCCCCCCCCCACCCCATTTGTAACTGACAGATTGGATTTAACACATGGAAACTGGAAGACTACTTGCCTTTAAAAACGGTCTAATTACATTTGGAACTTAAGGGAAATAGAAGATTCCAGGATATTTTTGTTTTGAATTTGAAATTGGGGACAGCGCATGCACAGTTGTTTGTTTTCACACTTTATGGGAATGAATCACACCATGTCGACCGTGAGATTTAATTATGTATTTAGCAGAGAAGCTGGAGATGTGCCAATGCAATAGCTAAGCTGCTGGAATAGCCTGGGCACAGCCCATTCCAGCTTCCAGACACTGCAAACCTTTCGTAATAGCACGTTTAGCATAGGAGATGGAATAGTGTTGATGAGATGCATAAAATCTCAGTGGAATGCTTCTTCTAGGAAACAAAATGCTGATGTCAAAAGAAGGACGTTTTATATAACGGGGAGCAAAGCCACTGAACCTCTGGGCATAGGGTCTAACTTTAATTGAAGCAATTCTAGCAAAACATGTCATCTCTGCTTGTTCTCATTGTTCATTTCATCTACAGTCTGGTGCGTGAACTCTCCATCCTAAAACCTTTGCACATAGACAGAGCTTGTTGCAATATTTAGAACCTGGGGACCAAGGAGTAAAATGAAACTTGAGGGTTTTTTTAATGTAAAAATTTACCATTATTTTATTAAGTTTTCTTTAATACTGAATTCAGAATTGAATTGGCTGAGAAATTTTTGGATTAATGTATGTTCAAAGATTTTTTTCTAATAACAGCTAAATAGGTTAATTTATTTATGAAGGATTCGTGAGGGCTACTGAAATAAACTAAAAGGGAATAGGTAAGTCTGACATGATTTTGCCATAAAATATATTTCCTTCTTAGATGTGTCTGATCCAGTGATTTTCATTCTAAGTCTCTTGAAAGTAGCTAGGATAAACCTAGAGATGCTCTTTTTTTCCTTCCCTTAAGATGTCAAAAGCCTAACAGAAGTCATACATTTACTAGCATGAGAGAGCTGTGATGCTAATTAAATAGTATTTGTTCTTGTTTGCTGTAATTGTATCACCCCGACTTATTGACCGTGGCTGTAAATAATAATAATGTAATTGTAATATTTCAGGGTTTCATTGTCCATAGAGGAAAGTAATAAAAAGCAAAACTTTGATAATAAAATACCTGGGCTCCAAAGATACAACTTCTGATAATCATATTCATTTTTGTCTACATGTTTTCATGTCCCTAAATAGGGACACAAAAGAAACATAATGACATTGGACTTAGAATAGGAAGTAGGGAATGCTCATTTCTTCTAATCTATAATACATTCCACTTGAGATAATATTTGATCTCTTGATCCTTGGTCTCTCTGTCTATAGATATTTAATTTATTCTCCCAGAGTCTAGGTTAGTGTTTGTGAGGGTTGTTTGAATTTGCTTTCAGTGAATCTTCTGACATACAATATACAGATATATTTTTAATAATACTACCAATAAAATGTATGTATCAGATAACTTCCAGTGAATGGAGTGGAACTGCTTGTGATCAGGAATGATGCTTTCTCCGTATTGATAATGTCACGTAGGCACCTTCAAAGTCTGCAATCAGCCAGTTTGCTGGAGCAGCATTGCTGAATAGTTGATTAACTTAAAGTGTGGCTTTTGCTACCACTGCACTATCAAAGAGTCACTCAATGATAAGTCCTTGAAAATATGTAAAATAAGTTAAAAGAGAGAAGAAACCGCGAAAGCCATTCATGACCACCGACAGATTTATGTCTCTGTGGTGGGCTGGCAGGGCAGAGCAGTAGCCCTCTGCTGTGATCCCCTTCAAAGAACCCCTGAGCCACCCAAAGAAAGTTGATGTGCCCACGGTTCTGTTCTTTTCAGCGGTAGATGGGGGTGGGAGCAGGAAGTGGGAACTTAAAAAAGCCTGGCATCACACCCTGACTTGGGTCAGCTTCAACATTAATTTCTTTTTTAGTTTTTATCTTCATAGATTTAGGAGGATGAGTACAGTTGTGTTCCATGGATATAGTGTGCAGTGGTGAAGTCTGGACTTTTAGTGTAACCATCACCCGAGCAGTGTACATTGTACCCAATCAATAGCACTTCACCCCTCACCCCTCTCTTACCCTCCAGCCCACTGTAGCCTCCAGTGTCTATTATTCTATTCTGTATGTCTATGTGTACCCATTGCTTTGCTACCACTTATAAGCGAGAACGTGGCATTTGACTTTGTGTTTCTGGGTTATCAAAATTAATTTCACCTTCAGAACTTCATTTGAATTTGGCTGAGGCTCTCATTGAGATCACAACACAGCTCAGCTTCTTCCTCTGCTTGTATCTTTCCTTTTGCCACCATAGGTGTTGATTCCCCAAGAGCCTCCTGCACACTAATTTCAAGCTACAACTTCCTCCGTGTGTACTAATGAAAGGGCCGATCTGGGCAGCTTTTGTGTCCCAGGCTATCCCAGGTCTGGTAACCAGCCTGTGAGAAAGGACACTTAGTTCCTTAAGGCTGAATTGTCCCTCTGACTCTATGTAGCCATATATCCTAAATCAACCTCTGCATACATAAGACACCCTGACATTCATGTATTCCTTTCTTAACTACCTTGAAGAACAAACTCTCCCCAACAAAATTAGTTGCCTATTCAGATCCAGAGCATGTGAGATGATTTCAGCTGAACTGAAGCCAAGATCCATGCCTGGCAACATTATCACGGTCTTTTGGGCAAAATGCCATGCTTTACGTGTCTGAATTCACAATTCAATAATGTTATATGCCTTATTCTATTTTCCAGAATGTTTCTTTGAATCCCAGATATTGAGAATATCATTTTGTAAGGAACTAGGAAGTGTTTAGTCATTTCTGTTACATGTAAAGGACAAAATTTAAAATATTTCCCTAAATTTGTTACTTTTTCTATCTTGCTTTGAAATTTCTATCACTTGTAAGCTCACATTGTTTTCTGTGTGTGTTTTGGTATCCCTGATGAAGCCTGCTATTGTGGTTCTGTTTTGACACTCTTGATGTCAATGTTCAGGAGACACCTGTCTAAAGAACAATGTAGAGCTCATCATACAGAAGTGAGCCAGCTATCTCTGCCAGGCAGAATAGAGTTCTAGCATCTGTGTCTTCAGGCCAAATGATGCATGATCCAGTTTGATTTAATTTACTTATCATTCACATTGGAGAAAATTCAGAATACGAAGGTATGTTCACAAAGAGACCATTTCTGCCAAATCCAAAATAATTTCTAAGTGTTCCTGGAATGTGTAACTATTGATTATTAAGTCAGAACTTACTTTCAGTTAAGGGATTCTCCCATTATATCTTTAGTCCAGTAGTGCCGAACTTGGTTGACCATGACTCTAGCTAATAGGTGATGTATGTATAATGTGAGAAAACCAATCTACCTCTTCAAATATCTTTCCCAGTTCGCCAAGATTTGCAGGTACTGGAGAAAATGAGCTTTTATCTCTAAAAATGATCAATCTTCTTAAGTGCTCTTTCTGTATTTTATTGGCAGTTACATACACATGCTCACTTTCAAATTCAGAAATCATAATGATTGGCAGCAGGGGTGCCTCAATCTACGCACTCAAGTGTCCACAGGATGTTGCACCTCTTTATTGACTAGGGAATGAAATAAAAGCCAACTTCTGAGGGCTCTTTCTGCTGGGATGATAGAAGCTTGACTTCTTTCTCCCTTTCTTGGGATTTCCCTCTCTTCACTAGGGTGGGGGCCATGAATCTGGGGTCTTTTGCAGAGATAACACATTAGAAGTGAGAGCCCCTCGTAGTCATTACAGCCATCTCTCTGTTTTGACAACTTCTGAGATGTTCCTTGCTCCTTCCCACATGGCTTCTTCAGTCCTGGCCTCTTCTATTCTTTCTATGTCATGCTTGTAACCTGGAGCTTCCTGAAAGGCTGTCTGTGGCCACACTAGTTTGAAGCACTTCTCTCAAATCTTGTCACCTTCTTAAGAGCAGCACACAAATTCTCTTTCTCATGTAACCCAGTGCCTATTCTGCATTTCCTGAACTCCTTACCTCTATTCAGTGTACTTTTACTTTTTTTTTTTTTTTTTTTGAGATGGAGTCTTGCTCTGTTGCCCAGGCTGGAGTGCAGTGGCACAATCTCAGCTCACTGCAACCTTGCATCTGGATTCAAGTGATTCTCCTGCCTCAGCCTCCTGAGTACCTGGGATTACAGGCGTGTGCCACCATGCCTGGCTAATTTTTGTATTTTTAGTAGAGACGGGGTTTCACCATGTTGGTCAGGCTGGTCTCGAACTCCTGACCTTGTGATCCGCCCACCTCAGCCTCCCAAAGTGCTGGGATTACAGGCGTGACCCACCGCGTCTGGCCTACATTTCTTAATGGTGTAGCCATTTGAGGGGAAAAATACAGACAGACTTGAGATTTCTATAATTACCATTCCTCAAGATACAGAAATCTTATAATCTCCTCAAGAGCAGATTACTTGCTTTAATGTGTAATAATAATAAAAATACATTGGGGGGGGAAAGGACCACACAGATTGAGATTTTAATATCTGAACCTACTATTCAACCACAAATCTTATTAGCCATTTATTGAAAAGCTTTCTTGTTTTAGACAGATAGAACAGGTCCTGAGTAAAGAAAGGAAGATGCAGAGTGCCCTGTGCAGAACTTGTCACCAGCCAGCAGAGGGCGTGTCTCAAGCTTCAGTGCAAGTGTGGCCAGTATGGGTCCCAAAAAGTCAAGATGGCTCCTGACAGCAGTAATCAGGTACAGGGATGCTCAGTGATGGGGAATCAAAGGCCTCTAGCCTAGTGCCGAAGTTTACATTCTTACCAGCTGTGAGATCTAGCATGCCACTTAATCTCTCTGTCCTTTAGTTTCCTAATCTTTAAAATGGGCAGACAATTTAAAAATTAAATTAAACAGTTGCTGATGTATTACAAAAGTGATTATTGATGACAATGATTATTGATGAGAGCACCAGGACATGGGAAATGTAGATTACCCTCTCTCATCCTGTCTTCCTGCCAGGACAGAAAGAATAATTTGGAGGAGAACTATTGAATTGACAGCATATTTACCTAGATGGAATGGAATTAAAACTAGAAGAAACTAAATGTACTTTGGATTGGTAAGATTAAATTTCTGGGCAGCAGATGAAATGGATGTCTATAAATCCATTTTTCACAAGTGGGGTCAAAGTGTCTATAAATTCATATCTTGCTGGATAATTAGATAATTTCCTTTTAAAAATAACATGTGGTTGTAGTGAACCAGACACAAATACAGGATTTATTGGCAAGAACTAATTGATTCTAATTAGTTTGATACCTAATTTGGCTTTATGTTTATCTCTTTGCATTTTACCTCCAAACTGAAGACTCTTTACCTTAACAGCTTATACAGCATAATCTGTTAAACATTTCTGGAAAAAGAAATGTATCATTCCCTTTGAAAGTTATTCATTCCAATCATAAAATGCCACAGGCTTTCTCCTCCCCCACCTCACCCTGCCCCCATTCAGAATTCTCTAGGGAAAGAAATGGTAGGGAGATGAAAGTCCTTTAAGACTTCTCCTTTTAAGAAATGAGACTCTCTTTTCCCTAATTTAATTAAAATAAACATGACTTGAGAAAGAACATGAAATACCTGCAGGTTTAATTCTAGTTTCTCTCCATCTGTCAGACCCATATTTTCTGAAATGACCTAGCAGCTGTGCTGCAAAGACGCTCTACATTAATGTTCTCCTTTATCCATGTATAAGACTCAAGCTTTAGTAAATATTTTAATGTTTTGTTTATATTAGGTATAGCTACCTTTTAAAAATACCATTGAAAGCTTAATGTTTTTCTTTGAAGGGTAGAATATTGGCAATTGAAATGGGACATCTAGCTCTATAATTGTTGACCTATGAGAGGATTTGGAAGAGTCTTCTTGTTTATAACTAAATTTCAAATCGTACCATGAGAGTCACTTTTCAGTGATTCAGAATGGGCCATGGTCTGCTGCTATGAGTAGAGGTGAACATATGTATATATACATTTTTTGTTTGTTTGTTTGTTTTGAGACGGAGTCTCGCTCTGTCGCCCAGGCTGAAGTGCAGTGGCGCAATCTCGGCTCACTGCAAGCTCCGCCTCCCGGGTTCACACCATTCTCCTGCCTCAGCCTCCCGAGTAGCTGGGACCGTGGGCACCCGCCACCATGCCCGGTTAATTTTTGTACATTTTTAGTAGAGATGAGATTTCACCATCTTGGCCAGGATGGTCTCGATTTCCTGACCTCGTGATCTGCCCGCCTCGGCCTCCCAAAGTGCTGGGATTACAGGCGTGAGCCACCGTGCCCAGCCGAGGTGAACATACATTTTATATGGTCTCAAAACAAAGGAATCATAGGTTTGTAAAACAAAGAAATAGTAATTTGGTGATAACACCTGGACACAAAGGGATGCTTTACTCCATCATTCTGTCATTCAACTACTTATTTATTGAGCACCTATTATACTAGGCATGATTGGAGGAGCAGGGAAAGGAACTTTATTTAGATGCAGATCTTGCTTTCAAGCATGTTAATGCTTAAGATTCATTTAACAGGATGAAATAATGTGTCCCCCAAGAGGAAGAAGACAAGGATTATTTCTTAGGAAGGGTGAGCGGGGAGTATACGTGATTAACAGAACCCCAATAGAAAAGTCAACTTTTAAATCTAAGCCAGCCTTGAAAGATAGATGGGATTTCAGAATGTGTCTTCAGGGGGACTGGTCTTTTTTGGGAAGCAACAGCAGAGGTACATTGGGAGGAGGCAGGAAGAGACAGAGTGTACGCGGGGTGGGTGAGAGCTACACAAGAACTGAAAGGCAGTTAAACAATAATATTCACCGTAGTTGATATGAGCTGAGCAAGGAACTTTCACATAATAGTGTTTCTTAAAACGCCCTCTGGTGTGTACTAATAGTCAACAGGAACTTGGTAGTGTAACCAGAGAACTGCTGTGAGGTTTACATTTCTTTAAATCTGGACCTTTAAAAAATTTTTACAAAGTTTGCATTTTATTCCATAATACAAGTACATTTGTTTTCATATAAAAAGTCTTAAATTATTTTCAGTAAAATACCACAGTTTTGTGTCATGGGAGTGGCCCCCATCCCTGGATGTACATGACCTGAGTTTGAGAAGCATGGACATACATTTGCTGACATACTAATAGCAGAAAATAAGTACAGAAAAGAAGACTAATGTCAGATTGTGGTTGGCCTTGAGTGAGTAGTTCTTCTTCTTCTCATTTTTTTTGTTTGATACAGAGTCTCACTTTATCATCCAGGCTGGAGTGCAGTGGTGCAATCTTGGCTCTCTCTAACCTCCACTGCCCAGGTTCCATTGATTCTCCCCCCTCAGTTTCCCGAGCCGCTGGGACTACAGGCATCTGCCATCATGCCCAGGTAATTTTTGTATTTTTAGTAGAGACAGGGTTTTGCCATTTGGCCAGGCTGGTCTCGAGCTCCTGACTTCAGGTGATCCACCCGTCTCGGTCTTCCAAAGTGTTGGGATTACAGGCATGAGCCACCATGCCCAGGCTTGAGTGAGTAGTTCCAAGCTAATGCACTCGGTAGGAATTCTTTAGGAAATGAGGGATGATAGAAGGTTTTAAAGCAGGATAGGCACAAAACCCAAACTTGCTTGAGCCAGCAGGACTGACTTGGTAGCAATATTTCACATGGATTAGCTGGGGAAGAAGAAAGGAAAGCAGAAGCCCAATTAATAGCTACCAATGCAGGCCAGCGTAGTGGTAGATATAAGGTAACAGAAGAGAAAAAAATACAGCATAGACTCGGAAAGGATGGAACTTGAAAGCTGATTGGAAGTTGGTGGATAATGATGAGAGAGGAACACACACTCTGGGTAACTCTAAGGCAGGTAACTGAAAGGTCCATTAAAGGAAATAGAAAATGTAAGGACCAGAGGAGCAAATTTGAAAGTAAAAGCCCATATAGTCCACTTTAAACCATTAAGTTTGAGATAGCCAAGTTCCATTCTAGCAACCTGACGTCAAGAAGCATGAACTTTTTTTCAAAATTTCCATTTATTGCATTAAGGATGCATGGACTTCCAGTAAAATCTTAGATGTACTTAGTAATGATGTGTCAATATTTTAAATCTATTTGTATATTTATGTAGTTTTAATCAATTGTTACTACTAAAATGTAACTTAATTCAGATTTTTTTGTTAAATATTAGAGATTTGGGGATTAAAATAAACAAGTTTCAATTAATAAACACAATAGTTTTTTAGCATAGAGAATCATGATAAGAGATTAACAAAAGACTTTGAAGAATTAAATATATTTTACTACAATTAAATTGTATGAGGGAAGTAAAATACAAATTCAAGGAGAAAAGGAAAAGGTAAAATGGGAAAAAGTAGCTTCTTAATGTCCTTTTAAAATAGATGATGGGATGTATCACATTGTATGTATGTAGTTTCCATTGGATAGGTTTAAAATTGATGGGATTTCTATTTTGAAATATCAGTATTTACAATGTAGGAGAAATTGCATGCCTTTCAGCTATTTAAACTTACAATGAAAAAATTTTAAATATCAATTTAGGAAATGTCAGAGGGGATATATTGTTATTCAAAATATTTTAGGAGATACTTGAGCAAAATATAATTTGAAGAGCACTGCTCCAACATACGTAATTTGGAAATTGGGAGGTTCATCTTGCAACTAGACTGGAATCGCCTCTTTGGATGCCGCTCTTCCGAATTCGTGTTTCTTCTTGTTCCTCTTCACTTTGCTTGGACAACTCAATGTGGCTGCAGCATGGAGTTTGTAGCTGGTGGTTTCCTTTGATGCAGTATTGCTAACCCCCAGAAGGTCCCTAGATGGGGGTGGTGGTTCAGGTGAAATACTGAACACCTGCCAGGCCTCATGTTGGGTGGAAATCCTGGCTCTGTTTCGTCCTTGGTGTGTGACCTTGGACAAGTCACCCAACTTCTCTGAGTCCTATCTGTAAACAACTGATGTGGTTATGTAAGGGTTAAGTAAAATCATGTCTACACATTACTTTGTACCATTTAGCATAAGATAACAACTCAGTATAGTTCTTTTTTTTTTTTTAATTATACTTTATGTTCTAGGGTACATGTGCACAATGTGCAGGTTTGCTACATATGTATACATGTGCCATGTTGGTGTGCTGCACCCATTAACTCATCATTTACATTAGGTATATCTCCTAATGCTATCCCTCCCCCCTCCTTCCACCCCACAATAGGCCCCGGTGTATGATGCTCCCCTTCCTGTGTCCAAGTGATCTCATTGTTCAATTCCCACCTATGAGTGAGAACATGCAGTGTTTGGTTTTCTGTTCTTGAAATAGTTTGCTGAGAACGATGGTTTCCAGCTGCATCCATGTCCCTACAAAGGACACAAACTCATCCTTTTTTATGGCTGCATAGTGTGTATGCACACCCCGTGGTGTGTATGTATCACATTTTCTTAATCCAGTCTGTCATTGATGGACGTAGTTCTTTTTAACTATTAAGAGTTGTGTATAGTCTTTATGTATACTGTAGAACAAATAGTAGTTGTTCTCAGGGCAACTGGCACCTTCCCAAGTAGGTGAATTTAAAGACCTTTATCAGTTTTCTGCTTACCTTTTCTCTTTTAAGCAAAACAAGTGCTTCATTAAGTAAATGACTAACACAGGTAAATGACAGTAAAATGTTGAAATTGTTTTTGTTATGCACTCTGCTTTCCGGCAGCTTTTAAACACCTTTTCTATCACTGGAGTTTTGCTCTATTTGTGTGCCTTAAGGTAGTGTGTATAGGTAGGATGCACTATGGCTCTATAAATCAGATGCATTTAGCCAAGCCTTGGGTTGGGAGGTGAGGAATGTGAATCTACTCTCCAGGTGAGGGTTCAGTAGAGCCATGAAATGTTCCTGGACAGTTTCAAGTCTCTGGCACAGAAGTGGTCCTAGTGCTAGTGACCATAGTGATGGGAGGAGAGTCATGTCCCTGGTGGCTATGCCAACTTTAGCACCTAGTTGGTGGTGGCAGAAGTAGGAGATAACCCATACAACTACTTTTGGACAATTTTTGTATCTTTGCAGAAAGCATGGTACCTATTTTGGAATCTCAGCCTTCTCAGATCTTCTGTAAGCCTCTAATATCCTTTCAACACACTTCTTTGTCGGCTTCACCAGTCTGCTACTTCCTGGAATGAAACAAATATACAATAGGTGATTTTAACAGGGCAGGTTTTGAAAGAAACAAGTACCTATGGTCTCATATTAGTCACAGCCTAATCTAATCTGGATCTTCCTCAGACTATTTTAGACTCTCCTTTTATGATACCACACCTTACACACATAGTGCTCTCTCATTGGTGTCTGCAAATCTCCAGGCTTTGTGTTGTACAAGAAACTATATTCTTCTGGTCTTTTAATTTGGAAGTTCTCAAACTTTTATCTGTTGCCAACATAGTGGATGAATATGAAACCATACCTGTCATAGCAGTGGGGTGCTATGGGAGTAGAGGTGAACTGGAGACACTGCAAACTGGAGAAGCTGGAAAAAATAAGAACATTTACTGGATGAATGTAATTTGAAAAATTGCAGAGCAAAAGCTGATTTACCAATGTTTACCCCTCACACTGTCTACCACACCCCGACAGTACTAATCTAGACTTGATATTTGTTTTATAAAATCAGATCATAATGACAGACCTTAGATAGTAGTAAATAATATTTGTATTCTCCTTTTTACAGGTTTATGTAGAAAAGGAAGGACAACATCCCAGGAATGTGACCTTCTGAGAGGGATTTTGTCTTATAATTCATCCATCTGGGGAACATGCATGACATAAGACTTGGAGACAAAGAAAGGCTGAATGCAATGGTAAGCCAGTATAAAAGTTATGTTCTGGGAAGCAAGGCTACAAGTTACAGGGGACCACTTTATTTATTCGTGTGTATTTCTTTTCAATTTGTGTGATATTTAGAGTAGTCAACCATTTTGACCCCTCTTAACTACTTATTGATCAGAATACTGGTAATTCTGCATGGTGCATATACTTTTTAAAAAAGACTTCAATGAAAGTGCTGAATATAATTCACTTATTCTTCAAATTTGCTCTGATATTAATTAATGAAAAAATGCATTACAGCCTTTTTGTAAAAGATGAGGGAAAGGTAAGTAAGACATGCTATCTCTGAGGGCTTCAGATTTTATCTCTAATACTCAAGATGATAAAGTTGATATTACATTAGCCTTAGATATGTTAGTAATCAAGTGTGGCCAGATAGTTGCCTCCTGATTACATATCTGAGAAGATAAATATGGTATTTATGCCAATCAAAGTCAACTTCAATTCACTTTTTGACTAGTTCCAAGTTTAATAGAGTGTTCTGCAAACAGAAGAAGCTTAAGAGATCAGCTGAAAATGAAAAAATTATTTACCCCTCAGCCATCTTCAGGCTAAAGATACATAGTCCCTCAATATATTCATTGAATGTGAGAAAGGCTGCAAAACTTCACAGGTTTACTGATATGGCATAACTTTGGTTCATGAAAAAAGGTGTTTTTTTTTTTTTTTAATTATGAAAACAATGTCACAACATTACAAAAAGTTTGGCAAATACAAGGGAAAATATCAATCATAATTTAAACACTCAAACATTCAACCAAATGCAATATTTTTGATATTCGTGGGCTCTCTTCCTTTTGTTTTTCATTCAAAACATCGTCCATTATTGCAATCATAATGTACACATAAAAACTTTGTTCCTTCTTATTAAAGTTAACTGAAGAAGGATTTTTATGTGTTGCCATATGGACTTATAATTATCAATTTTAAAAATTGCATAGTTTTCAATCAGGTAGATGCATTATAATTCAACATTCTCTTAACTGTGGACATCTCGTTTACTTTTAACTTTTTGCATAAAAGAGTTTCCGGTGAATGTCTCATGTTCATTGTGTTTTCCATTTTGGGGAGAATGTCTTTAAGATAATTCCTGGACTACATAATGACATTGTCTAAAAATTGGTGACTTTGATAAGACCAATTACAGGGGGGTGTTAGAGACTAAAAGCCAGTTTTCAATGGGTTGAAGGGTGAGTGGGGGTGAAATCCTAGAACATTTTTCTGCTGACTGTAGAAAATATTTTCGAGAAAAAGATTGAAGCTATAGGAACAGGAAAGAATGACTAAGTGAAGGAGGTCCTGAAAAGGCAGGAGGGGTCCAGAATTGCTGAATGCCCATAGAAAGTTAATAGTAGGGAAAGGAACATCTCCCCCTCTAAATGAGGGAAATCACAATTGTAGATATGGATGCAAGTTAGCCTGTTGGTTTAGTGGCAAGAAGCTGAGGGAGTTCCAGGGTTCATTTGCCTGGAGGAGAACAGAGAATATCTACAACAGTCATTATTAAGAGTGAAAGAAAATAGACTAATAATCATAATAGCTTGAATTTCCTCTTGTGCACTCATCATGTGATTGCAAGTGTGCTGAGTGCTTTTTATGAATAGTCCCTTAATAGTTGTGTCATTTTCCACCAATTCTCAATGGCACTAGTATAGGCAGGGTGAAGAATTTACTCAAGTATGAGTTTTTGCAAGGTTAGTACCATGGAAGAGCAATGCTAAGAGGCAATTAGGAGCCTTGGTATGAGAGATTTGAAGGGTGGGATCATCCTTCTCATATAGATGGTAGAGGGTATAGAACAACATGCACTGTTGAATATTTTATGCAGAAATAAGGACAAATGTGTGCCACAGCATTGGCTGAATAAACCATAAATAAAAGGACAATTCGTGGGGCCAAATCTTTTGTATTACTGGAAGAAATCTGACTCTGATATTACTGGTTTATTTCCCCACTAGCTGGGCATGTCCTCTATTTCTGCACAGAGCTCCAATGATATACAGGTAGAAAGCACAGTGGAAAAATAGAGTTTAAACATCTTGAGTGGTCCTAATAATAAGAGGAGTCATATATTGTCATTAACATCATCCTAGAGAGGCGTACAGCACAGGCTTCGGAGCCAGCCTGCTTGAATTAGATCTAGGCTCTGCTACTTACCAGCTGTTAACTTTCAGTCAGTGTTTCTATGCCTCAGTTCTCTCACCTGTAAAAAGGGAATGGTAATGGCATATGCCTCATAAGATTATTTTGAAGATTATAAAATCAAAACCTACAAAGCACGTAGAGAAGCTAAGTTTAGAGTAGCTGCCATCAGGTTTATTATTAAAATAACAACTACCACTTGTTGAGGCTGTAAGTACTAATGATATGCTAAAGACTTTATTACCTTAGTTCATCTGATTCTCACAAAAACTTCCTGAGATAAGCTTATTTTCTCCATTTTACAGATGAAGGAACTGAAGTTTAAAGAAATTAAATGACTCACTTTATGCCATTCCAACTTATAAATGACAGAGCTTGGATTCAAATCCAAGACTGTTTGAACCCAAAGTATTATGCAACTTTCTTGAGCCGGTGAAATTTCAGTGTGTGTGTGTTTGTGTGTGTGTGTTGTGGTGTGAGTGTGTGTGTGTCTCATGTGTTCTTCTGTTTCTCTCTCTCTCTTGCTAAAACTCTTCAAGTTTGTTCTGGAGCTATCGCAGATGTGGCTTATCCATGCCATCACGTTTCTTTACCATTTCCTTCCTGTCCATCAGACCCTGCCATGTTTTCCCTCGCTGGAGCCAACACAGCATCCTGCTTTGGCAGAGGGCTGAGCTTAGGCTACCAAAGCCACTAGTACATCGATAGGCTTATGTAAACCCTAAAATGAACAGAATTGCCAGGAGGGCTTATTAAAAACAGGTTACTGGCCTCATGTTGAAGTCTGTGATTGTAAGGTTTGGAGTGCAGTCCTAGAAATTCCATTTTTCACAAGTTCCCAGATCGGAGAATCACACTTTGTCGTATCTTTGTGTCAGTATCCCAGAGTCCTCGTTTTAATCAATTATATTTATAACAAAATATGACAAAAACAAACATTGTTGTATTATACAAAAGAATGAGAAGCTCATTTAAAAATCCTAAACGAATTACTTCCTTTTGGCTTACATTTGTCTACTATCTCTTTGTTCATTGCTTTTTCTCATGTTGTTTTAAGTGTTTCTTGTAAGTGGCATGCAGCTGGTTCATGCCTTTTATCCTGTCTGTATTTCAGCTAAAAATGCATGCATGGATCTGGTTTCTTAGTGTTTTTGTTTCATCTTTTCCTACATTTTTTGATGTTTTAGATTGCTCATTTCCTTTTCCTTTTTCTCAATTATTGGCCTCCTTAAGATTCTGTTTGTCCAAATTTTTCTTTTATAATTTGGAGGGTCTCTTGTCTGCATATTTTTATTCCAATAAAGATTACCACCCCTCTCCTTGTTCTCTTAATGGGATGTGGAAGATTCTACTATAAGTTCTGCACAATATACCCGTTATTCCCTAGGTCACACTCTGTTTCTCTATCACCATGCTCTAATACCTTGCTCCTCCAGCCTCTTCCTCCTGTAGAGTCAGCCCTATGAAAAGCCTTTATTTCTCTCCTCTCCTCTCTTCCCTCAGCCCTGTGATGTCTTTGGAATGTTTTACCTTTACTATCTTCCCATCCATCTTCAAGTCCTGGGGTTCACTAAGACTTCTTATTGCTTATTCGAATTTTAGAAATGAGCCTGTGTACTTCCACCTGATAGTGGCAATGAAGGCAGTGGGTCCCTTGGCTTTATTAAATTACACCTTTGAGACTTTTTCTCTTCTTTCTCTTCCTCCTCCTTTAATTAAGGCTTTATTCTCTGCAGGTGGCTACCTTGCACTTCATTGTCTCAAAGGAACTTGGCCTGGGCTGTAGAATGTTCTGTGCGTGCTTGCTTGTGTGTGCACTTGTGTGCATGCGCATAGTTCCAGCAGCAGGGATAGTAGTTTCCCAAATACAGTAAAATCCAGGGAGCTAGGTGTTGTTCCACCCATTTCTGTGCCTATTTAGAAAGCAAACTGAATGAACAAGAGTGAGATAACTTTTTGTAGGGATAACCTTGAATGCATGTAATTTATTGTAAGCAGGTAAATGATTTTTGTCTAGTTATCAATGACTTGTGGCATAGCTCACAATAGTCCTTAACACAGTCTGTTGTGCCCTAACCCACGATTAACCACCTCTGCTTCTTGGCATTCCTGAAACTTGTCCTCAGTCCTCCAGCTTTCCTGAGATTTCAGCATCCTTAACAAAGCACAGGTACCTGTCTGGCTGCACATCAAGGAGCATGTAGTTACCCTGCTGTTCTCTGCATAGATGGAGCACGTTGTCCCCTTATAAAAGGTAAAGGAATCTTTCAAGAAGAGTCTAGGCTTACCTTTTAGCAATTTGTTTTTGGGTCCTGAGGTCAGTTTACATCATTGTTTTTACCAAGATGAGGTGTGGTGTGCTCTCTACTCTCAGAGAAGATATCCCAATATTTGCTTGTGCCTTTTGAAGGACTAATTTGCCTTCCTAAATAATTTCAAGATGTGTCTTTATTTTATGTTAAAATTTCCATTTGAAGGCTTGGCGAATCTGTCATTTTCTTTTTTTTTTTTTAACTAGACACCCTTGGGATGTGTCCCTGACACTGTGAAATAGGCTCTGTTGGGTGTAAGGTTTATGAATATGAAATGAAGGAAATTTGCATGATTGTAAAGCAATTTTCATTGAAACTCTCTTTTATTTGAGCACAAAATCTGTAACAGTGTATGAAACAATTAATTAATGAACCTAATCCTCGAAAAAAAATGTGAAATAAGAAGACCAAAGTGGGATTGTAACTTTTCTAAATGTTTTACCATTTAGCAACCAGTTTATGCCTAAAATAGAGTCTTAACATCAACATCACTTAAAAATTACTGATTGTCACCTCTTTGGGAGTTTTGGAGGTTTACTTCTTTAAGTATTTCTTTAATGAAAACATAAACTTTTAATTACAGGGTTTCTATGTTTATTTTTTTTAAAATAGAAAAGTCTCCAAAGACATAGGACTTCAGTCTGGGTCTCACTCTGATGAGATGAGGTAAGGTATGGACACTCCAAACAAAACAAATGGTAACACTCACCACTTTAAAGTGAACATAGGTCATTGTCTTCCTGAATATTAATATGCACATGCAGAAATTCAGTTAAATGTTACTGTTTTTCTTTGAAAAATTAACAGCAAAAGGGAGATAAGAGATTAAATTACAGAGAGATAAAGAGAGAGACAGAAGGGCTCTTGCCCACTCGGCCCCCTTACCTGGGAGTTGGGCAATTCAACTTAGAAAACACATGGTGTCATTTTTCCAGCTTTGTATGTTTAATCTGTGCACTTTTCCAAAATGTGTATGTTAAAACAACCTTCCCGAATTATGTAAAATAGAAAGTGCATTGAACCTGAGTTTGAAAGACCTTTAAACTAAAGAGTAGCCTGAAGGTCTAGTCTCTGACTTGAAAACTTCTTAGTTATGACCTTGGAAAAAAGCTGATGAATCATTCTCAACCCCACTTTCCTCTTTTACAAAAGAATGTTGTGAAGATCAAAGACGATGGACATGCAACTCCTATTTTTTTGTTTATATTTTAACTCTTTCCAAAACTATAAAGTACCCTTTACATCTAAGGCATTCTTCCATTTCTCCAAATATTTGTGCATGGTCAGGGAGCTTTCTGTTTCTAAATGATGGATGTGCTCACATGGGAACGCATTCAGAATGAATTTACAATTAATTGCTGTTTGACTACAGAGATAATTGAAAACAGCCAAATTTGACTCTTTCAGAAAAACAAAAAAAAAAGCATCATTCCTCATCTTATATTTTTATAGAACTGAACCCATGAAACCTTGACAAAGTGGAATTGTGGATGCCCTGTAGGGTTTCCACACATGCTCTTGACTACCTGCCATATGCATAGGTACCCCTGTAGTTTTCCCCAAATCGTACCTCACGTTCCCAGTGACATCCTCTGCTTGAACTCCATCTACAGCCTACACGTATTCTAGCTTTAGAAACATTGGCCACCTGTTCCATTTTCCCCTACATCTGAAAATCTATTTCTTTATTACATACTGTTAGGGTAGAGAGATGAAAGGAAGGGAGAGACAAGGAGGGGGCTCAACAGTTGAGACAGGTTTATTGAGAGTAAACCTGAGAAGAGCTTCTGGCCATCAGGGTCAGGAGCAAACTTCTCTTACAGCCTAAGGCTTTTTAAAAAGGCCCAGTGGGGGAAGTGTGCTCTAAGAGGGGTTCCTATTAGAGAGGGGTTAGGAAAGTGCTGGCTAGGCTTGGATAAGCTATGTTGAGATTAGAGTCATTAGGTTCTGTTGAAGATATGGGTGGGGCTGACATTTGAGGTTTGGTCAGGTAGCAACGGACAGTTCTGAGAAATAAAAGCTTGATACTTTTGGTGGAATCTCCTTAAGATGGCGGTACTCTTGAACTTTCACATACTTCAACGAAGTAAGAAAATTTAGCCAACTCTAAATTTGCGATGAGACTCAAAAAAGACGGTATAGCAAAGTCAGGCCTGGAATTTGGATTTTTACCTTTATTTATCCATACAGTGTTCATGAGGGGTAGAACAAGTGGTTGTCCTCAATCATTTACTGTATGACTGTTCTTAATCATCTCTCTGTGGATAAGGATTATCAAATTGAGAAGGAGTGGGGACTCTCTGGCATTTTTATTGAAGTAGTGGATAGACAATGTTGAGGATATTTTAATCTTGTTCTATCTTTGAGGCTCCATGACCTTTGAGAAGAAACATCTGATTCAGACCACAGTAAAATGAAAACACATACACACACACACTCACACACACACACACCTCTTAAGGAGGTAGACACTGCAGTTAGCATAAAGCATTTTGTTTTTTCTTTTTTTTTTTTTTTTGAGGCGGAGTCTCACTCTGTCGCCCGGACTGGAGTGCAGTGGCCAGATCTCAGCTCACTGCAAGCTCCGCCTCCCGGGTTTACGCCATTCTCCTGCCTCAGCCTCCTGAGTAGCTGGGACTACAGGCGCCCGCCACCTCGCCCGGCTAGTTTTTGTATTTTTAGTAGAGACGGGGTTTCACCGTGTTAGCCAGGATGGTCTCGATCTCCTGACCTCGTGATCCACCCGTCTCGGCCTCCCAAAGTGCTGGGATTACAGGCTTGAGCCACCGCGCCCGGCCTGTTTTTTCTTAATAGTAGATTCTGGTTCTCAAATGAGTTTTCTCTGAAAAACAAACACACACACACACACATACACACACACAAACAAAAGCAAAAAGAAAAAACACTGAAACCTCTCTAACTTTGACTTGTTAAATCAGCTTTGTAAAGTTTCTGAATATTACGCTTTCCTGTGATTACATGTGGAGAGCAGAAGGCAGGAAACCTACTGTGACACATTACTTTAATAAAGTGATTATCTTTATTATGCTCATGATTTGTCACCAGAATTTCATTTCTTGTTAGATTAACTCTCAAGCATTATAATATGGACAGTTATCAGGTTGCTGTCAAAACTTGAAATACTTCTACTAAATTCATTTTTTAAAAAATTTATTTCATTGGCAGGATACAAGAAGTTGTATTATATGTATATATTATAAAATTCTTCAAAATTTAAGCAATGTCACATTTGTACTTTGGCATTTGTCCCCAAAATATTCTAAAATAATATATTTAAATCTATTTTGTCTGTGTCACTTCACCAATATAAAATTTGCACATTCTTTTCTATTTTTTAAAAATATTTTTTCTGACACTATCCACCTGGAGACATTCTTTTCATTTATATGCTATAAGTTGATTATATGCAAATCTCACTTAAGAGGTGGCTTAAGGCACATTGGGGCTCAGATAGAAATGTCCCTATCATAGAGATCCAAGGTTTTATTCTTATTGTCACCCTAGAAAAATCTCACCCTCACCCTAGATAGGTAAATGGACTTGTCAGAGAAAATTAGAAATTGCAGATGTTTAAACGAGCATCAGATGGGGCAGACAATGTTGGCTTCCTAACCAACAGCTATGCCCCTCTTCTTGTTGAACAGAATGCCAGTTATGTCAAGGGATCTTGGAATTAGAAATTTGTTCCCAGACATGGACACAAGGAGGAGAACAACACACACTGGGGCCAGTCTTGGGGTGAGGGGCAGGGCGAGGGTGAGCATTAGGACAAGTAGCTAATGCATGCAGGGCTTAAAACCTAGATGATGGGTTGATAGGTGCAGCAAACCACCATGGCACATGTATACCTGTGTAACAAACCTGTACGTTCTGCACTTGTATCCCAGAACTTAAAGTTAAAAAAAGAGAGAGAGAGAGAGAGAAATGTATTCCGAGACAGTATACCTCTCCAGCCCTGGAGAATAACCATAACTGATCTGGGCCAAGCAAATTAATCTTAGTCCCTTTTTCCAGGGACTTGTACAGAGATGGATGTATGAGGAGTTCTGTAGAGCCATCTGAGATACTTACTGGGTAGTTTGAGGGGCTTCTGGGAAACATTTTTCTCTCTGATGAAAAGGGAGAGATGTGTGAGAAGAATTGATCCCTCCCCTACTTTTTCATGTTTTTGATATTGTGAAATGAGGATGTGTTGCTTGGAATGGCAGTAGTTGTTTGATGACCATGAGAGGAAAACATGGAGGGTAAAACCCACTTGCTGAGGATGGCAGCATAGACAATGAAAACCACTAGATTCCTAGTGGCGCCATGCTGCTGAGCTAACCTACACCAACCTACCTTATACTTTGTTATATAAAATAATCATTGCACTCATTATTCAAGCTACTAGTCATTGTTTTGTTTTGTTTTCTATTCTGTTACTTCTAGCCAAAACTATGCTTATTGACTTACAAACTTTCTTTGGTTCACTAGTTGGCCTGTCTGAAATGGTGGAACAGAAGACTCTGTGGCATATGGGGACTTACATATCCATTAGCTGACTTCTTTGAAGACTTAGCAGGCCTTTTCACTGTAATAATGACAACTATATCTTGTGACATACATTCACAAAACACATTCTTCACTATACTTATTACTTGCCCATGCTATTTCACAGAGAAAAATATTTTGGGAAGCAAGATTCCGGGTTTGTTTCTTATTATCCATGCCTTGGTCTTAACACTTAATTTGTCACCATGCTGTCCTTGTGCCATACTGTCATCAGTTACAGACAATATCTCTTACTGAATTCATTGACTTACCCCTTGCCGTGCTGGATTTACTTTTCTGATGGTTTCCATGTTTTTCTCATCTACGCAGCCCCCAGTTCACCTTTGTGAAGTACTACCTGCCAACCAGAGAAATGAACATCCATCCTTCCCACCTCCACTCTATCTTTCATGTGCTCTGTTCCAGGTTTATTTCTAAACACAGCTCAGCTTGGATTCAAGACCTTAGGTGGGATTCTTCCTTTTCCCCCTCACTAGGGTATTTTAAAGCAAACCCAAGAATCATAGAATTTTGTTTGTAAATATTTCAAAACATATTTTGAATTTTCTAAGACCTCTCTTTAAAAACGACATTCCACCACAATACCATTCTCATACTTAAAATGAACAATTCCTTAATCAATCTGTTAAAATTCCTTGATTATTTCATTAATGTAATTTTATATTTGATTTGTCTGAATCAGGATGTAAAGTTCACACATGAAGCCTGCATATTCTTAATGACTACATTGGACATTACTAAAACTTGTTCTTGTTTTTTTTTCAAAACACCTTGTTTTTTTTTTTGAGATAGAGTTTTGCTCTTGTTGCCCAGGCTGGAGTGCAATGGCAAGATCTCAGCTCATTGCAACCTCCACCTCCCAGGTTCTCCTGCCTCAGCCTCCTGAGTAGCTGGGATTACAGGCATGCACCACCAAGCCTGGCTAATTTTGTATTTTTAGTAGAGATGGGATTTCTCCATGTTGTCCGGCTGGTCTTGAACTCTCAACCTCAGGTTATCAGCCCACCTTGGCCTCCCAAAATGTGTCTTGTTATTTTTTTATGACATATCTTTTTACTTGCCTTAAATTTCTATTCCTTCAGCTCTCTAAATTTTAAAATACTTTTTATAAAATATCCTTCAGTTTGTTCTGTTATCCAAGTTCTTGAAATATCCATTTTTCATTTGTTAGGCTGGCTGACTGGTTTCTTATTGGGATTTGTTATTTTTGTCTCTGAATCCAACTTGGAGGAGGAGGATGTTTGCAATGGATATCCTTTGTGTCCTACAGCAGGGGTCCCCACCCCTGGGCTGTATCTGTGGCCTGTTAGGAACTGGGCCGCATAGCAGGCGGTGAGCGCAGGTGAGTCAGCATTACCGCCTGAACTCCATCTCCTGCCAGGTCAGCAGTGGCATTAGATTCTTGTAGGAACCTCCGAATCTTGTTGTGAACTGTGCACGTGAGGGATCTAGGTTGTGCACTCCTTAGGAGAATCTAATGCCTGTTGATCTGAGGCAGAACAGTTTCATCCTGAAGCCATCTCCCTCCTCTGGTCCCTGGAAAAATTGTCTTCCATGAAGCCATTCCCTGGTGTCAAAGAGGTTGGAAACTGCTCCCCTATGGGATGGTTTGACATTGGCTTCTGAAGGTTTCACCAGTTGCAGGTTAGCTTTGATCATAGTTCCTTGGCTTGGAGTCCCCATTTCCTAAGAGTAGTGTTCACTCAGACCCACACTTGCTACTTCAAGTGAGGGAACCCTGAGGAAATCCAGAATCTTGAGCTAGACTGAATCAAGGCTTTAGTTCTAGGGAGATCCCCAGGTTGTCTGAGGCCAGTTTGTGGAGCTCTGCAGTAGAGGGATCTTTTTGGGTTTCTAATTTCTAACAGATAAATCTGCTTTTATTCACGTCTCTGAGGAGAAAGAAGCATTCTGCTCCCTTCTTCAAGCAGGTAGGTAGAGTTTCCAATGGCCTATTTCAGAGGCAGGGCTAGCTCTATGATTGCAGCTTCTCATGCACAAGGAGCCTGTGTCCTGGCTGTGCCTCCCTAGCTAGGTGTGGAAACCCTAGCCCCAGGGGCTACCAGCTGTTTCTATATTGTCATGAGCTCCTGGGTTTTGCCAAACCAAAGAATCTGATTTTGTGTTCTCACTTCATTTCTGGTACCTTTCTTTATATCAACATTTTCTAGGTATTTTTAAAAATTAGTTATTTTGTTCTGTAGCATTTACGTGTCTTGCAAAGTGAGGGGTGTCGTTTCTTGCTGTATCAGACTGCTTTGCTAATGGGAAATCTAGATGATAAAGGGCTTAGCTCAGTAAAATGGTGAGAGATAGGAAATGTATGCAAAAGACATTAGAGAAAGACTATAGTCATTATTTAATTTTGATAAAATAATGGAGTAATACAGGCTTAATTATGGCTGTTAGTAAAACTAAAATGCATAGAAGTATTGTAAATTAACAGGAAGAAAAAGGATGGAGAGGAAATGAAGAGAAAGTTGACTAAGCTGGCAAAATTAATAACAGGTAAAGAAAAGAAAATAATAATGAAATGTATTAATAGTAAATAAATGTATAAAATAGTAAATAAGATACATTGAATAATAACTGGCATGTTAATTATCTCAACAAATTTGAATATATTTCTATATCAAATAAACAGAAGTGTAGAAAACAAAGAAATTTAATATTTAATTGTTTTTAAGAAAGATGTAAAATAACATGGCAAAGAAAAGTCAAAATATTTAAAGACTGATAAATTTGTAACAGGCAAATGTAAAAGTAAAAAGGAAGCAAGAAAAGAAAGAAGGAAAGAATTCAGATAAAGCAGAATTCAAGGTTAAAATTATTAAAGAGGACTTTGAAAGTAGCTTTCAGGTAGGCCTCAGGTTAGATTTGGTTAAGGGATGATGTACCCGAGAAACTGATGTGCTCTCTGCTTACCTCTCCCTACACACTAGGGTATGGGATGAGGCTGTTTTGTACCAGTTTCTTGTACCTGGTGAGCAGTCAGAAAAGGAGCCAGATTTTCTAAGTATGGGTGGCCTTGACAAGGGAGAAGTTCTTCTCAAAATCACAGACGAATACTTACCCGATGCAGGAGTACCAACTTTATGGCATAAAGATAGTAAAAAGTTTTAAGAAATGATAAACGTAGGATAAGGTAACATTTTGGTTAATTCTATGCAAATTGTTTTTTTAAAAAACTTAACAGAATTAATAATAAAGAAACTGAAAATGATGATAGGTTAATTTACCCAAGCTAATCTTGAAACATAAAATCAAAGCAAATCACACTAATGTAGACCAAATTGATAGAGTTTTCAAAGGGCTACCTCTTCCAAAAAAGCATTGGATCATAGAGTTATACAGGTGAATTCTAGAAGATGGTTAACAAATAGAAAACTCTAATGTTACTTCAGGTTTCCCAGTACATAGAGAATAAGTGAAAGACTGAAAATATTTATTTTTTCTTTTTACACCTTTTTATGAGGTCAATCTTAAAACTGCAACAGGATAATAAAACTACAGGGCCAATCCCATTTATGAAAGTTAATTCAGGAATGGAAATGAAATGTTAGCACATGAACATATGAGGTTCATTGCAGTGATTCAAAGATGGATAAATACAATCACTATGTTTCGGTCAGTGATGAACCACATATATGATGATGATCCCATAAGATTCTAATGGGGCTAAAAAATTCCTATTGCCTAGTATTTACTATACTATACTTTTTATTATTTTTGAGTATACTTCTACTTATTAAAAAAAGTTAACTATGAAATGGCCACAAGCAGATCCTTCAGGAAGTTTTTCAAAAGAAGGCATTGTTATCATAGGAGATGACAGCTCCATGCATGCTATTGCCCCTGAAGACCTTCCAGTAGGACAAGATGTGGAGGTAGAAGACAGTGATATTGATGATCCTGACCCTGTGTAGGCCTAGACTAATGTGTGTGTTCTTGTCTTAAGTTTCTTAAAAAACAGTTTAAAAAGTTAAAAAAACCTCCCAAATTTAAGAATAATAAAAAGCTTGTAGAATAAGGATATAAAGAAAGAAAATAGTTTCATACAGCCGTGCAATGTCTTTATGTTTTTAAGCTAAGCATTATTACGAGAGTCAAAACATTTAAAAATTAAAAAGCTTTTAAAGATAAAAAGTTACAGTAAACTGAGGTTAGTTTATTATTGAAGAAAAATAAGATTTTTAAATAAATTTAGTGTGTCCTAGGTGTACAGTGATTTATAAAGTCTACAGTACTATGGTAATGCCCTAAGCCTTCACATTCACTCACCACTTACTTACTGAGGCACACAGAGAAACTTCCAGTTCTATAAGCTCCATTTATGGTCAGAGCCCTATGCAGTTGTACCATTTTTTGTCTTTTCTATTATATTTTTACTATACCTTTTTCATGTTTAGATATGTTTAAAAACACAAATATTTACCATCATGTTACACTTGCCTGCAGTATTCAGTACAGTAACATGCTGTACAGCTTTGTAGACTAGGAGCAATAGCTATACCTTGTTGCCTAGGTGTGTAGTAGGCCATATCATCTCGGTTTGTGTACACACACTCTTGATGTTTGCACAATGACAAAGTCACTTGAGGATGAATTTGTCAGAATGTATTGTCATCATTAAGTGATGCATGACTGTAAAATGAAATCCATTATTATGATTAAGCAGAAGAATAAATTAAAGAAGTTGGATTCTATGCTGACTATTTTCATAAATACTGAAAAGATTTCAATTAATTTGATATTTATTTATTTTGAGATGGAGTCTCACTGTCACCCAGGCTGGAGTGCAGTGGTGTGATCTCGGCTCACTGTAACCTCCGCCTCCCAGGTTCAAGTGATTGTCCTGCCTCTGTCTCCTGACTAGCTGGACTACAGGCCTGTGCCACCATGCCCGACTAATTTTTGTGTTTTTAGACCATTATGGCCAGGCTGGTCTCGAACTCCTGACCTCAAGTGATCTGCTTGCCTCAGCTTCCCAAAGTACTGGGATCATAGGTGTAAGCCCAGTCTGATATTTATTCTTTATAAAAACTTTAATAAAATATGAATGAATAGACTTTTAATGACTGTGTGTGTGTGGTGTGTGTGTGTGTGTGTGTGTGTGTGTGTGTGTATCCAGCATCAAGCTCACTCTCAAAGCACTGGATCATTCCTATTCAAGTCAGGAACAAGACATTCTAGATAGTGGTGAGATTGGTTATTTGGATAAAATTTCCAGTTGATATGATACTATTATAGATTAAATACTTAAAGATTAAATACTTAAAACATCACCTTAAAAACGTTAAAAGTATTCCAAGAAAGTGATGAATTTCCAGAAAAACATTCTGGAGGAAAGTGTGAACCCTGAAAGCCTGAATGCTGGAGAGGTAAACAGATATCTAAGCACAAAAGTTGCTGTTACCTAAATGAATTTTCCAACTTAAAAAAAAAAATTCCAGCCATATTAAAGGGGATAGGAGCCAAGGACCAGAGGCTGTCCAGTGGGGAGTCTTTCTGAAGACTGTCTTTACATTTTATACTGTGGTTACAAAAGGACACACTCTCAGGGTAAGAGAATGCCAAAATCTATGTGTCTTTTTTTTCTCCTGTCACCTCTGGGTTGTGGGAAAGATCACCTTGGTCCTGATCAGAAAAGGATGTGGGTAGGAAAAAGTACAACAAAAAATCACTGAGAATCTGTGGCTACAGATAGGTTCTTTGCAAATTTGCAGGTTTGGTACATAAGCCATGGTGGTCTAGGCAATCTCAAGTCACGAACCTGGCTTTAGTTTCCTGAGAGAAGCAAATGTCCGTGCTCCTTTTTGGGCAGGGTAGGGGAATGAGGATTCTAAAAATAATTTTTAAGGGCATAAATCTGCTCATAAAGGTAACCAGACATGTTAGGGAAACACATTCCACGAACAAGAACCAGTAAAAACAGTAAGCAGACTGATAGGCCGTCTCAGACTTCAGGTATTAGACTTGTCTAATCTAGATTATAAAAATATTGGTTAATATGTTTAAAGAAATGATCTAAAAATGTGAAAGTATCTATACAGAACAGGAATCTATAAAAAGGGACATAGATTTTTTGATAAAAATTTCAGTAAAACTTCTAGAAATGAAGATGATCATATCTGAAACTTAAAATTCAATGGATATGATAGGCACCTTGCTGCCTAGCCCAACAGAAGGGAGAATAAATAAAATAGAAATTTGAACATAAGACATATAGTACAGAGAAATGTAAAAATATATGTATAATTGGTACGTCATACATGTGGGTTTCACATTCATGGTTTCAGCAACTGCGGATGAAAAATTTTAAAAAAGGAATTATACTGTTGCGTCTGTAGTGAACATGTACAGATTTTTCGTTTCTTGTTATTATTCCCTAAAAAACACGCTATAAAAACTATTTACATAGCATTTACACTGTATTAGGTATTATAAATATTCTAGACATGATTTAAAATATACGGGAAGCTACGCGTAGGTTATATGCAAATAATGTGTCATTTTATTTAAAGAACTTGAGCATCCTCAGATTTTCGTATTCATGAGGTGGTGGTTCTGGAACCAATTCCTTCAGGATACCAAGAAATGACTAAATATAATAGAGATACAAAACTTTCAAAATAGATAGAAGGACTAACTTACATCTATTCAAAATCACAGAAATAGGAAGATATTATAAGATGAATTGGAAAATACTTCTAAGTAATAGGTGATGAAAATACTACATATTAAAATTGGTGGAATGTAGCTGAAATATGTTCTAAGGAGAACATATTCAACTGTGTATAGTAAAAGGTAAAACTGACAGAAATGTAATAATTCAATATCTATTTTAGGAAATTAGAGAATAAATAGCAGAATAAAGCCCCAAGAAAAAAGAATATAATAAAGACAAGAAGATACACTTCTTAAAGAAAAAAGAAAAATACAGTAAAAGAAACACAATGTGAAAATGATGCAAATGTTGAAAAACATCTGGTAAGATAGATTAATGAAAAAGAAACAAGACATAAACAACCAGTGTCAAGAAAAAGTGCCATCACTACAGAATCTAGAGACATTAAAAAATTAAAAGAAGATTTTATTTTATTTTTTTATTAAACTTTAAGTTCTAGGGTACATGTGCATAATGTGCAGGTTTGTTACATATGTATACTTGTGCCATGTTGGTGTGCTGCACCCATCAACTCGTCAGCACCCATCAATTCATCATTTATATCATGTATAACTCCCAATGCAATCCCACGCCCCTCCCCCCCCATGATAGGCCCCAGTGCGTGATGTTCCCCTTCCCGAGTCCAAGTGATCTCATTGTTCAGTTCCCACCTATGAGTGAGAACATGCGGTGTTTGGTTTTCTGTTCCTGTGATAGTTTGCTAAGAATGATGGTTTCCAGCTGCATCCATGTCCCTACAAAGGACGCAAACTCATCCTTTTTGATGGCTGCATAGTATTCCACGGTGTATATGTGCCACATTTTCTTAATCCAGTCTGTCACAGATGGACATTTGGGTTGATTCCAAGTCTTTGCTATTGTGAATAGTGCCACAATAAACATACGTGTGCATGTGTCTTTGTAGTAGAATAATTTATAATCCTTTGGGTATATACCCAGTAGTGGGATGGCTGGGTCATATGGTACATCTAGTTCTAGATCCTTGAGGTATTGCCATACTGTTTTCCATAATGGTTGAACTAGTTTACAATCCCACCAACAGTGTAAAAGTGTTCCTATTTCTCCACATCCTCTCCAACACCTGTTGTTTCCTGACTTCTTAATGATTGCCATTCTAACTGGTGTGAGATGGTATCTCATTGTGGTTTTTGATTTGCATCTCTCTGATGGCGAGTGATGATGAGCATTTTTCATGTGTCTGTTGGCTGTATGAATGTCTTCTTTTGAGAAATGTCTGTTCATATCCTTTGCCCACTTTTGATGGGGTTGTTTGTTTTTTTCTTGTAGATTTGTTTGAGTTCTTTGTAGATTCTGGATATTAGCCCTTTGTCAGATGAGTAGATTGCAAAAATTTTCTCCCATTCTGTAGGTTGCCTGTTCACTCTGATGGTAGTTTCTTTTGCTGTGCAGAAGCTCTTTAGTTTAATTAGATCCCATTTGTCAATTTAGGCTTTTGCTGCCGTTGCTTTTGGTGTTTTAGACATGAAGTCCTTGCCCATGCCTATGTCCTGAATGGTACTACCTAGATTTTCTTCTAGGGTTTTTATGGTTTTAGGTCTAACATTTAAGTCTCTAATCCACCTTGAATTAATCTTTGTATAAGGAGTAAGGAAAGGATCCAGTTTCAGCTTTCTACTTATGGCTAGCCAATTTTCCCAGCACCATTTATTAAATAGGGAATCCTTTCCCCATTTCTTGTTTCTCTCAGGTTTGTCAAAGATCAGATGGCTGTAGCTGTGTGGTATTATTTCTGAGGACTCTGTTCTGTTCCATTGGTCTATATCTCTGTTTTGGTACCAGTACCATGCTGTTTTGGTTACCGTAGCCTTGTAGTATAGTTTGAAGTCAGGAAGCGTGACGCCTCCAGCTTTGTCCTTTTGACTTAGGATTGTCTTGGCAATGCGGGCTCTTTTTTGGTTCCATATGAACTTTAAAGCAGTTTTTTCCAATTCTGTGAAGAAACTCATTGGTAGCTTGATGGGGATGGCATTGAATCTATAAATAACCTTGGGCAGTATGGCCATTTTCATGATATTGATTCTTCCTATCCATGAGCATGGTATGTTCTTCCATTTGTTTGTGTCCTCTTTGATTTCACTGAGCAGTGGTTTGTCGTTCTCCTTGAAGAGGTCCTTGACATCCCTTGTAAGTTGGATTCCTAGGTATTTTATTCTCTTTGAAGCAATTGTGAATGGAAGTTCATTCATGATTTGGCTCTCTGTCTGTTACTGGTGTATAAGAATGCTTGTGATTTTTGCACATTAATTTTGTATCCTGAGACTTTGCTGAAGTTGCTTATCAGCTTAAGGAGATTTTGGGCTGAGACAATGGGGTTTTCTAAATATGTAATCATGTCATCTGCAAACAGGGACAATTTGACTTCTTCTTTTCCTAACTGGATACCCTTGATTTCTTTCTCTTGCCTGATTGCCCTAGCCAGAACTTCCAACACTATGTTGAATAGGAGTGGTGAGAGAGGGCATCCCTGTCTTGTGCCAGTTTTCAAAGGGAATGCTTCCAGTTTTTGCCCATTCAGTATGATATTAGCTGTGGGTTTGTCATAAATAGCTCTTATTATTTTGAGGTACGTTCCATCAATACCGAATTTATTGAGCGTTTTTAGCATGAAGGGCTGTTGAATTTTGTCAAAAGCCTTTTCTGCATCTATTGAGATAATCACGTGGTTCTTGTCTTTGGTTCTGTTTATATGCCGGATTAGGTTTATTGATTTGCGAATGTTGAACCAGCCTTGCATCCCAGGGATGAAGCCCACTTGATCATGGTGGATAAGCTTTTTGATGTGCTGCTGGATTCGGTTTGCCAGTATAAAAGAAGATTTTAAAAACAACTTTATCACATACGCATTTTGAAAATCTAGACAAACTAGACACATTTCCAAAATGTTTCTAAGAAAAAAAGTTTTTTTTTTTGAGCCTGGGTCTTGCTCTGTCACTCACACTGGAGTGCATTGGTGCGATCATAGCTTACTGCAGCCTCAAACTACTGAGCTCAAGCCATTCTCTCACCTCAACCTCCCAAATAGGTGGGAATAAAAGCATGCACCACCACACATGGGTGGTGCTATGCCACCCAGGCTGGTCTGAAACTCCTGACCTTAAGTGGTCCTCCCTGCTTGGTCACTCACGGCACTAGGATTACAGGCCTGAGCCACCATGTCTGACCTGTTTTTTAAAAACTGAATAAAAGTGTCACCATTAAAGAAACTGAGAAAATAATTTAAAATCTTTCCATAATCTGCAATGAAAATCCTAGGCTCACATGGTTTCACTACAGAGTTAAAATAGATATTTAATGAAACAAAAATTCTCAGCCATGCAAACTCTTCCAACAAACAACAACAAAAAATAAGCTATATTATCCTACTAATAGTATGGAGTATAGCATAATTGGGTTACCAAATCATAAGACAAATTGTGAAAAAATATTACAGGACAACTTTATTTACTGACACGGATATAAAAATCCTAAATAAAATATTAGCAAATTGAATCCAGTGATTATACACCTTTCTATTTTTTCAAGTAAAATTTATGGTACACCATAATTTGAACTGAGCTCAGGCCGTAGGCCCCCATAGGCCAAAACAAAATGGAGTGACTCATGCTAAAGTTTCATGTCTCCAAACTGAAACTAAGTTGTTTATCCAACCTTCTAAGAAATCAGGATAGAGCTGATTGCCAAATTTCCAAATCGACTGGTTTTAGCTGGCATGATAAGGAAGTTCACTCTGTTTTAACCCTTACAAGGAAATAAACTTTAAGTAATTAAATGTTAACCTATTCACTTTTTGTATTCTGTTTCCTCATTTCCGTTCAAGCTACCTTATAAACACCGACTGCTCTGTCATGCCTATCGGAGTACCTTATCTAAATCTTTAGATGAGTTGCTGCCCTGATTCACGCTCCTAAAATAGAAGCCAATTAGATCTTTAAACCAAATTTGTTGAAATTGTATTGCTTAACAGTCTCTATCTCCATTTTTATCCCTATTTATCATCACTTAGTTGGATTTATTCCAAGACAGCAAAGTTAATTTAACATTAGAAACTTAGTTATTGTAGTTCACCCCATTAACAGATTGCAAGGAAAACATAATCATATGACCACATCAGTCTATACTGTACAGCATTTGATAAAACTCAACATTCATTGTTAAAAGTCTTAGGGAACTGATCATAAAAGGGAAAGAAAACCTTAACCTGATAAAGATTATCTCTGTAAAGTTAGAATAATGATTAACTTAACAGTGCAGTGCTTAAAGCTTTTCTTCAGAGAAAAAGATATCCACTATTAAAGCAAAAACACACAAAAAAACTTCTGTTGAGCATTGAACATAACCAGTCTAGTAAGACATAAAAAAGAAATAAAGGATTTACAGAGTGGAAAAAAAAAGGAAAAAATGAAAATATCATACTGAGCAAAATGCTATAATTGTGTAAGTAAAAAAAAATAAAATGTACTGGTAAATTATTAGAATTAATATCTAAAAAACACATAAAAGTCAATTATATTACATATTAAAAACTAAACAGTACATTTTCAAAAGATACAATTTACAATAGTTTAAAAAATTACCGATAACAAATATAGCAAACATAAGCACTGATGTTTTAGGATAAATTTATAAGTTTTATTGAGAGAAATAACAGCTAAATAAATACCTCAGTTTTATAAAGATGTTCCCGTAATTAAAGTATACAGTCACTATAATCTCAATCAACATCTTTACAGTTTTATTTTTATAAATAAATTTACAAACTAATTTCATGATTTATTGGAAATACAAAATAGCAATAATATTGCAGATCTCTAAAAGAAGAATGAGGTGTGAGGTTTCCTTTATCGAATATTAAGAATTATTATAATGATATAAAATTAAGAGTGTGGTATTAGCATATGGATAGATAAATAAATCTTTGCAGCAGAATAGAGAATCCAAAAACATGAAAACATTATGGACACTTGATTATAACAACCTGATATTGCAGAGCAGTGGACCAAGAAAAATGTTTTAATAAGTGATATCAGGAAAATTTTGTATCTTCAGGGGAAAATGTTAACTGGGCATCTGCCTCACACCATTCATAAAAATCAATTTCAAGTGGATGTGAAAAGTTAAACTATACTTGTTAGAAGATGATACAAGACAACATCTCCATTATTTGAAGATTAAAGCAGGATTTCTCAAACAGGACACCAAAAAGCATTAATAATAAAAGAAAATATTAATCAATACTAATATTAATAACTACTGTTTTGGTCCACAGTTATCATTAAGAGAAATAAAGGCAAGACAAAAAAGAGATATTTGTAATTTTTATAGATAATAAACGAATACAAATTTTATACAAATTATAGCACTTTATACACACTTTTCAACATCTTTCTTTTCATTAAAACAATACATCTTGGAGATGTTTTTATGTTTAAATGCATAGTTATGAACCTGCCTCTAAAATTTGTGTTGTCGTTTGTTGTGAGCCTTGCTAGCTCCGTTGTTTTTCTAATAAGTGTTATACCTCTTTTTGGGTGGCTTATGTTTGGTTAGAAATCAATGTGCTCTAGAATTTCATACACCTACACATAATCCATATAATTAATATATAAAAACACAATTAAAAACATCTTTTTCACATCTGTAGCTATGTCTTTATTCTCATTTTAATAGTCCTTTAAAAATGTATTGAGTTGAAAACACAAAAATAGCTAATATGTTAGTGCTTCTAATGCGGCTGTTGAAATTTTAAGTGCTTTACATATATTTATTTCAGTACTAATAACAACATTCTAATGTTCATGCTATTATTTAATCCATTTTACAAAGATATGAAGATAAACGGATGGTGATCAATGTCCCATAGCTAGTAAGTATCAGAACAGAGATTTGAACCCAGAGCCAGAGATTTGAACTCTGGCTTCAGAGATTATGCCCTTTGCCATTATATAACACAGTTTAAGTATGCTAGGAATTCACATGGCAAAAGGAGGCATACAGGGAACATTAGCTTCCTTCTAGTTTCTCTCCTCAGAACAACCACTGATTCCAAATTCCAGTGTGTTTTTTTGTCTTTTTCAGTTTGGGCTGCTATAAAAAAATACCACAGACCAGGTGACATGTTGAAAACAGACATTTATTTCTCACGGTTGGAGGCTGAGAAGTCCAAGATCAAGGTGCCAGCAGGTTCAGTGTCTGGTGAGGGCCTTCTACTTGGTTTTATCCCAAGGAAGAGAGATTTTTGTATCTCTTCTTTTTAAAAAAAAATATAAAAAAGGATATTAATCCCATCATGAGGGCCTCACCCTCATGACCTAATCTAACCCTGATTACTTCCCAAAGGTTCTACCTCCTAATATGATTATGTTGGGGATGAGGAGATCAACACATGAATTAGAAGGAGACACACACATTCAATCCATAGTACCTTCCAAAAAGATTCTGTGCTTCAGCAGCGTAAATGGGTATTCATCCATCTATCTACCTCTATCCATCCATCTATTTATCTAGATTTTCATATTAAGCAAGAAACACAGAAAGCATAAAAGAGGAGATACATTCAAATATGTAAACAATTTTTAAAAATTGTCTGGATGAAGATGTAATTTTAAAATGCCAAAAGCTAACCAGTAAATATACTGAGGAGAAATGAAATGCACGTGACAGACACATTGTAAATATCTTCATTATACAAATAATTACTGCAAAGTAATAATTGGAGAGGAAAAAAAAATGGACAAAACATATGACAAAACAATTTAGAAAAAAGGAATCCAAAAGAGATGTATGTATAAAAATGCTTTTTCAGTGTTCTTTGAAGGTGATTTTTGCAGTATTATTTGAAGTGGCTAAAACACTGGAAGCATCTTGAACATTCATCATTGGGGAATGGTATGCTATTAAATATAAAACTGTTTCTAAAAATAGGAAAGAAAAGAATGAGTTAAAGTCAGCTGTTTTGAACTGGAAGAATGTTCATGTTATACTATTGAAAGACAAATGAAATTTGAATAATGTGCATTAGATTATTCCAGTTTTGTTTATAAAAACCCAAATGTGTAAACAAAGACTGCTGTATGTGCATATATACTGGTAAGAGTTTATATGACTGCAGAAGGTTACATACTGGGCAGCTGTCAGAAATTACTTGTCACAGGGGCAGGAGAAGGAGGTCAGTAATAGGAAGGGAGAGGTGGGTGAGAATAAATTTATTCCTTAATGTTGATTTTATCTAACTTATTACAATGATCATATGTTTCTATTCCAAATACACATTTATTAAAGAAAGATTTTATTTAACTTATTATAATGATCATATATTTCTATTTTAAATATACATTTATTAAAGAAAATAAAAGTGAATGGAGAGCCTTACTCTAGAGGTATTTGATCAGTTATCTGCAAATAAACTGAGTTCACAATTAAGACAAATTGTAGGCTTCTTTGAGTAAAACATGCAATTATATGTAGTGATTTATCCACAGAACTGAACTAGTGAAATCCAAGTGAAAACCCACAACATGAAATATGTTACAAAATATTAATTAATGATGAAAACATGGCATTTTCAATTTGTACTTATTGTGATCACTCAGGTAAGTAAACTTGATTAAATATTTTTCCTGCTTATTAGTATTTCTATAAACTTGTGAAATTATTGGGATCTAGTTTTCTTCATTCAGTTTCTGTGTTAAAAATACACTTATTTTTTCCAGGCATCAGATTTTGGTGGAACATTTAATTAAACCAGCTATGAAACCAGAGTGGCCCTGGACAGTTTTGACAACCCAAACAAGCTGAAAATCAGATAGGGGCTGCAGCATTGCTTCTGTCTTCTCCAGTTAGCTTATTAGGTCCCCCAAAATCTATATGGAAATTAAGTCAGGTGCAAATAAAAAAACTCAATTAACTCACTAAAACAACAAGAAACCATACAAATAAATTACAGGAAGGTTTCATATTTTAAATGAATACGGATTAGCAATGAGACAACTGAAATCTGTAATCCATTGAAGCAATCATAACAAAACGGATGCAAAAATAAATGAGTATACTTATTACTGTGTATTTGTTATTACTGTTCTTTCAGCCTGTTTTCTTTTCCAAAAGTAGCCAATCAAAGCCTCTGATATATATTAAACACCAGTTGTTGAAGGTTCTAGCCAAGGCAATTATGGAAGCAAAGAAATAGAAAACGTCTAGATTGGAAAGGAAGAAATAATTCTATCCTATTTGTAGATGACATGATCGTATGTATAGAAAATCCTAAGGAATCTATTAAAACTATTAGAACTAATAAAGGAGTTCATTCAGGTTTAGGATGTAAGATGAACATACAAAAATCAATTGTACTTCTGTATACTATCAGTGAAAACTCCAAAAATGAAATTGAGCAAACAAGTCCACTTACAATAGCATTAAAATAATAAAATACTTAGATATAAATTTAACAAAAAAGTGCAAGAGTTGTAGACAAAAAACTATAAAACATTGTTGAAATAATTAAGGATCTAAATAAACAAACAGGCATTTCATTCAGGAATTGGAAGATTTAGTATTGTTAAGATGGCAATATCTCCAAATTGATTTACAGATCAATGCAAATTCTAAAAATATCCCAGCTGGTTTTCTTGCAGAAATTGACAAGCTGATCCTAAAATTCACGTAGAAATTCAAATAAGCCAGAATAGTTCAAACAATTTTAAGAAAGGAAAACAAATTTAGAGGACTTACAGTTCCAATTTCAAAACTTACTACAAATCTACAGTAATCAAGACAGTGTGGTACTCGCATTTAGAATGTACATATAGATTTATATAGTAAAACTGAAAGTCTAGAAATGAATCCACAAGTTAATGGTCAATTGATTTTTCACAAGGGTGCCAAGACAATTCAAGAAAGAAATAGTAATAAAAATAGAAAACAAATTTTCAACAAATAGGAAGAATTGGATATCCACATTCAAAGTTATGAAACCGGATGCCTATCTCAAATCTTAAACACAAATTAACTCAAAATGTATCGCAGACCTAAATGTAAAGGCTGGAACTATAAAATTCTTAGAAGAAAACCCAAGAGTAAATCTTCTTGATCTTGAATTAGGTAATGGTTTCTTGGATTCAACTCCAAAAGCACAAGAAACAAAAGAAAAAATAACTTGAACTACATCAAAATTAGCAAATGTTTTTGCTACAAATATAAAGACAAAAATGTTACATAGGTATACACGTGCCACGGTTTGCTGCACCAATCAACCCATTCTAAGTGGGTGATTTGAATGGAATGTGAATTATATGTCAATAACATTATTAAAATATAATCTTTAAAACACCCCAAATTACTTATTGTTGCAGGTTTTAAGTCACACACTTGATGTACTAGTCTGTGGATAATTGCCCCTGAAAGGAATACATAGGTATGTATACCCATTGTCTACATTAGGCATTTCTCCTAATGCTATCCTTCCCCTAGCTCCGCAACCCCCAAGAGGTCCTGATGTGTGACGAGTGAGAACATGTGCTTCCACTTTTAAGTGAGAACATGCAGTGTTACGTTTTCTGTTCCTGTGTTAATTTGCTGAGGATAATGGCCTCCAGCGCCATCCATTTTCCTGCAAAGGATATGATCACATTCTTTTTTGTAGCTATATAATATTCCATGGTGTGTATGTATCACATTTTTTTAATCCACGCTCTCATTAATGAGCATTTAGGTTGATTACATGTCTTTGCTGTTGTGAATAGTGCTGGAATGGACATTCACATGCATGTGTTTTAATGGTAGAATGACTTGTATTCCCTTGGGTATGTGCCCAGATATGGGATTGCTGGGTCAAATGATATTTCTGTCTTTATGTCTTTGAGGAATCACCAGGCTGTCTTCCACAATGGTTCAACTAAGTTACACCCATGAAGGAAATATAATGTTCCTTTTTCTCCATGACTTCGCCAGCATCTGTTATTTTTTGACCTTTTGATTAAAGCCATTCTGACTGGTGTGAGATGATATCCCATTGTGGTTTTGATTTGCATTTCTCCAACGATCAGTGATGTTGCACTTTTGTTTTTCATATGATTGTTGGCTGCACGTATGTCTTCTTTTGAGAAGTGTCTGTTCATGTCCTTTGCCCACTTTTTAATGGGGTTTGGTTTTTTTCCTGTAAAATGGTTTGAGTTCCTTAAAAATGCTAGATGTTAGATTTTTGTCAGATGAATGGTTTGCAAATATTTTGCCCCATTCTGTAGGTTGTCTGTTTACTCTGCTGGTATTTCTTTTGCTATGCAGAAACTCTTTAGTTTAATTAGATCCTATTTGTCAATTTTTGCTTTTGTTGTAATTGCTGGGGATGAGGGCCACTTGATAATGACAGATAAGCTTTTTGATGTGCTGCTGAATTCTGTTTGCTAGTATTTTGTTGAGGGTTTTTCAAATCAATGTTCATTGAGGATATTGACTTGAAGTTTTCATTTTTTGTTGTATCTCTGCGAGGTTTTGGTATCAAAATGATGCTGGCTTCATAGAATGAGTTAGGGAGGAGTCCCTCCTTTTCAATTTTTTGGAATAGTTTCAGTAGGTATGGTACCAGCTTTTCTACAACATAATGTTTTTGAGATATGCATACTTTGTGAAATGGCTAAATGGGGCTAATTAACATATGAACTACCTTACATGTTTTTGGTGCTGTTAATACTTGAAATCTACCCTCTTAGCAATTTTCAAGAATCCAGTACATTTTCATTAATTATACATTGTACAATAGATCTCTTCAACTTATTCCTCCTAAGTGAAATTCTGTTTCTTTTGACCAACACCTCTTCAAATGTCACCGTTCTCCTTAGTCACTGGTAATCACCATTCTACTCTCTGCTTTTATGAATTCTACTTTATTAGATGCTACATATACATGAGACCATGTGGTATTTGTTTTTATGTGCCTGCTTTATTTCACTTAACATAGTTTCCTCCAGGTTTATCCATGTTATTGCAAATAAAAGAATTTTTTTTTTTTAAGCTGAATAGTATTCCACTGTATGTATATACCACTTTTAAATATGCAGTCGTCTATTGATGGACACTTAGTTTGAATCTATATCTTGGCTATTGTGAATAATGCTTTAATAAACATGACAGTGTATTCCTTGGCATGCTAATTTCATTTAAATAAAAAAAAATCTTAATTCAGTGTTCTTCCATCACTTCTGGCTGACTTGGATTTTTTCCAAAATGATTGCCAGCTGCATCCACCAAGGTGAAAACACTGGAATTGAGCATGTCTGAGATATTTTTCTGTATTTTTTCCCCTCCTGTTGAGAGGAATGTCCCTCTTTTCTATACTTGAACAATTTTGCACCTTGGATATGAAACTCTGATAAGTGACCATGAATTTTACTCATGCAAGGAAAATTAATTACTAGAATAAGGAAAGTACAGAATGTAGGATTGCAGTGGAAAATGAAATCTAGAAAGAAAACAGGACAAGAAAAAGGAAGAAGGAAGTTTTAGAAACCTAAGCATCAGGTACAAGTAAAAAAGAATTTTTCATATAAACTCATGAATTCCCAGCGCACAGTACCATATCCTGAGAGGCTAGAAACCTGTCTTTGTGCTCAATAACATGGCACATTCTGGCAGAGATGGCTATAACCATCTGACTGACTTGGAATGTGATAGGGCAGAAGGGTTAGCAGTTCCAAACATTTGCTTCTCTCAAGGGCTCCAATTTTTTACTCTATGAAAACTTGGCAAGGAGCCCAATTCTTGATTTTTTTTTTTTTTTGGCTCTCCTTCTCCCTTGCCAGCTCACATTGCGTGGCAACTGGGAACATGCCTGATCACAAAAAGAAAATTCTGATTGAGGCCAAGCAGTGTACTAAGCCCTAGTTCAACTTTGAGCTTTGCCTCTGACCCAGATACATTCAACATAGGGACTTATAAACCACATGTGGCAGTTATATGTGGAAATGGGATAAAACTGACTTTCTGCCTAATGTGCAGAAAGAGATGAAGGTGCGGAGAAAGAAGAGTGCATCTCTTAACTTTCATATTATTCAAGTAGAGCTCAACTCTGTTAATATTGGTCACACAGAGTTAAGTAATGGCCACATTTCAGCATTTCAAAAATCTCTTACACGTAGCTTAGAGTACCACAAACATCCCTTGAGTTGTTGCAATACCCAAATCTATTGAACAGGGAGACACATCATAAGAGCAGTCTGTTGCTCTTTTTAGAAAATATTTAAGAATTTCTATTTTCACTTGATATTAACAAGTCTCTTTGCATTCAGAATTTTTTCTGAAATTACCAAGTTGTCATATATGTGTTATCATAGCTCATGTCATTTGACTGGAGATAAAGATTTAAAAACAAACCATGGAGATATTATTTTATTCCAGCTCTGTCTACTGAATGCTGTTCTTACAGAAAAAGAGCACAGGTAGCAAATCTTCATCTCCCCCAAATGTACTTCAATACGTTTTAAGTGTAAAAACCTGATTTAAAATAATGTCAGCATCTTTGGGCTGTAGAATATGAAGCTCAGCATCTTTAAATTATTTAAGAGGTCCACAGAGAACCAGTTATGCTTGTAATGTCAGATTTACTCAAAGAAAGGGGAGAGAAAAGCAAAGTGTTGAATAAGGATTTCCTATGCAGTTTCATTGAGTTATTTCTGCATTCTGTAATTGCAACAATAGTCCTACCAAATTTTAAAACAAAACCAGATACGCATGTACCTAAGGTTACAAAATCTATTTTTTGTGTTAGTTTTGTGTTTTTAAAGCAAATATTTGCTTATGTTCTAGCGCAGTTACGTCTTTCTTTTTTTTTTTTTTTGCTTTTGTTTACTAATAATAAGATATATCCAAAAAATGCTAAGAAAGGCAATGTCCCTGCCACCTTTAAAACTTGTCATCATTTCCTTTCAGTAAGAGCTAGGCAATTTCTAAATATACATTGTGTATCACTGCCTTGGTTTCCTCTTTTCCAATGGTCTGGGATACAAAATAAGAAATTTTCTCTTGCTCAAGGCAAAGCATACAATATAAATAATTTTAGGAGAATATTAATATATAAAGTTTTATTTATTATAAAAATAAAAATCAATAAAACTTACAGTATAATGCTCAGAGGACTTTTTGGTGGTCTGGAGTTGTAGGAAATGACAATTAGATTTTTTGAAACTAGGAGCTCTGTCCAAAATGAACATGATAGTATGGTGAGAGTTAATTGTAAATGTATTTATATCCAGAGTTTCACATAAAACTTTTATGGTATTTTAGAGTTCACTATCATGAACTCTAACACAAAAATATGAGTACTTGTGAGCGTCGCATATCTATCATCTCCTAATAGTTATTCAATCCCTCTTGAGAAATACAGCTAATTAGGACTAACTAATAATAATTTAATAACCATCTGCATATTAAGAACACAGGTACTGCAGACAGAAAATATATATATATCATTAGAGAAATTGAGAGAGATCTGCCAAACTCAGAGGACTATTAGACCAACCCAAAGGAAACAACTATTATATCAAAAAATTAGAAATGAAAGTGGAGAAATGACAACAGATGACTCAGAAACAAAAAGGATCATAAGGGACTATTATGAACAGTTTAATGACAAGAAATCTGATAACCTAAATAATGCATAAATTTTTAGAAAAATACAACCTACAAAGTGGAATCAGGAAGAAATAGAAAGTCTAAACAGACCAGTAACAAAGAAATTAAAGTAGTAATTAAAAATTTCCCAACAGAGAAAAGCCTAGGACCTGATGCTTTTATAGTTGAATTCTACCAAAATTTCAAAGAAGAATTAATATCAACACTTCTTAAAGTCCTCCAAAAAATAGAGCTGGAGAGAATATTTCCTAATACATTTTACAAGCCCAATATCACCTTGACACTGAAGCCAGACAAAGACACCCCACAAAAAGAAAACTACAGGTGAATATTTCTGATGAATATTGATGCAAAAATTTTTAAAAATATTGGAAAATGGAATTCAACAACATATCAAGAACATTATGTATCAAGTGTGATTTATCCCTGTCATGCAAGGTTGGTTTAATATATGCAAATCAATCAGTGTGATATATCACATTAGCAGATGGAAAAAGAAATGATGATATTAATTGAAAAAGAAAAAGCATTCAATAAATTTTAATATTCTTTCTTGATAAACACTCAACAGTTTAGGTATAGAATGAATGTTCTTCAACATAATAAAGTCCATTTATGAAAAACCCACAGCTAGTGTCTTAAGCAATGGGGAGAATCCGGAAGCTTTTCCTCTAAGATACAAAACAAGGATAACCACTTTTGCCACTTGTATTCTACATAGTACTGAACTTATTACTTAGGACTAGTATTAGCTAAAGCAATCAGACAAAAAAAAAAAAAAAAAAAGCAAAGGTTATCAAACTCAGAAAGGAAGAAATAAAGTTTTCTCTATTTGCAGATGGCATGATCCTATATGTAAAAAACTCCAAAGACTCTCCCTAAAGATGGTTAGATCTAATAAATGAATTTAGTAAAGTTACAGAATATAAAATCAACATACAAAAATCCATAGGATTTCTATACACAAATAATGACCTAGTTGAAAAAGAAACAAAATAATCTTATTTACTATAGCATAAAAATATACTTAGGAATAAATTTAACCAAGGAGATGAAGGGTATGTACACTGAAAACTATAGAATGTTGATTTAAAATGTGGACACACATAAATGGAAAAGTATTATGTGCTCATGGATTAGAATAATCAATATTGTTAAAATATCCATAGTACCTAAAGCAATGTGTAGATTCAATGTAATCACTATCAAAACTCTAGTGGCATTCTTAACAGAAATAGAAAAAGCAATTCTAAATTTATATGGAATCACAAAGGAGTCCAAATAGCCAAAGCAATTCTGAGGGAAAAAAAGCTGGAAGCATCACACTTCCTCATTTAAAATTATATTACAAAGCTATAGTAATCAAAACAGTATGGTACTGGCATAAAAGCAGAGAGATAGACCAGTGGAACAGAATATAGAGCTGAGAAATGAATCCAAACATGTATGGTTAACTAATTTTTGATAAGAGCACCAAGAAGACACAATGGGGAAAGTACAGTCTCTTCAATAAATGATGCTGGAAAAACTATTTCCACATTTAAAAAAAATGAAATTGGACCCTTATCTTATACTATACATGAAAATAAAATCAAAATAAATAAAACACCTAAACATAACACCTGAAACTGTAAAACTCCTACAAGAAAACACAGGGGAAAACTTCTGGACACTGGCTTTGGCAATGATATTTTTTGGTTATCACACCAAAACACAGGCTACAAAAGCAAAAAGAAATAAATGGGACTTCATCAAGCCTAAAAGTTTATACACAGCAAAGGAAACAATCCACAAAATGGAAAAGCAGCCTATAGATTGAGAAGAAATATTTGCAAACCATATATGATAAAAGTTAATATCCAGCATTTATAAAGAACTCATGCAATTCATTATCAAGAAAACATATAACCTCATTAAAATATGAGCAAATAACTTGAATAAATATTTCTCCAAAGATGACATTAAAATGGCCAACAGGTACATTAAAAGGTGCTCAATACACTAATCATCAGGAAAATGGAAATAAAAATCAAAAACACTGTGAGAGACCACCTCACATCTGCTAAGATAGCTAATATAAAACAGACAAGAGATAACAAGTGTTGGCAAAACTGTGAAGGAAGGAAAACCCTTACACTGTTAATGGGAGTGTAGATTGTTACAACCATTGTGGAAGACAGTATGGGGGTTTCTAAAGAAACTCAAAATAGAACTACTATCTGACCTAGAAATTCTTCTTCTGGGTATATACCCAAAGGAAATAAAATCGCCACCTTGTAAAGATATCTGAACTTCCATGTTCATTGCAGCATTATTCACAATAGCTAAGATATAGAAACAACCTTGGTGCCTGTCAATAGATGAAAGGATAAAGAAGCTTTGGCATATATACAATGGACTTATTATTCAGCCTTTAAAAATTAAAAAATTTCGCTGGGTGCACGTCTGTAATCCCAGCACTCTGGGAGGCTGAGGTGGGTGGATAATTTGTGCTCAGGAGTTGGAGACCAGCCTGGCCAACATGGTGAAACCTCGCCTCTACTAAAAATACAACAATTAGCTGGGTTTGGTGGCAGGCACCTGTAGTCCCAGCTACTGGGGAATGTGAAGCAGGAGAATCACTACCACTAGAACCAGGGAGGTGGAGGTTGCAGTGAGCCGAGATCACACCACTGCACTCCAGCCTGGGTGAGAGAATGAGACTCTGTCTGAAAATAAAATAAAATTAAATTAAAAATTAATATTTGCCACAACAAGGATAGACCTGGAGGACATTATACTAAGTGAAAATAGCAGGCACAGAAAGAAAAATATTGCATGATCTCATTTATTTTAAAAAGTGAAATACCTGGAGATCGAGAATAAAACAGGTCAGATCTGTAGACCTGGGGATCTGTAGATCTAATTTACTACATGAGGACTATAGTTAATAATAGTGTATTTTATTCAGGACTTTTGCTAAATGAGTAGATTATAGCTACTCTTATCACAGTGGTGGGGTGGGAATGAATAACTATGTGAGATGATGGCTAGGTTAATTTGTTCTACTATAGTAGCCATTTAACTATATGTGTATCATATGACATCATGTTGGATAGCTTAAATATACATAATAAAATTTATTTAACAAAACCCCATTTGTAGTATGTTTGATAATGACCTAAATTTACAATTACTCTCGGATTTAAGAGAGAGCAAACAGACCTCTGATTACACAGAAAGGGGTCTACTTCTTTTCTGTGCATTTCTGAGTTCTTTAAATGGACTTCCACAGTTACTTGCTACCAGACTGATGGTTTGTATAGCTCAACTAAAATGTAACTTGCATGTGAGTGTCCTTTATTATTCTAAGGGTGTAAGCAATATGAGTTCTTTGGGGCAGATCTCTTTGTATAATAGACAGGCTCCCATATCCTCCAAGGAACACTGGCTGCAATATATTGAGTTTCAGGGGACAACCACAATTCCTAGAGATAAAAAAAATAATTTCTATCTCCAGGAAAATTTCAAACATTTTTTCTGAATTAACTGTCTTCTTGCACTCTGCTTTCATTTATAGTCTATTGGGAAATAAGGAGTTGTCTACGTTATTGAGTCAAAATTTATCCCATAAATTCATTTTTCAATCCTCTTTGCTCACCTTCTCTCCTTGTCCTCCTTGCTCTCTATTGATAAAAGGGTCCGGTCCTCATTCCTACTTCATTCCTCATGTGGCCCCTCATCCACCATTGACAGGACCCAGGCTCCATTTTTCTTCTCTATTACTTCACTTATTTGACCAAGATTTTCTTGGCCTCAATCTTTCCTAATTTTCATATATAATTAATATTCCATGTACTGCAAAATTCTCTTGTAAAATGCTCGTAACACTAGTTAGCTAAATAAAAATTTAAAAATTAAAAATGATGTAAAAGATCTAAGGGGAAACGTATACAGAGAGAGAAAAAGGAATTATGAGACATTTCTGTAGTTGAGCCTGAAATTTAATCTGACCCGGGAAGTCAAAGTAAAGAGGAAAAGATGATAGATTACCTAGCCAACCATGTCTGATAAATAGAAGAGGACTGGCTCTTCAGCAGAGATAAACTTGTTTGGTGTTAAATTCTAGGGGAAAAAGACTACCGTTGGTACTTTGATAGTAAAGAGGATTGAGTAAACTCATGGGCAATGTATTTAGTGGTTTCGCCCCAGATGCAGAAATATCTCTATATGGCTCTATATTATTACAAACAGTTATATGAGATGAAATCATAAATGGTAAAGACATTTCCACAGGGATGAGATAATACAGTTCAATCATGTTTCTTTCTGGTGACCTAATTTGATACAATAATAAAAGGTACATAACAGAGAGAAGTGACCTGTAATCTAGGTGGATAAGGGAGATGAAACATATATCAGTATTATCTTGTAATCATTTTCCAACTATACATACTGTCCTGTCTCCTTTCTGCAGAGAATTTTTGATTTAGCCATTCCATGAGGCAAATTTCATTTTTCCAACTGGTCATATATAGAGATGTACTTTTCTTTGCAGAAGCAGATTTCCACACATGGACCCAATCATGTACTATATCAACACAATCTTTAAAATATAATCAAAAATTGAAACAATTGTTTAGTGCCCTCCAATAAGCAGAAAATATGAGAATAAATTTATAGCACACATTACAGTTTTCGAAAGTTTTAACACTTACCACTTTTTGTATTCCCTGTAACAATTTAGTAAGATAATTAGGGCAAGTATTCTGATCTGTTTAACATTTGTTTTGATTATTAAAATTATATGTTATTATGTTGGGAAAAACATCTCAGAGACATTGGGGAAGGATATCTTTGGCAGTGGGAGGAAGGTTAGAGAAGGAATGCCAAATAATAACTGAGATAATTATAGCCGAGTTATAATAAAGATTTTTTTGAAAGAGACGACATTTTAAATTAGAAGTGAATAAAATATCAGATAATAATAACATAAGACTTTCTGCTAGTATTCAGGAATGAGAGTTCAAAAATGAATTGATTTCTTTTTTTTTTGAAGGGGAGTCTTGCTCTGTTGCCCAGGCAAGATCTCGGCTCACTGTAACCTCCACATTCTGGGTTCAAGCCATTCTCCTGCCTCAGCCTCCCCAGTAGCTGGGATTACAGGCGTGCACCACCACGCCACAGGCACCAGTCACCACGCCCAACTAATTTCTGTGTTTTTAGTAGACTGTTGGCCACACTGGCCACAAACTTCTGACCTCAACTGATCCACCCACCTTGCCTTCCGATGTTCTGGGATTACAGGCATGAGCCATCACGCCCAGCCAGGAATTGATTTCTAATAGCAAAATTAAGATTCAATTTCCTACACATCTGATTTGGATATGTTTGTTACAATATTTCTATACACATACTGAAATTCATACTCATATACATATTTAAACAGCTGGGATCATAATTTACGTATAATTTATTACCTTGCTTTTTCACTTATTCTATCTCAAGAAAATAATTTTCTCATGCTTGTAATTTCCTCTCTAAAAGCTTATGTTTGAGATCTGTGTAATATATAAATGTACCGTTTAGGTTATTTCTCTTTTATTGCCTAATATAAAAATTAACCTCAGGCAGGGGCGGTGGCTCACACCTGTAATCCCAGGACTTTGGGAGGCTGAGAGGGCAGATCACAAGGTCAGGAGATCGAGACCATCCTGGCTAACACGGTGAAACCCGGTCTCTACTAAAAAATACAAAAAATTAGCCGGCGTTGTGGCGGGCGCCTGTAGTCCCAGCTACTCGGGAGGCTGAGGCAGGAGAATGGTGTGAACCCAGGAGGCAGAGCTTGCGGTGAGCCAAGATTGCACTGCTGCTCTCCAGCCTGGGCGACACAGCGAGACTCCATCTCAAAAAAAAAAAAAAAAAAAAATTATCCTCTTCCACTTTCTACTTTCACTCCATAGTTTACCTTAGAACCAGGGAATATCTCATCACTGTGTAGACCTTTCACTCCTGAAAGGTGAGCAGATAACCAGATCCATGATATGTAAGACCCTGATCTTTTCTATCTCTCTTGCCCTTTACATTATCTCAACTTTGTTATAACTTTGTATATATATGATTATATATATACAATGACACTGAAATTTATATCTTCAGCCCAACCTTTCTTCAAAATGTGTATATCCAACGACTGGTTGAGCATCTCCGATTGTATATTTAGGTAGCATTTCAAACTGAACGTATTCAAAATTGAGCTCCTGATTACCCTCCAACTCCCTTGCGAACTTGCTTTTCCAGCAATTTCCTCATCTCAATACATGATAAATCTGTCCACTCTATTCCTTAATGCAAAATCCTTGGAGAATCCAGACTGTCTCTAATCACCCAACCTTTTCTTATCATCTACCAGCAAATTTTATTGATTCTATCGTCAAAATATGTCCAGAATCTGATCAAGTTATTTCTGATGTGAAACTTTTGGTCAGATCTTTCTGACTAGATTAATGCCACTGCCTCCTAACAGGACCCGTGTATCTGGTCTTGGCCATGTTTATAACCACGTGAAATGCAAATATTTGCTGCAAACAAAATTTAAGGAATCTTGAAACAGTTCCCACATGTTAGTGATCAAAATGCATCCATTACTGTTCCTGTGTTTAGTAAGAAGGAAACATTCTATATTACATTAAAATTGAAATAAACTTTTCATGTGCCCTTGTTTTTCTAGTTGGCCAAATAATACAGTCATTTAAAAATCATGACAGGAACTCAGTTTCTTCTGTTTTGTAAGGCACTTTCAGATAAGTATTCAGTCAATTCAAAGTTCAAACTTCCTACAAGGAAAATGTTTTCTTACACACGCTCTTGAAGTCTGCATGCCTCTCTTACTTGCAAAGAACCCCTTCATTCTCAGGGTTACAAAAGATGCCCTATCTTCACCTGCTCCTGGTAAGGTTCTGGTATGATCCTCATAGCTTTTTCTTCCCATCAGTACTCTCTGACTTGCTAACTTCTGAAACCAAGATTCAAATTCCCATTTGCATCAGTCACCAGAAGCCCATGTCATTGAACGCAATTCTCATACTCCAGGCTCTCCCCTATATATGGCTCATGACATTCTTTTTCTGATGGCACCTCTCACCCCTTATCAGTGTTTAAAATTGTTCTGCAGTGCCTGTGGAACTGGTATCTCTTAATATCATAACTTTTTATAGACTCAAACTCTCCTCTGAATATTGCTTTGTTTGTTATCTTTTCTCTAAGTGAAACTTGACTTTTCACAGAGGACATTGTTCTCTTCTAATGATCTTTAGTAGAGCCTGTTTTCTCTTCATCTCCTTTTGTTGGACTGGATCAATATCAGTGAAAGAACCTAGAACCTCTATTCCTACTTTTAGACAACTCTACCTCTCTTTCCTCCAAAAAACACCCCCCAAAACCACCACGATTTATAATTTTACATCATTAGACTATATCACCCTGTTTTGTCTTGTAGTCGTCTGTTGATTCCCAAGTCATTTCCTCTCATTGTTGAAGATTTAACTAGTTTTACGGTCACTGTCTCTGATACCACTCTGGTTTTGATTTTTGCTTATTTCAATGTCCATGTAGACTCTCTTCACACTCTTCCCTTTCAGTTCTTTTAATTGTTCTTCTACAGTTTGTGCTTTACCTTATTTTATTTAGTAATTACTCCCATGGCTGACTCCAGACCATGTCATTACTGATACCTCTAACACCCCCCACCTCATCTCAGCTTCAAACATGCCTCTCTGACTGCCACACAGTGTCTTTTCAGCTCCCTCTCTACGTTGTTTTTCTGCTCTGTCATTCTTACCAACGCCTCTCACCGTTCAATCTTCATTTACTCTCTTAGCCACTTTTACTTGCATAATCATTCATTTTAATCCCTCCCTTGGATATATCCTCAAATGTTTTGCCTTATTTTTTGTGGGAACTTATCTGGCAAAACACCAAACTCTATTTCCTTATTTTAAAAGTCTAATGTTCTTTTTCTGAACCATTTCAATATATGTTGCCAATCTGATGCTCCATTACTCACAAAAACTTTGTCTATTTCCTATAAACAAGCCTGTTCTCTCATATACCATAATGTATAATCATCAAAATCAAGAAATTCACATTAACAGTATTCTTTTGATACCATTCTAATTTTATAGGTGTCTCAATAATGTCCAAAAGGATCCAGTTGCTCAGTCATTTCTTGCTTTTTCATATTAGTTTCTTACTGCTTCTGGAACAAGCTACCACAAACTGCGTGACTTAAACAACATGAACTTAGTCTCTTACAATTCTGGAATTCAGCGTCCTGAAATCAGTTTCAATGGGTACAAATCAAGGTGCTGGCAGGGCTGGGGGTTCTGGGGGGGAAATCTGTTTCCTTCACTTTTTCAGCTTCGGGTAGCTGCCTGTATTCCTTGGCTGCATCTTCCAAGTGCATCACTCCAATCTCTGCTTCTGTTATCACATTGTCTTCACCTCTGCCTCTGCATCCTCCTGGTTCCCTCTTATAAGGACTGTTGTGATTGCATTGAACCCATGGGATAATCCAGGAAAATGTTCCCATTTTAATATCCTCAACGTGGTAATATCTGCAAAGTCCCTTTGCTATATAAAGTTCCAGGGATTAGGACATAGGTATATTTGGGGACATTATTCAACCTACCGTAACTTTCTAATGTTGAGACTTTTGAAGGTTAGAGGCCAGTTATTTTGTAGGACAACCCTCCTGTTGGATTTGTCTGATATTTCCTCATTGCATTCTATCAAGGTATATGTGATTCTGATTTGTTCTAGTGATATTAAATTTGATGCCTTGTTCAAAGTGGTTTCCGCCAGGCTACACTACTGCCATATAGTTACACTATCTACTGCCAAATAGTTACACTTCTTCCCTTTTTAATTAATAATTTTTTGTGGCAAGGCACTTTGAGACTATATAAATATCATACAATTTATCAAACTTTTAATTAATTTATTTCTATCAGCAGAGACTCATGGATTTCTATCTTATAAAATGTTGTAAACTCTTATTGTTATTGTTTAGTTTCATGCTGAAGTTGTGCCTGAATTCTGGGAGCTGTTTCAAGCTGCTTTCCGGTTTTATTATTTATTAATTTTGTTGATAAATCCTTTTTTTGGCTGTTATCTGAATACTTCCTTACTGTCTGGCACAGTAAGATATACAAGGCTTCTGTTATATTCTCTTGCCCCAGACCTGGAAGCAGCCATTTCTCCAAGGAATCCTAGTCCCTTTCAGTGGAGAGTGACATGTAGAAGCCAAGATGCTAGTTCTGCTCATGTATTGGGATGTCACTCTTTCTAGGTCCTCTCATTTGACAAAGATAGGACGCACAGACGCACACACTCTTGCATTTTACTTATTTTTCAATTTTTCTGTTTGTTTTGAAAACTGTGAGTTCACAGAGGTATCTCTGTTTCAAGGGCAGTACGGTGGAATTCCATGTAGTTTTTTCTATCCCATGTAGGTATTCCCACCTTCCATCCCCAAATTTTTCATTATGCCAAACTGAAACTTTGTACCCATTAAAAATTAACTTTCTACTCTCTCCTTCTCCAGTCTCCTAGTAACCACTATTCTACTTTGTCCTTATGAATTTAACTAATATAGGTACCTCTTAAAAGTGGAATCATGAAATATTTATCCCTTTGTACCTGGCTTAGTTCACTAAATGTGTTCAATGTTCATCTGTGTTGTAGCACATATCAGAATTTCACTTTTTGTTGAGGCTAAATATTTTATTGTATGTATAGACAATATTTTAAAATCTATCTATTTGCAAACACATATTATAGAATCAACCTTGGTGACCATCAGTGGTGGATTGGATAAAGAAAATGTGGTACAAACATATGTACTATGGAATTCTCCATGCCATAAAAAAAGAATGAAATAATGTCCTTTGCAGCAACATCTATGGAGCTGGAGGCTATAATCATAAGTAAATTAACACAGGGACAGAACACCAACTCCTGCATTTGTTGATTGACATTTGGATTATTTTCACCATTTGACTATTGTGAATAATGCTGCTATCTGTTAATGTTGGTGTACACCTAGCTGTTCAAGTCTTTGCTTTCAATCCTTTGAGTATAAACTAGAAGTTAAATTGCTGGATCACAAGATAATTTCATTTTTAAAATTTTGAGGAAGCACTATACTGTTTTCCACAGTGGATACACCATTGCACATTACCACTAACAATGTACAACGGTTCCAGTCTTCTCCACATTTTTCTGGGACTAGTTATTTTCTGTTTATTGTTGTTGTTTGTTTTTAAATAGCCATCCTAATGGGTGTGAAGAGATATCTCATTGTGGTTTTGATTTGCAGTTTCCTAATGATTAATGATGTTGTACACCTTCTCATGGGCTGATTGTCCAGTGATAAGACTTTTTTTTGGAGCTATGTCTGTTCAAGTTGTTTGCCCATTTTTAAATTGGGTTGTTTGCAAAACTAGCATCTTCATATAGAATTACCGAGACTCTTTAGTCTATCCTAGTTCTCTCCTTTACTTGAATGATAAGATATCCAGCTTGCTATTAATTGCAGAAGGGTAGAGAGGAAAAAAGAGACTGAGATGAAAAATATGTTTCTGAAATACTAAACCTGTTGGACAGCAAAAAGACAATTCTGTTTAAGGAGAAATAGCATTTTAGTTACTTAAGTATATTTAGCAGCTTCTATATGTCAAGCATTATCCTCGACACTGGAGGGAATTTTTGTTAATTTAAAAAAATTAGACATAAATATGATTAGCTACGTTGGTAACAGGAGAAAGAACCACATTTAAAAATACTATATTTTTATCTTCTTTTCTTTTTTTTTTTTTTTTTTTTTTTGAGGCGGAGTCTCGCTCTGTCGCCCGGACTGGAGTGCAGTGGCCAGATCTCGGCTCACTGCAAGCTCCGCCTCCCGGGTTTCCGCCATTCTCCTGCCTCAGCCTCCCGAGTAGCTGGGACTACAGGCGCCCGCCACCTCGCCCGGCTAGTTTTTTTTGTATTTTTAGTAGAGACGGGGTTTCACCGTATTAGCCAGGATGGTCTCGATCTCCCGACCTTGTGATCCGCCCGTCTCGGCCTCCCAAAGTGCTGGGATTACAGGCTTGAGCCACCGCGCCCGGCCTTTTATCTTCTTTTCTATTGAGTTATGTCATCTACATACACACTCGTGTAAATAACATACTCAAGGCATCGGCCAAATCAAAACTTCAATATGTATCTATTCAATATGTATTTTTATTTAGAGTGTGTATGTAAAGTACTATTTGATTTATCAGAGGTAAAATGTATAATGATGCTAAAATTGGAAGTATGTCATTATTCTGCCACAGAAGCATTCTAAATATTTCTCATGGAAATTAACTTTTGAGTTTTCCAAATACATTATGTTGGAGCATTAAGAGTAAAGGAAGATACATTTGTAAAAGGATTAATTCATTAATCTCTAGCATTAGTGAGTTACCAGGAGTAGCATATCAGAAAGAAAATCACAGAGAAATGGGTAAAACAACACAGAAAAAAGTCATAAACTGACAATTATTTTCATGCCTTCATGTGTCTTTATATCCATTTCAATATTACCACCATGTTTTCTTCATCATCAGATATCTGTCTCCATGTGTTTATAGAGTAGAGTGAAACTAGAGACTTACTGCTGACAAGAGCAGTTTTTCTGTCTGGTAGAAACACATACACAAAAAGATATTTTAAAAGTATTTGTAATATTTCTTTTCCAACCACTTTTTTGGGCACTTATAGTTTGGTTAAAACGGAAATGGCCTAAAACTTGAGTTTGTTCCTGATTTCTGCATCCTCTTGACCAAAATTTATTTCACTGCTTTTCAGCTATCCCCTTATTTTTGACACAATAATCATTTAACTGTGGCAAAAAACAGGAGAATGAATGCTTCTACATTTCATCAAATGCTTACTATCTTAATGGGATTTCACTTTAAATGAGGGTACAAATTAATCATGTTGGAATATAGTGTTAAATATTCATATTAATTCTGCAGACAATGCAATGCTAAAGTATGTTATTCAGTCAGAAGGTAATTAAGAAATAAAAAATAAACACACATCTTATTGAGTAAGAGAAAAGCCACATCATTGCAACTGCTGCTACAGAATAAGCAGGGAGCAAACAAAGTACTTCGCAGGGCATTTCTTCCTCACATTATTTTGCAGAACTTGATAGACTGTGCTCTTCAGAAGATCCGCTTTAGAGGAAGGGATAGGTGGTGGTGTAAGTTGGGAGTAAGGCCAAATTTGGGAATTGGAAAGCCTGTTTTTAAGAGCATAATCAGTCTACTTTACTAGTCAGTGCTAAATCAGCAAGCATTTTACTTTAACGAACTTCAGAAAACTTTCTTTTCCTTACAGGAGACTGTTCATTTCAAAAAAGGCAAACTGTGTTTCTTGCAACTTCTACCACAAGAGCACCAGAATAGCTTTTGATTTGACCTGGTTATATTTGTTAGCTTTATCATTTCTGAAGCCTTTTAAGACATCCTAATATTTTACTTAATATGTATCTGATTGCAGTCAGTAGACATAGGAAGCAGATTACCGATCTAAAATAGAAGTCCTACATGCACAGCAGATACAAATCTATTGTAAACTGAGTGTTCTAAACGTGCCACCATACTTTTATGTATGGGACATATGAAAGGCAACATAATGTGAAATGAATCATATCTTATCTTTCTTGTTGGCTTTCTCTAGGTTCTTTATACTTTAATACTTCTTGGTCAATATACTGACTCATCCAATTGTAAAGTGTTCTTTGAAAAATTTTTATTCAACATCTGCCTTGTGACAGACACTACCCTAGGAGTGAACAAAAGGAGATACACCTGGCTTCATGAAGCTTAAATTTATATATTACTCTAAAGATAACAAAAAGTTTCTAAACTATTTTTCATCTAAGAGCTCTCCTAAAAGCTGTATGTCATCTACAGATTATTATTACCACTTTTACCCAATTAATCCAAGTTAATGACTTCACCAGATAATAACGACTCTGATTTAGAAGGAGATAGTCCCTGGACACAAATGTTGTCATTATCACAACAGTGCAGAAACTATTTTTAAGATGAAGACAAATTGATCTCCATTGAAATTCATATGGCTTTATTTGCAATTATGAAGGGATATTAATTAATTAGGATATATAGTTAATACTATAACCTTCTTTTTCTTTAAATATATTCTTGGTTCCAAGTTTTTTATGAAAGCATAAAGAGTTTTTCAATTTTTTTCTGATTGAAGAAACTAATATTGTAAAAACTACACTGCATGAAAGAAAAAATGAAAGAATTTTATATTTCCAGAGCTATTTCGAGAGTTATTTTGCACAATCTGGTAGGTAGAATAATGGCCATCAAAAGTGTTCATATCTCACTCCAAGAACTTGTGAATATGTTATCTTAGATGGCAAAAGAAGCTTTGCAGATGTAAATATGGCTAAGGAACTTGAGATGGGGAGATTATCTTGGATTATTTGGGTGAGACCAATCCAATCACATGGGTTCCTGAAGTGGAGGATTTTCTCAACTGTGGGCACAGAAAATGTGAGGTTAGAAGAAGGAATAGAGAAATGCTACACTGCTGGCTTTGAAGATGGATGAAGGGGCGATGAACTAAGGAATGCAATGAGGCTCTAGAATCCAGAAAAGGTAAGGAAACAAATTGACTTTTATAGCCTCAAGAATGCAGTTCTGCCAACACCTTAGGCCAATGAGAATCATATAAATCTTCTGATCTAGAAACTGTAGTATAGTAAGTTTGTATTGTTTTGCTTTGCTAAAGTTGTTGGAATCAAAATGGAGTCACTTGGGTTAAAAACCTTGACAAAGGGAGCTGGGGAAGGCCACGAAGTGGGGCAGTTCTCATACATGAACGCCTGATAACAAAAGCTATCACAATGGACTACAAAACCCAGAACCTTGCACAAAGGCCATCATAACCTTACACATATACACAGACAAAATACAAAATACTTTTATGAGGATATCTTCCCAGCAACCACCTGTTTAAACTCGAACTGATGCCACCCTTGTTACTGATCCTTATAACCCAGGATCATTATTTCAAAATAATTATGCAATCTTCATTTTTTCTTTAGCAACTTTTGTCTTCTTTTACCTGCCTGAATATGGACATTGTTTACTATGGCAGGCATATTGCCATTGCAACTTCCATTTCTGAATAAATATTGTTTTCTTTTAGAAACCTTCTCTTTGTTATTTAGGTTGAGTTGATGGTGTCAGAAATGGGAATGAAGCAAGCTTACCTCGGACAGACTGTGGATCCTTGAATGTGTAATATCCACAGAGCCTTTTATGCTCTCTGTTTCTGTGGTTAGTCTTCTTCCCTGGTTAATCTTCTCTCAACTTTTCAGACTCCTCATTTTTGATTTCATTCAGGATCTTATTTGGTTGTAAGTCCACCTTAATTGACAGACTTCACATCCCACTTGGGACTATAAAAGATGTTTTTGGCAAGCCCTTTCTTGTAAGTATCCTTTTGGAGAGTACTCTGGTTTCTACAGAGTTTACATTCTGTTTCTGAGGCATATCTTTTCTGGTGAATTCACTTTCTATGCAACTAATTTAGTATTTGGTTTATGCTCTTGGCTTAAAATTTTCACAAGCACTCTTATTTTGATTTCATTTTGATTTGGTTGTGAACATCTGTAAATAATTTGGCATTTTTAAAACATTTTTCCCCTTGCTTATTCCTAAACATCTTCTAAAAACAAAAATTAAACATTCTAAATGGGGAGTGCAAGATTGCCAATTAAAGCCACTATAGAGGTTACCACCATCCAAAACAATGGTCCAAATTTCTGACATTCCCTGACAGGATTCATAGAATTTTATTTGACATGGAATGGAATCTTCAAAATTCCAAAGCCTATGAAACTCTCTGGGACTCCAGCCAACTATACATTCAAATTTTATGGTCCATTCTTGCACACATTTTTAATCAATGGACAGATTACACCAAGTCTAATTTATTGCCCTTAAAGGGGATCATTCAGATTCTGCAAGCCTGTTTTTCTTAGAACTGATTTAAAAACTGTAACCAACTATAGAATTACATGTAGAGCCTTTGAAGTTCTCTATGTTTCTATCTTTTTTTTTTTTTTCCTGCTTACTTTGAATCTGCTGACTTCTCTGCTGGTATTAAGACGTAGTCACTCTTGACACTTCAGCCAAAGTTAAGACTTTCAGATTAATGGCTTTACAGATTACAACAGCTTCGTGGTAACCAGCAATAGACATCTGGGTCATCTTTTTTGAAAATGTAAATTTTGGTTTGCATGGCTGGCAGTTGCTTAGGGTGTTGAAACAGTTAATTGAAGGACTGATATTCTAAAAAGAAGAATGAAAAAAATGTTTTAAAAAGTTAGGCTTTCAGATCAAACAGGTCAAACAAACACTTGAGCTCACATAAATAATATGATATCTTTGTCCAGTGCAAAAATCACTTTGTCTGCCATGCATGGCCAGAAAAAAACCAAAAAACAACAAAAAAGAAAACCCTAAAAACTACAAATAACTGTTTCTAAAATGATTCCCTGCCCACGTTAACTAGTCAAGGAAATTGGAACAACAAACAAAAGAAAAATTTGTTACTAAGATTCAAGCCTGCTTGTAGATTTTTGTTTCTCTTTATAATTCAGTTAGTTCTAAGTAAAATGCAAACATTTAAAAATTTACCCCTAAACTCATTTAAAACTGAAAAAAGAGCAAAAGAGTATAAAGTATATTCTATAAAAACCAAACTGCTTTATCCAAAATTTCAGTCCACAGCCTTCAACAGAACTTATCAAGGCAAAAAATATTTAACTATGTGAACAGGTCTTATTTTGTCAGAAATGTATTTGAATCCAACTTGCAAGTCTGTCTTACTATGTTTTACTGTCTCATAACTAAAATTACATAAATAAAAATTATGAATTATTTGTTTCTGTGTGTATATATGTATTTCAGTGTGTGTTTACACATATAAACATGTACTATGCTGTATGTTGTCTTTACATAGTAAAATTTGGCATAGTGGGCTAGAATTTCTTAAGGAGTTCTATTCAGATTAACTTAAATAAGTGAGCACTCATTTAAATTGTTAGAATATATGCTAATTAACTCAAATACCTTTTAGTTTACATAACTTAAGTAAATCTTTGATAAATAAGCTGGTTTTAAATTTGTTGATAAAATAAAAATAAAAATTTCTTCAGAATTGTCAACATATATTTTTGCCTGGGTCTTCTGGTCAGACAAGATTATTGTTTCTGGTAGATGTTTTAAAGTTATGAAGCTATGAAATCACATTAAAAACAGAATAATCTTTGTTTAAGTAATGCTTTGATAAGTAAGACTAACTTAATCTTGTTGTTTTGATGACAACTGTATCTTCTTAATGATTATCAAAATACTCATGTATTTAATTTTAAGGCTGTTACTTAGGTGAACACCTGATATTCTTAGGCTATAAAAATGATTAACAGAGAAATAATTTGAAATAATGACTAGCTTTGCCTAATTTATCAGTTTTCATAAGTAATCTAGGTGTAATCGTTAAAATAAATTCAATGTGTGTAAATAGGATAAACATTTGTAAATAACCTTTTATGTAATTTGAAATTTTAAGTTATTTATGTTAAATATAAAAACCCATTGAAGTTATAGGTCATTTTCAGATGACCCAGAATTGAGAGGTAAAATACTAAAACATAAATTTGTAAAAATAAACATAAGTTTATTTGTGGTTTCTTAAATTTTGTACAAAGACTATATTTGGGTCTGTTAATATATATAAAAATTAAATAATGGGAAAACATATTTTAATTATAAAAAGGTTATGATCTATAATAAAATACTAATATGTGACAGATAGTTCAAAATTTCTTGCTTTCTAGGTTTTCACTAAAAATCAATGTTACTGAGAGTTTAAAATTCTCATTTATATATAATTTTGTATACAAAGCATAATGAAAAAGTAGATGTGTCTTTGGTAAAAACTATAAAAACAATATCAAAGATATGTTCTTTGTTTTTAAAATTGGCTAAATTTGGAGGTCATTTAAAGTTGTGTAAAATGTGCAAGAGGTTTTGATTTAATTCTGAAATCTGTTTTTAAAAATTTTCAACCACCATCAGAACTGCAGCTTCCACTTTAGAACAATGTTTCTCTCCAGTATAATTTGATTCTATACTCTTGGCTTTTATTGATGTGTCTGAATTGTGCCAGGTAACTAACGAGGCAATTTCTTATGTTTTTACTAATAGCCACGTACTTTCTTGCTTGAGATACTGGCTTTCTTGTCTATGTTTTTCTATAATATGGTGTACAGTCAAAATCTTGGACACATACTCTTCTTGTTTCTGATTAAATTCAAGTTCTTTTCCATCAGGTTTGATTTCAAAACCTCTTGCACATTTTACATAACTTTAAGTAACTTGTAAATTTAGGCAATTTAAAAAATAAATAACAAGTATTTGCTTTTATATTTTTTACCAAAGACACACCTACTTTTTGTTATGCTTTCTATACAAACCTGAAGTCAAAACAGGCTTCCCACAAAGGGACACAATCATACTCTAAGAGAGACTGTTTTGTTGTTTGTGTTTTGTGTGGGTGGGTGGGTTTCTGTGTGTTTACCTTTCGGTAACTGGTGTAAGAAACAAAGATTTTATGTTTTATCAAGATAATTTCCTATGTTTCATGTTGACTTAATGAGATTTTTAGATTACTTAGGAAAACTGAGCTTTGAAATGGTTGGAATTTGTGTTTACATCTATATAACTTTTTGTATTGCTTTTAAAATCTTTTTATTGCTACTCTGGTGAAAAGAGGGTTATCATTTCACAGTGACTTGTGATTTTCCCACCCCCTGGTCTTGAACTCCTGACTTCAGGCAATCCACGCATCTCAGCCTCCCAGAGTGCTGGGATTACAGGCGTGAGCCACCGTGCCTGGCCATCTTTAGGGTTTTCTAAGTGTACAGTTGTATCATCCGTGAACAACCGCAGTTGGATTACTTGTTTGGATGCTCCTTATTTCTTTCTCTTGTCTGATTGCTCTGTTTAGGACTTCCGGTACTATGTAGAACAGAAGTGGTGAAAATAGGCACCCTTGTCTTGTTCCAGTTCTCAGGGGGAAAACTTTCAACTTTTCCCTATTCAGTATAATGTTGGCTGTGGGTTTGTCATAGATGGCTTTTATCACCTTAAGGTACATCCTTTCTATGCCAATTTTGTGAGGGCTTTAATATTAGAACAATGCTGGATTTTGTCAAGTGCTTTTTCTTCATCTATTGAAATGATTGTGTGATTTTTGTTTTTATTTCTGTTTATGTGATGTATCACATTTATTGACTTGGTATGTTAAACCATCCCAGCATCGCTGGTGTGAAACCTGCTTGATCATGGTGAATTATCTTTTTAATATGCTGTTGGATTCAGTTAGCTAGTATTTTGTTGAGGATTTTTGCATCTATGTTCATTAGGACTATTGGTCTGTAGTTTTTGTTTTGTTTTGTTATGTCCTTTCCTAGTTTTGGTATTAGAGTGATACTGGTTTCACAGAATGATTTAGGGAGGATTCCCTCTTTCTCTATCCTGTGGAATAGTGTCAACAGGATTGGTGCCAATACTTTTTTGAATGTCTCATAGAATTCAGCTATGAATCCATCTGTTCCTGGACTTTTATTTGTTGGCAATTTTTAAAATTGAAATTACCATTTCAATCTTGCTGCTTGTTTTGGGACTGTTCAGAGTTTCTAGTTCTTCCTGGTTTAATCCTGGAGGGTTGTATATTTCCAAAAATTTATCCATCTCTTTTAGGTTTTCCAGTTTTTGAGAATAAAGATTTTCATACTATCCTTGAATGATCTTTTGTATTTCTGTGGTATCAGTTTTATTATCTCCTGTTTTGTTTCTAATTGAGCTTATTTGGATCTTCTCTCTTCTGTTCTTGGTTAATCTTGCTACCAGTCTGTCAGTTTTGTTTATCTTTTCAAAGAATCAGTTTTTTGTTTCATTTATTTTTTGTATTGCTTTTTTGTTTCTTTCAATTTCATTTAGTTCTTCTCTGATCTTTGTGATTTTTTTTCTTTTATTGGGTTTGGTTTGGTTTGTTCTTGTTTCTCTAGTTCCTTTAGGTGTGAACTTAGATGGTCTATCTGAGCTCTTTCAGATTTTTTGTTGTAGGCATTTAATGCGATAAACTTTCCTCTTAGCACTGCTTTCGCTGTATCTCAGAGGCTTCTATAGGTTGTGTCACTATTATCGTTCAGTTCAAAGAATTTTTAAATTTCCATCTTGATCTCATTGTTGAACCAATGATCATTCGAGAGCAGGTTATTTAATTTCCATGTATTAGTAGGGTTTTGAAGGTTCCTTTTGGAGTTGAATTCTAATTTTATTCTACTGTGGTCCGAGAGAGTACTTGATATAATTTTAATTTTCTTAAATTTATTGAGACATGTTTTGGGGCCTATCATGTGGCCTATCTTAGAAAATGTTCCATGTGCTGATGAATAGAATGTATATTCTGCAGTTGTTGGGTAGAATGTAAATATCTGCTAAGTTCATTTGCTCTAGGGTATAATTTAAGTCCATTGTTTCTTTGTTGGCTTTCTTTCTTGATGACCTCTCTAGTGCTGTCAGTGGAGTACTGAAGTCACCCACTATTACCATGTTGCCATCTGTCTAATTTTTTTTTTTTTTTTTTTTTTTGAGACAGTCTTGCTCTGTCGCCCAGGCTGGAGTGTGGTGGCATGATCTTGGCTCACTGCAACCTCTGCCTCCTGGGTTGTAGTGATTCTTTTGCCTCAGTCTCCTGAGTAGCTGGGACTACAGGCACACACCGCCATGTGTATTTTTAGTAGAGATGAGGTATCACCACATTGGCCAGGCTGGTCTTGAACTCCTGACCTTGTGATCTGCCCATCTCAGCCTCCCAAAGTGCTGGGATTACAGGTGTGAGTCACCATACCTGGCCTGTCTATCTCATTTTTTAGGTCTAGTAGTGATTGTTTTATAAGGTTGGTAACTCCAGTGTTAGGTGTATATATATTTAGGATTGCGAGATTTTCCTGTTGGACTAGAACTTTTATCATTATTTAATGTTCCTCTTTGTCTTTTTTAATCATTGTTGCTTTAACATGTGTTTTGTCTGGTATAAGAATAGCTACTTCCTCTCACTTTGGGAATAATTGTTCCACCTCTTCACCTTAAGTTTATGTGAGTCCTCACCTGTTAGGTGAGTCTCTTGAAGACAGTAGATAGTTGGTTGGTGAATTCTTATCCATTCTGACGTTCTGTATCTTTTAAGCGGAGCATTTAGGTCATTTACATTCATTGTTAGTACTGAGATGTGATGTACTATTTTATTCATCATACTAGTTGTTGCCTGAATACCTTTTTTTTTTTCCTCATTGTGTTTTTGTTTTATAGGTCCTGTGAGATTTATACTATAAGAAGTTTCTATTTTGGTGTATTTCAAGGTTTTGTTTAAAGACTTAGAGTTCCTTTTAGCAGTTCTTGTAAAGCTGGCTTGATAGTGGTGAATTCTCTCAGCATTTGTTCATCTGACAAAGCATTTGTTCATATGAATTCTCTTAGCATTTGTTTCCTTCATTTATGAAGCTCAGTTTCCCTGGATTTAAAATTCATGGCTGACCATTGTTTTATTTAAGGAGGCTAAAAAAAGGACCCCAATCCCTTCTAGCTTGTAGGGTTTCAGCTAAGAAATCTTCTGTTAATTTGATAGGTTTTCTTTTATAGGTCACCTCATGCTTTTGCCTCACAGCTCCTAAGATTCTTTCCTATATCTTAACTTTAGATAACCTGATAACTATGTGCCTAGGCGATGATCTTTTTGCACTGAATTTTCTGGGTGTTCTTTCAGCTTCTTGTGTTTGGATCTCTAGAGCTCTAGCAAGGTCAGAAAAGTTTTCCTTGATTATTTCCTCAAATATGTTTTCCAAACTTTTGGTTTTCTCTTATTCCTTGGGAACACCAATTATTTTTAGTTTTGGTTGTTTCACATCATTTCAAACTTCTTGGAGGCTTTGTTCATTTTTATTTTTTTGCCTTCTTTTTTATTATTATACTTTAAGTTCTAGGGTACATATGCACAACGTGCAGGTTTGTTATATAGGTATACATGTGCCACGTTGGTTTGCTGCACCCATCAACTCGTCATTTACATTAGGTATTTCTCTTAACACTATCCCCCCCCAGACCCCCATCCCCCAACAGGCCCCAGTGTGTGATGTTCCCCTCCCTGTGTCTATGTGTTCTCATTGATCAATTCCCACTTATGAGTGAGAACATGCAGTGTCTGGTTTTCTGTCTTTGTGATAGTTTGCTGAGAATGATGGTTTCCAGCTTCATCCATGTCACTACAAAGGACATGAACTCATTCCTTTTTATGGCTGCATAGTATTCCATGGTGTATATGTGTCACATTTTCTTTACCCAGTCTATTATTGATGGACATGTGGTTGGTTCCAAGTCTTTGGTATTGTGAGTAGTGCCGCAATAAACATACGTGTGTATGTGTCTTTGTAGTAGCATGATTTGTAATCCTTTGGGTATATACCTAGTAATGGGATTGTGTGGTCAAATGGTATTTCTGGTTCTAGATTTTTGAGGAATCACTACACTGTCTTCCATAATGGTTGAACTAGTTTACACTCCCACCAACACTCTAAAAGTTTTCCTGTTTCTCCACGTCCTCTTCAGCATCTGTTGTTTCCTGACTTTTTAATGATTGCCAATCTAACTGGGGTGAGATGGTGTCTCATTGTGGTTTTGATTTGCATTTCTCTGATGACCAGTGATGATGAGCATTTTTTCTTATGTCTGTTGGCTGCATAAATGTCTTCTTTTGAGAAGTGTCTGTTCATATCCTTTGCCCACTTTTTAATGGGGTTGTTTTTTTTTTGTTGTAAATTTGTTTAAGTTCTTTGTAGATTCTGGATATTAGTCCTTTGACATATGGATAGATTGCAAAAATTTTCTACCATTCTGTAGGTTGCCTGTTCACTCTGATGATAGTTTCTTTTGCTGTGCAGAAGCTCTTTAGTTTAATTAGATCCCATTTGCCTATTTTGGCTTCTGTTGCCATTGCTTTTGGTGTTTGTTAGTTTGGTGTAGTATAGTTTGAAGTCAGGTAGTGTGATGCCTCCAGCTTTGTTCTTTTTGCTTAAGATTGCCTTGGCAATGTGGGCTCTTTTCTCATTCCATATGAACTTTAAAGTAGTTTTTACCAATTCTGTCAAGAAAGTCAGTAGTAGCTTGATGGAGATAGCATTGAATCTATGAATTACTTAGGGCAGTATGGCTATTTTTATGATATTGATTCTTCCTATCCATGAGCATGGAGTGTTTTTCCATTTGTTTGTGTCCTCTCTTATTTCCTTGAGCAGGGGTTTGTAGTTCTCCTTGAAGAGGTCCTTCACATCCTTTGTAAGTTCGATTTCTAGGTATTTTATTCTCTTTGTAGTAGTTGTGAATGGGAGTTCACTCATGATTTGGCTCTCTTCTTCGTGTATAGGAGCGTTTGTAATTTTTGCACATCCATTTTGTATCCTGACACTTTGCTGAATTACTTATCAGCTTGAGGAGATTTTGGGCTGAGACAATGGGGTTTTCTAAATATGCAATCATGTCATCTGCAAAAAGAGACCATTTGACTTCCTCTTTTCCTAATTGAATACTCTTTATTTCTTTCTCTTGCCTGATTGCCCTGGCCAGAACTTCCAATACTATGTTGAATAAGAGTGATGAAAGAGGGCATCCTTGTTTTGTGCCAGTTTTCAAAGGGAATGCTTCCATTTTTTGCCCATTCAGTATGACATGGGCTGTGGGTTTGTCAAAAATTGCTCCTATTATTTTGAGATACATTCCATCAATACCTAGTTTATTGAGAGTTTTTAGCATGAAAGACTGTTGAATTTTCTGGAAGTCCTTTCTGCATCTATTGAGATAATCATGTAATTTTTGTCATTGGTACTGTTTATGTGATGGATTACGTTTATTTATTTGCATATGTTGAACCAGCCTTGCATCCCAGGAATGAAGCCGACTTGATCAAGGTGGATAACCTTTTTTATGTGCTGCTGGATTCCGTTTGCCAGTATTTTATTGAGGATTTTCACATTGATGTTCATCAGGGATATTGGTCTAAAATTCTCTTTTTTTATTGTGTTTCTTCCAGGCTTTGGTATCAGGATGAGGCTGGCCTCATAAAATGAGTTAGGGAGGATTCCCTCTTTTTCCATTGATTGGAATAGTTTCAGAAGGAGTGGTATCAGCTCCTCTTTGTACCTCTGGTAGAATTCAACTGTGAATCCGTCTGGTCCTGGACGTTTTTTTGTAGGTAGGCTATTAACTATTGCCTCAATTTCAGAATCTGTTATTGGTCTATTCAGAGGTTCAACTTTTTCCTGGTTTATTCTTGGGAGGGTTTATGTGTCCAGGAATTTATCCATTTCTTCTAGTTATTTGTGTAGAGGTGTTTATAGTATTCTCTGATGGTAGTTTGTATTTCTGTGGCATCAGTGGTGATAACCCCTTTATCATTTTTTATTGTGTCTATTTGATTCTTCTCTCTTTTCTTCTTCATTAGTCTTGTTAGCAGTCTATCTGTTTTATTGATCTTTACAAAAACCAGCTTCTAGATTCATTGATTTTTTGAAGGGTTTTTTGTGCCTCTATCTCCTTCAGTTCTGCTCTGATCTTAGTTATTTCTTGTCTTCTGCTAGCTTTTGAATTTGTTTGCTCTTGCTTCTCTAGTTCTTTTAATTGTGATGTTAGGTTGTCAATTCTACATCTTTCCTGCTTTCTCTTGTGGGCATTTAGTGCTGTAAATTTCCATGTATGCACTACTTTAAATGTGTCCCAGAGATTCTGTTACATTGTGTCTTTGTTCTCATTGGTTTCCAAGAACGTCTTTATTTCTGCCTTCATTTCGTTATTTACCCCATAGTCATTCAGGAGCAGGTTATTTTAAGAAACTAACTCAAAACCACATAACTACGTGGAAACTGTTCAGTTTTTTTTTTTTTTTTTTTTTTTTTTTTTTTTTTTTTTTTTTGAGGCGGAGTCTCGCTCTGTCGCCAGGACTGGAGTGCAGTGGCCGGATCTCAGCTCACTGCAAGCTCCGCCTCCCGGGTTCACGCCATTCTCCCGCCTCAGCCTCCGGAGTAGCTGGGACTACAGACGCCCGCCACCTCGCCCGGCTAGTTTTTGTGTTCAGTTTTTAAAATTATCTTTTCTTTGTCTTTGTCAGATTGAGTTAATCCAAAAGCCTTATCTTAAAGTTCTGAAGTTTCTTTTTTCTACTTGTTGGATTCTATTGTGGAGACTTTTCAGTGTAATGTGTATTTCTCTAAGTGTGTCCTTCATCTCTGTGATTGTTTTTTATTTATGTTATCTATTTCTCTAGAGTTTTCATCCATATCTTGTAACATTTAAAAATTTCTCTAAGTTGGTATTCACCTTTCTCTGGTGTCTCCTTAAATACCTTAATAATTGACCTTCTGAATTCTTTTTTCTGGTAATTCAGAGAATTCTTCTTGGTTTGGGTTCATTGCTGGTGGCCTAGTGTTCTCTGTTTGGGGTGTTTTAAAAAAAACTCATTTTATCCTATTGCCAATATTGTTTTTTCTGGTTCCTTCTCATTTGGATAGACTATGTCAGAGGAAAGATCTGGGGCTCAAGGGCTGCTGTTTGGATTGTTTTGTTGCACGGAATGCTCCCTTGATGTGGTGCTCTTCCATTTCCCCTAGGAATGGGGCTTCCTGAGAGCTGTACTGCAGTGATTATTATTTCTCTTCTGGGTCTAGCCACCCAGTGGAGTTACTGGGCTCTAGGTTTGTACTGGGGAGTGTGTGTGAAGAGTCCTATGATTTGATCAATCTTCAAATCTCTCAGCCATGAATACCAGCACCTGCTTTGAGGAGGCAGCATGGGGGTGAAGTGGACTCTTTGAGGGTTCTTGGTTATAGTTTTTTAGTGCACTCGTTTGCTCGAATGCTGGTTATGCTGGTATTAAAGTTGTCATGTGGATAGACTCTGGGCCTCTGGTTAGGCAGTATGTTACAGGTGGTGGAGTTAGTTGCTGTTTTCTTCTTTCTTGGGGCAGGGTTGTTCAGCTATGAGTTGCTGTAATGGCTTGTGTCTGTTGGCCTTTAGCCAATAGATGGCACTTTCAAGAGAGAACCAGCTGTGGTAGTATAGGGAGGACACAAACTTGCCCGAGGGTCACCTGTTTACGTTTTTGGGCTTCTCTGGTGGTGGGCAGGGCCATAGAGCTTCCAAGAGATTACGTCTTTTGTCTTTGTCTAAAAGGGTGAGTAAAGACCATCAAGTAGGGGCAGGGTTAGGTGTGTCTGAGCTCAGACTGCCCTAGGGGAAGGCTTGCTGTGGCTGCTATAGGGTGGGGGTGTGGTTCTCAGGTCAATGGAGTTATGTTCCCGGGGGGGATTATTTCTGCTTCTGCTCCATCATACAGGTCACCAGGGAAGTAGGGAAATGCTGACAGGCTTTACCCAGCTCCCATGCAGCCAGAAAGGACAATCTCATTCCCGCTGTGCTCTCCCAAGAGCATCGAGTCTATATCCAGGCAGCCGGTCTGCAGGGTTGGGAAATTGCCCCGACCTGCAAACCTTTCTGCTGAGAAAGCAAGCAGGGCTTTCAAGCTTTGCCCCTTCCCTCTCAGCTCCTGTGCTCATATTTGCTCTTTTTATTCACCACACCCCAAGATTCAGCCCTGGAAAATTAGCGCTTGGTCACAATCACTGCAAAGTTTAGCTGGAAGTTTTCTTCTCCCCGTGGTCTTTCCCCAGTTCCACTGGCAGCCCTCCCCAAGGACCTGTGAGAGATAAAATCAGAAATGGGTTCCCTGGGCTTCCTTGGGGGCTGGGAGTGCCTCCAGGCCACTTCCCACTGCTGCTTCTGCTTTTATATTTCACTCGGCTCTGTAAATTTGCCCCAGCTCTTGGCAAAGTTAACTTCTTTTCCCTGTTATCTGGCTCTTCAGCTTCCCTGGTGAGGATGTGTGTTCGGAGGCAGCCTTTCCCCCTCTCACACTTCGGGCATTCACAGATTTTTGGCTGTTACTTAGAGTTTGCAACAGCAAACCACTTCTTTCAAAGGGTTTGTGGATTGCTTTGGTTTTCCTGGTATGTTCCTACGGTGGTTCTTGGAGCAAAAGTTGATGATGTGAGTCTCCACAAGCTGTTCTATCCATCTGAGTGGGAGTTGCAAGACAGACCTGCCTCTCAGCTGCCGTCTTCCTCCAAACTCCCCTCTCCATCAGATTTTTAACCATGGCTGTACTAAGTCTCTGTTATCCATGGTTTTGATTCTACTTTAGAAGCATTTACAATTAGATTCATGTAAGAGACTCTAAAAAGTATTATTGAATACAGATTTCTAATAACTTTAAAATCAGTGGACAAAATAAAAATTTTCCAGAACTCTAATGAAAGCTGATAAATCTATAAACTTGCCAATCAAGGTCAAACAAAAGCAAAATTAGTTACATAGTTTAAATAACTGATAAAGATAGTGTTTTTTGACTTTTATTTACAATGTTATTTACGTAAGCATTTTATTTTCCATATTTAATAAAATACTAGCTGATAAAACAATGTATAGTTTATAGCAGATTTTTCCAAAATTTGGAAACTATTCATGAGTATTTGTATCATAATATGATTATCTACATAAGTTATATACAAATTTTGCTCTATTTTCATAACAGGATACAATTAACAACATTGGTTACATTACCAATTGTTTGACTAGAATGTCATATTAGAGAATGTGCATAGTATGCCTGGTTTCAAGGGTTAACAGCCTTATAGTGATTGACTAAAAATTGTCACTCCTGACAGTCCCCATTTCAAGGGTTAACAGCCTTATAGTGATTGACTAAAAATTTTCACTCCTGACAGTCCCCAAAACATCAAGACTATAGATAATATCTAAAGTCTTCCTTGGTTTGGCTTCCCAAACTCAGAAAGTTTTAAAATCTGGAAACCACTTTTCTAGCTGCACTTATATAATAATCAGACAAAAATTAATAGAACCAAAGGAAGATGGAGCAAGATGGCAGAATGGAAGGCTCCACTGATCATATGCCCATCAAGAACAACAATTTAACAACTATCTAAACATGCAAAGCACCTTCAAAAATAAGGTGAGGACTCACAGTAACTGCTTTTCACTTCATATTGCTGAAAGAGGCACCAACGGTATAGAAAAAAACAGTCTTGAATCACTAATACCATCCCTTATCCATCCCCTGGCAACAGCTGTGTGGTGCAGAGAGTGTTTGTGTGTACTGGGGGAAGGAGAGTACAGCAACTGTGAGGCATTGAACTTGATGCTGTCCTTTTAGAGCAGAAAGAAAAATGAGCAAACACAGCTGAAGCCTGCCCATGGAGGGAACATTTAAACCAACCCTAGCCAGAGGGGAATCACCAATCCCAGTGGTCGAAATCTGAGTCCCTGTAAACCTCACCACTGTAGGCTAAAGTGCTCTGGGTCTCAAGAAAAATTGAAAGGTATCATAGGCCATAAGAACTGCAACTCATCTTAGATGAGTCCTAGTGGTGAACTGGTTCCAGAGACAGTTGACTGTTGGAGTATGCCACCTACTGAGATACCAGCTGGGGTGGCTAAGAGAGTGCTGGCATCACCCCAACTCTCAGCCCAGGCTGCAGAATTCATAGCCCCAAAAGACATCTCTTTCTTCTGCTTGAGGAGAGGAGAGAGAAGAGTGGAAAGTACTTTGTCTTGTGTCTTGGATACTGAAACGGGAAAAGTTCCCTTGTTCCCCTCACAGGGCATGTGATGGGGGTGTGGCTTGCTTCTTCAGTGCCCTGCTGCTCAAACCTCTAGGGGAACATACAGACCGGCAGGCTGTGGGACTGACGTCATGGCAGTGTCTGGGGTGAATATTTAGAGTGCCTGAAGTCCCAGTGGGCGTGTGTTACTGGGTGCTCTTTTAGTTTGCCTTCTGTAGGAGGCTTGTGTTAGTCAGCTCAATTAGACCCCCTACCTTGTCGTAAGGACAGAGGATGTTCTGTATCCCAGGGTTTCTTGCCTTGCGGTACCAGAAGAATCAGATCACAAGTGGGCTTGGAGAATGCGTGCAAGGTTTTGTTGAGTGGAAGTAGCTCTCAGCAGATAGGGGAGCCAGAAGGGAGATGATTTTTCCCTGCAGTTGGGCTGCTTGGTGGCCTGCGCTCTCCTATGACTGCCCTAGCCAAACTCTGTGTTGTTCTGCCGATCAGTGGCCTGCTGGCATACCGGTGCCTGTGCATTCCTCTGCCAATGTGCTCTTCTCTGTGTCCAGCCACTTCTGTACTGCTAAGGTCTCGGGAGTTTTTTTTTTTTGGAGTCTCACTGTCGCCCAGACTGGAGCGCCGTGGCACAATCTCGACTCACTGCAACCTCCACCTCCCAGGTTCACACCATTCTCCTGCCTCAGACTCCTGAGTAGCTGGGACTACAGGTGCCTGCCACCACGCCTGGCTAATTTTCTGTATTTTTAGTAGAGATGCGGTTTCACCAAAGCCAGGATGGTCTCAATCTCCTGACCTCATGATCCACCCACCTCAGCCTCCCAAAGTGCTGGGATTACAGACGTGAGCCACTGTACCTGGCCAGTCTCAACAGTTTTTATAGGCACAGGATGGGGGCATAGCAGGACAGGATGGTCTTGGGAAATGCAACATTTGGGCATTAGGGTGTGAAGACAAGAGTGCCTGGCCTCACCTAGGTCTGTGGGGGTGGAGTCTTAGCCAGGGACCATGCCCTTCTCTACCCAGCACTTCCCTTCCCCACTTCCATATCATTTAATGGGACCACACACTTCCCTTCTCAGCACTCGCATATCAATACCAGCTCAGTCACAGCAGGATAGGGCAACAGCTGGAGTTATGAGGCCCCTGTTCCATGCTCTAGCTCCTGGATGGCATTTCTAGATACATCCTCAGCCAGAAAGGAACCTACTGCCTTGAAGGGAAGAACCCAGTACTGGCAGCATTCATCACCTGCTAATTGAAAAGCCTGTGGGCCCTGAATAATCAGGAGCAATACCCAGGTACTACATCAAGGGCTGTGGATGAGACCCTGAGAGTTGTTGGCTTCAGGTAACAGTTTGGCCACAGGAGGGTAGAACACCAATGGGCACTTGGGGTCCTCAGTTCCAGAACTTAACTATTGGATGGCATTTCTGGACCTGTCCTGGCCCAGAAGGGAGCCCCACTGCACCGAAGGGTGAGTTCCAGGCCAGGTAATATTTACCACAAGCTGACTGAAGAGCCTTTGGGCCTTAGGGGAACATTGACGGCAGTCTGCCTATACTCCTCATGGGCCTGTAGTGCCAGTGGCCATGGGGTAAGGCTCCTCTGCCTTTGGAAAAGGAAAGAAAGAGTGAGAAGGACTGTGTCTTGTGGTTTGGGTGCCAGCTTAGCCACAATACAATAGAAAGAATACCAGGTAGACTTCTCAGACTTTTGACTCTAGTCCCTGACTCCTAGACAGCACCTCTGGACTCACCAAGCACCTGGGGGAACTAGCTGCCCTGCAGGGAAGGACTCAGGCCTGCCTAGCATTGCCATTTGATTATAGAGCCCCAGGACCCTGAACAAACATAGGCAGTAGATAGACAGTGGTTACAGCAGGCCTTGGTTGATACCCAGTGCTGTGCTTGCTTCAGGTCTGATCCAGTGCAGTCATAGTTGTGGTGGCCACAGAGGTGCTTGTTTCACTAAAGAACGAGAGTAAAGAAAGAAGGAAGAGATGACCACAAAACAACCAGAAAACAGATAATAAAATGGCAAGAGTTAAATCCTTACTTATCAATAATAATAGTGAATGTAAATGGATTAAACTCATCAATCAAAAGACATAGAGTGGTTAAATGAATAAAGAATAAGACCCACTGATCTTTTGCCTAAAAGAAGCACACTTCATCTATAAAGACATATATAGTCTGAAAATAAATGAATGGAAAAAGATACTCCATGCCAGTGAAAACCAAAAAAGCACAGGGATAGCTATACTTACATCAGAAAAATAGATTTCAAGACAAAAATATAAGAAGAGACAAAAAAGGTCACTATATAATGATAAAGGGATCAATTCAGCAAGAGGATATAATAATTGTAAATATGCATCCAGCAATGAAGCATCCAGATATATAATGCAAATACTACTTGAGTTAAAGAAAGAGATAGGCCCCAGTAGAAAAATAACTGGAGTCTTCAACACCCAACTTTCAGCATTGGATAGATTTTCTAGACAGAAAATCAAGAAAGAAACTTTGGACTTAATTTGTGCTACAGACCAAATGAATATAATAGATATTTATAGAACATTTTATCCAACAGTTGCAGAATACACATTCTTTTCCTCAGCTTATGGATAGTTCTCAAGGATAGATCCTATGTTAGGTCACAAAATAAGTTTAAAACATTCAAAAAATTAAAATTACATCAAGCATCTTCTCTGACCACAAGGGAATAAAACTAGAAATTAATAACAAGAGGAATTTTGGAAATTATAAAAACACATGGAAATTGAACAGTATTCAATTTACCAAGATTGAACCAAGGAAGAAATCCAAAATTTGAACAGACAAATAATAATGAGATCAAAGCTGTAATAAAAAATCTCCTGGTAAAGAAAAGGCCAGGACTGGATGGCTTCACTGTTGAATTCTACTAAACATTTAAAGAGGAACCAATCCTACTCAAACTTTTCTGAAAAACATTATGTAAGAGGAAGTAATACTTTCAAACTCATTCTATGTGGTCACTGTTTCCCTAGTACCAAAACCGGACAAAGACACATTAAAAAAAAAAAAAGGAAGAAAGAAAACTATAGGTCAGTGTTTCTGATGAATATTAACACAAAAATCCTAAACTAAGTACTAGCAAACCAAATTCAACAATGCATTAGAAAGATCATTCTTCATGAACAAGTGGTATTTATCCCTTGAATGCAAGGATATTTCAACATATGCAAATCAGTCAATGTGATACATTTATATGTGCAGAATGAAGAATAAAAAACATAATTATTTCAATTTATGCTGAAAAGGCATTTGAAAAAATTTAACAATGTTTCATATCATAACTTGATGATAAAAAACCCTCAGAACACTGTATGGAAGGAACATATTCAATGTAATAAAAGTCACATATGACAGACCCACAGCTAGTGTCATACTGAATGGGGAAAAGCTGAAAGCCTTTCCTCTAAGATCTGAAACATGACAAGGATGCTCACTTTCACCACTGTTATGCAACATGGTATTGGAAGTCCTAGCTAGAGCAACCAGACAAAAGAAAGAAATAAAAAACCTCCAAATTGGAATGGAAGAAGTCATATTATCCTGTTTGCAGATGATATGACCTTATATTTGGAAAAACCTAAAGGCTCCACCAAAAACTATGAGAACTGATCAATTCAGAAAACTCGCAGGATACAAAATCAACATACGAAAATCAATAGCATTTCTATGTGTCAATGAACAATTCTGAAAAATAAATTTAAAAAGTAATTGTGTTAACAATAGCCACAAATAAAATTAAATACCTATGAATTAATAAAATAAGTAGAAAATCTCTATAAGGAAAATTATGAAACACTGATGAGACAAATTAAAAAGGAAACCAAAAAATAAGAAAAAAATACTTTTTGTTCATGGATTGGAAAATCAATATTGTTAAAATGTCCATACTACCAAAAACAATCTGCAAATTCAGTGTAATCCCAATCAAAATATAATACCAATATCATTCTCCACAAAAATAGAAAAAACAATTCTAAAATTTATATGGACCACAAAAGACCACAGTAGCCACAAATATTTTTAGAAAAAAAAAAAAAAACCCACAGTAACTAGACGATTCATATTACCTGACTTCAAATTGTCCTATAGAGCTCTAGTAACCAAAACAGCATTATACTGGCATAAAAAATGACACGCAGATCAATCAAACAGAATAGAGAACCCAGAAACAAACTCATATATCTACAATGAACTCATTTTTGAGTAAAGTGCCAAGAACATACACTGGGGAAAAGACCGTTTCTTCAATGAATGGTGCTGGGGAAACTGGATCTCCATATGTAGAAAAATGAAACTAGATCCATAGTTCTTGCCATATACAAAAATAAAATAAAAAATGGATTAGAGACTTAACTATAAGACCTCAAACTAGGAAACTACTTCAAGAAAACATTGGGGAAAACTCTCCTGGACATTGGTCTGGGCAAAAATGTTTTGAGCAATACCCCACAAGCACAGGCAATCAAAGAAAAAATAGACAAATGGATTACATGAAGTTTAAAAGTATCTGCACAGCAAAGGAAACAATCAACAAAATGAAGAAACAACCCACAGAATGGGAGAAAACATTTGCAAATTACCCATCTGACAAGGCATTAATAACCAGAATGTATAAGGAGCTAAAATAACTCCATAGAAAAAAATCTGATAATTCTATTAAAAATGGGAAAAGAATTGAATAGACATTTTTCAAAGGAAGACATACAAATGGCAAACAGGCATATGAAAAGGTGTTCAACATCATTGATCATTAGAGAAATACAGATCAAAGCTACAATGAAATATCATCATGCCCCAGTTAAAATGGCTTTTATCCCAAAGACAAGCAATAACAAATGCTGATAAGGATGTGGAGAAAAAGAAGCCATACTACACTGTTGGTGGGAATGCAAATTAGTACAACCACTATGGAGAATAGTTAAGAGCCTCCTTAAAAGCTAAAAATACGGGGGCAGAGAAAGATGGCCGAATAGGAACAGCTCCAGTCTCCAACTCCCAGCGCGAGCAACACAGAAGACCGGTGATTTCTGCATTTTCAACTGAGGTACTGGGGTCATCTCACTGGGGAGTGCTGGACAATGGGTGCTGGTCAGCTGCTGCAGCCCGACCAGCGAGAGCTGAAGCAGGGCGAGGCATTGCCTCACCTGGGAAGCACAAGGGGGAAGGGAATCCCTTTTCCTAGCCAGGGGAACTGAGACACACAACACCTGGAAAATCGGGTAATTCCCACCCCATACTGCACTTTAAGCAAACGGGCACACCAGGAGATTATACCCACACCTGGCCGGCAGGGTCCCATGGCCACAGAGCCTCCCTCATTGGTAGCACAGCAGTCTGCAATCTAACCGAAATGGCAGCAGCAAGGCTGGGGAAGGGGCACCCGCCATTGCTGAATATGTATAGAAGGAACATATTCAATGTAATAAAAGTCACATATGACAGACCAACAGCTAGTGTCATACTGAATGGGGATGACAAAGTAGGTAAACAAAGCTGCTGGGAAGCTCAAAGTGGGTGGAGCTCACAGCAGCTCAAGGAAACCTGCCTGTCTCTGTAGACTCCACCTCTGGGGACAGGGCACAGCTAAACAACAAAAGGGGAAGCAGCAGAGGCCTGTGCAGACGCGAACAACTCTGTCTGACAGCTTTGAAGAGAGCAGTGGATCTCCCAACACGGAGGTTGAGATCTGAGAACGGACAGACGGCCTGCTCAAGTGGGTCCCTGACCCCTGAGTAGCCTAACTGGGAGGCATTCCCCACTAGGGACAGTCTGACACCCCACACCTCACAGGGTGGCGTACACCCCCTGAGAGGAAGCTTCCAAAGTAAGAATCAGACAGGTACACTCACTGTTCAGCAATATTCTATCTTCTGCAACCTCTGCTGCTGATACCCAGGCAAACAGGGTCTGGAGTGGACCTCAAGCAATCTCCAACAGACCTACAGCTGAGGGTCCTGACTATTAGAAGGAAAACTATCAAACAGGAAGAACACCTATACCAAAACCCCATCAGTAAGTCACCATCATCAAAGACCAGAGGCAGATAAAACCACGAAGATGGGGAAGAAGCAGGGCAGAAAAGCTGGAAATTCAAGAAATAAGAGCGCATCTCCCCCTGCAAAGGAGCGCAGCTCATCGCCAGCAACGGATCAAAGCTGGTCAGAGAATGACTTTGACGAAATGAGAGAAGAAGGCTTCGGTCCATCAAACTTCTCAGAGCTAAAGGAGGAATTACGTACCCAGCACAAAGAAACTAAAAATCTTGAAAAAAGAGTGGAAGAATTGATAGCTAGAATAATTAATGCAGAGAAGGTCATAAATGAAATGACAGAGAAGAAAACCATGACACGAGAAATACGTGACAAATCCACAAGCTTCAGTAACTGACTCGATCAACTGGAAGAAAGAGTATCAGCGATTGAGGATCAAATGAATGAAATGAAGCGAGAAGAGAAACCAAAAGAAAAAAGAAGAAAAAGAAATGAACAAAGCTTGCAAGAAGTATGGGATTATATAAAAAGACCAAATCTACGTCTGATTGGGGTGCCTGAAAGTGAGGGGGAAAATGGAACCAAGTTGGAAAACACTCTTCAGGATATCATCCAGGAGAACTTCCCCAACCTAGTAGGGCAGGCCAACATTCAAATTCAGGAAATACAGAGAACACCACAAAGATACTCCTCGAGAAGAGCAACTCCAAGACGCATAATTGCCACATTCACCAAAGTTGAAATGAAGGAAAAAATCTTAAGGAAAGCCAGAGAGAAAGGTCAGGTTACCCAAAAAGGGAAGCCCATCAGACTAATAGCAGATCTCTCGGCAGAAACTCTACAAGCCGGAAGAGAGTAGGGGCCAATATTCAACGTTCTTAAAGAAAAGAATTTTAAACCCAGAATTTCATATCCAGCCAAACTAAGTTTCATCAATGAAGGAGAAATAAAATCCTTTACAGATAAGCAAATGCTTAGAGATTTTGTCACCACCAGGCCTGCCTTACAAGAGACCCTGAAGGAAGCCCTAAACATGGAAAGGAACAACCGGTACCAGCCATTGCAAAAACATGCCAAAATGTAAAGACCATCGAGGCTAGGAAGAAACTGCATCAACTAACGAGCAAAATGACCAGTTAATATCATAATGGCAGGATCAAGTTCACACATAACAATATTAACCTTAAATGTTAATGGACTAAATGCTCCAATTAAAAGACACAGACTGGCAAACTGGATAAAGAGTCATGACCCATCAGTCTGCTGTATTCAGGAGACCATCTCACATGCAGAGACATACATAGGCTCAAAAGAAAGGGATGGAGGAAGATCTACCAAGCAAATGGAGAACAAAAAAAAGCAGGGGTTGCAATCCTAGTCTCTGATAAAATAGACTTTAAACCATCAAAGATCAAAAGAGACAAAGAAGGCCATTACATAATGGTAAAGGGATCAATTCAACAGGAAGAGCTAACTATCCTAATATATATGCACCCAATACAGGAGCACCCAAATTCATAAAGCAAGTCCTTAGAGACTTACAAAGAGACTTAGACTCCCATACAATAATAATGGGAGACTTCAACACTCCACTGTCAACATTAGACAGATCAATGAGACAGAAAGTTAACAGGATATCCAGGAATTGAACTCATCTCTGCACCAAGCGGACCTAATAGACATCTATAGAATGCTCCACCCCAAATCAACAGAATATGCATTCTTCTCAGCACCACATCGCACTTATTCCAAAATTGACCACATAATTGGAAGTAAAGCACTCCTTAGCAAATGTAAAAGAACAGAAATTATAACAAACTGTCTCTCAGAACACAGTGCAATCAAACTAGAACTCAGGACTAAGAAACTCAATCAAAACCACTCAACTACGTGGAAACTGAACAACCTTCTCCTGAATGACTACTGGGTACATAACGAAATGAAGTCAGAAATAAAGATATTCTTTGAAACCAATGAGAACAAAGATACAACATCCCAGAATCTCTGGGACACATTTAAAGCAGTGTGTAGAGGGAAATTTATAGCACTAAATGCCCACAAGAGAAAGCAGGAAAGATCTAAAATTGACACTCTAACATCACAGTTAAAAGAACTGGAGGGGCAAGAGCAAACACATTCAAAAGCTAGCAGAAGGCAAGAAATAACTAAGATCAGAGCAGAACTGAAGGAGATAGAGACACAAAAAACCCTCCAAAAAATCAATGAATCCAGGAGGTGGTTTTTTGAAAAAATCAACAAAATTGACAGACTGCTAGCAACTGGATCCTTTCCTTACTCGTTTTATGAAAATTAATTCAAGATGGATTAGAGACTTAAATGTTAGACCTAATACCATAAAAACCCTAGAAGAAAATCAAGGTAGTACCATTCAGGACATAGGCATGGGCAAGGACTTCATGTCTAAAACACCAAAAGCAACAGCAGCAAAAGCCTAAATTGACAAATGGGATCTAATTAAACTAAAGAGCTTCTGCACAGCAAAAGAAACTACCATCAGAGTGAACAGGCAACCTACAGAATGGGAGAAAATTTTTGCAATCTACTCAACTGACAAAGGGATAATATCCAGAATCTACAAAGAACTCAAACAAATTTACAAGAAAAAAACAAACAACCCCATCAAAAAGTGGGCAAAGGATATGCACAGACATTTCTCAAAAGAAGACATTCATACAGCCAATAGACACATGAAAAAATGCTCATCATCACTGGCCATCAGAGAGATGCAAATCAAAACCACAATGAGATACCATCTCACACCAGTTAGAATGGCAATCATTAAGAAGTCAGGAAACAACAGGTGCTGGAGAGGATGTGGAGAAATAGGAACACTTTTACACTGTTGGTGGGATTGTAAACTAGTTCAACCATTATGGAAAACAGTATGGCAATTCCTCAAGGATCTAGAACTAGATGTACCATATGACCCAGCCATCCCACTACTGGGTATATACCCAAAGGATTATAAATCATGCTGCTATAAAGACACATGCACACGTATGTTTATTGTGGCACTATTCACAATAGCAAAGACTTGGAATCAACCCAAATGTCCATCAGTGACAGACTGGATTAAGAAAATGTTTCACATATACACCATGGAATATTATGCAGCCATAAAAAAGGATGAGTTTGCATCCTTTGTAGGGACATGGATGCAGCTGGAAACCATCATTCTTAGCAAACTATCACAAGAACAGATAACCAAACACCACATGTTCTCACTCATAGGTGGGAACTGAACAATGAGATCACTTGGACTTGGGAAGGGGAACATCACACATTGGGGCCTGTCATGGGGAAGGGGAAGGGGGGAGGGGGGAGGGATTGCATTGGGAGTTATACCTGATATAAATGACGAATTGATGGGTGCTGATGAGTTGATGGGTGCAGCACACCAACATGGCACAAGTATACATATGTAACAAACCTGCACATTATGCACATGTACCCTAGAACTTAAAGTATAATTAAAAAAAAAAAAAAATTCTCATAAAGAAGAAAAAAATAATCGTCTCATAAAGAAAAAAAAAAAAGCTAAAAATACATCTACCATATGATCCGACACTCCCACTGTTGCATGTATAACCCAAATAAAAAAATCAGTATATGAAAGAGATATCTTTGCTCCTATGTTTGTTGCAGTACTGTTCATAATAGCCAAGATTTAGTAGCAACCTAAGTGTCCATCAACAGATAAATGGATAAAGAAAATCTGGTACATATACCCAATGGAATACTTCTCAGCCATAAAACAGAATGAGATCTGGTCATTTTCAACAACGTGAGTGGAACGACAGGTCATTATATTAAGTGAAATGAGCCAGGCACAGAAAGACAAACATTGTATGTTCTCACTTATTTGTGGAATATAAACGTTAAAACAATTGAACTCATTGACATAAAAAGCAGAAGGAGAGTTACCAGAGGCCGGAAAGAGTACTTGGGTGTTGGTGGGGGAGTGGAGATGGTTAATGGGCACAAAAATTAGAAAGAATTAATAAGACATACTATTTGACAGCACACCAGAGTGACCATGGTCAATAATAGTTTAATTTTACATTTAAAAAAAAAACAAAAGAGTATAATTGGATTGTTTGTAACTCAATGGCTAAATACTTGAGGAGATAGACACCCCATTCTCCTTGATGTCATTATTATGCATTACATGCTTGTATCAAAGCATTTCATGTACCGCATAGATATACACCCTTACAATGTACCAACAAAAATTAAAAATAAATGAAAACTAAACTTATTTCACTAACAAATGTGTATTATTCTGATTTTCTTTGGTAAAAATTGGATTGACTATGGAGAAAAAAGTTAGGTTTCTGAAATAAAGCTGGACTATAGTTGTTATTAAATTGTAACCTTATACATTGTTTTTGAATTTTTATTGTCTATCTGTAAACTAGGCTAGATCTTGGATTACTAGGCTTCTCTAACACAACTTTCTTTCATAGAAGTATTAAAAACAGAAACTGCTTTGTTTCTAGAATTTTATAGGCTGAACCTGGATGAATTTTAAGTGATGATTGTCATGCCTATTGTATGGGATACACAAGAAAGTCCACCAAACTTCCTGGTGCTATAACCAGAAGCATTCAAACTGCAAACCGGAATGAGAAATTGACTGCTTCGTGCTGCAGATAGCTTTCCCAAAGACTTTAAAACAAAACTTGATGTCATAAGGAGGCTCTTATACTCTAGCCTAGCTTTTTAACTTGTCAGAATATTGGCATAATTCAAATTTTACAATCAGTAGTTCTGTGGTAGCTTGACAAAACTTGTCCTAAGAGATCCTTTAGTACACCTAATCGGTAACTTTGGCAACATCTCTAATACAACTGTTGCTCATTCTCTGCTTTAATTCAACTCAGTCACGGGATACTAGATTATAAAACTGCTATTAGTAAAATCTGCAAATGTCTATGTTACTGCTAATGCTACATGTTGTATCTGGATAAATTCCTTTGAGAAAGTTGAGAACAATATATAAAAATAAAACAGGCCACATGGTTACAGCAGGTGTGATTTAATTCCCCATTGTCATTTGATTTATTTAATCAGTTGCCTTTAAGCCTAGTCTCAAGCCCAAAAACTGTTATAAAACTGATATTATAATACTACTATTATTTTTACTCTGTATTTTCCTTTTCTGAACTTTGTACCTGTTACTTGTTACATTTCTACATAAGTACAAGTCCTAACAGAGTATTGCTGGCCTAGCACTTTGAGATGACAGCCAATGCCTACAGAACAGATACAATGAAACTTAAAAATGGACTCCAGGTAGACTTAGCCAGAGAGTCACTCTTTTCAAAGTTCTCTTGTTCCTCAAATTTGGCAAAAATCACTTTCTCCAATGTGTGACCAGACCAACAACCGAGGGCAGGTCTATCCTGGCACCTAGGGATAATCAAAGTCTAACTACAGGATGGTTGATCAGTGATGCTTTCATACAAAGACCTGATCAAAAGAGGGACATAAGAAAGTTGTCAGAATCAAAATGGAGTCACTTGTGTTAATAATCCAGTCATCTGTGTTAATAACCTTGACAAATGGAGTTGGGAAAGGCCATGAAGTGGGTTCTCACGCACAAATGCCTGATGATAAGAACTATCACAAAAGACTGCAAAAACTATAATCTTGCACAAAGGCTGTTGTATCCTTACACAAACACACAAAAAAATACTTTTGTGAGGACAACTGTCCAATAACTGCCTGCCCAACCTTGAACTGGCACCAACCTTGTTTTTGAACCTTGTAGCCAAGGATAATTATCTTAAAACAATTATGTAAGACTCCTCACTTTTTCTTTTCTATTTTATTTTATTTTATTTTTATACTTTAAGTTCTAGGGTACATGTGCATAACATGCAGGTTTGTTACATATGTATACTTATGCCATGTTGGTGTGCTGCACCCATCAACTCGTCAGCACCCATCAATTCATCATTTATATCATGTATAACTCCCAATGCAATCCCTCCCTCCTCCCCCCTCCCCATGATAGGCCCCAGTGTGTGATGTTTCCCTTCCCGAGTCCAAGTGATCTCATTGTTCAGTTCCCACCTATGAGTGAGAACATGCGGTGTTTGGTTTTCTGTTCTTGTGATAGTTTGCTAAGAATGATGGTTTCCAGCTGCATCCATGTCCCTACAAAGGACGCAAACTCATCCTTTTTGATGGCTGCATAGTATTCCATGGTGTATATGTGCCACATTTTCTTAATCCAGTCTGTCACAGATGGACATTTGGGTTGATTCCAAGTCTTTGCTATTGTGAATAGTGCCACAATAAACATACGTGTGCATGTGTCTTTGTAGTAGAATAATTTATAATCCTTTGCGTATATACCCAGTAGTGGGATGGCTGGGTCATATGGTACATTTAGTTCTAGATCCTTGAGGAATTGCCATACTGTTTTCCATAATGGTTGAACTAGTTTACAATCCCACCAACAGTGTAAAAGTGTTCCTATTTCTCCACATCCTCTCCAACACCTGTTGTTTCCTGACTTCTTAATGATTGCCATTCTAACTGTGTGAAATGGTATCTCATTGTGGTTTTGATTTGCATTTCTCTGATGGCGAGTGATGATGAGCATTTTTTCCTGTGTCTGTTGGCTGTATGAATGTCTTCTTTTGAGAAATGTCTGTTCATATCCTTTGCCCACTTTTTGATGGGGTTGTTTGTTTTTTTCTTGTAAATTTGTTTGAGTTCTTTGTAGATTCTGGATATTAGCCCTTTTTCAGATGAGTAGATTGCAAAAATTTTCTCCCATTCTGTAGGTTGCCTGTTCACTCTGATGGTAGTTTCTTTTGCTGTGCAGAAGCTCTTTAGTTTAATTAGATCCCATTTGTCAATTTAGGCTTTTGCTGCCGTTGCTTTTGGTGTTTTAGACATGAAGTCCTTGCCCATGCCTATGTCCTGAATGGTACTACCTAGATTTTCTTCTAGGGTTTTTATGGTATTAGGTCTAACATTTAAGTCTCTAATCCATCTTGAATTAATCTTCGTATAAGGGGTAAGGAAAGGATCCAGTTTCAGCTTTCTACTTATGGCTAGCCAATTTTCCCAGCACCATTTATTAAATAGGGAATCCTTTCCCCATTTCTTCTTTCTCTCAGGTTTGTCAAAGATCAGATGGCTGTAGATGTGTGGTATTATTTGCAGCTGGAAACCATCATTCTTAGCAAACTATCACAAGAACAGAAAACCAAACACCGCATGTTCTCACTCATAGGTGGGAACTGAACAATGAGATCACTTGGACTCGGGAAGGGGAACATCACACACTGGGGCCTATCATGGGGAGCGGGTAGGAGGGAGGGATTGCATTGGGGAGTTATACATGATATAAATGATGAATTGATGGGTGCTGACGAGTTGATGGGTGCAGCACACCAACATGTTATAAGTATACATATGTAACAAACCTGCACGTTATGCACATGTACCCTAGAACTTAAAGTATAATTAAAAAAAAAAAAAAATAGGAAAAATTAGCCGGGTGTGGCGGCGGGCGCCTGTAGTCCTAGCTACTCCGGAGGCTAAGGCAGGAGAATAGCGTGAACCCGGGAGGCGGAGCTTGCAGTGAGCCGAGATTGCATCACTGCACTCCAGCCTGGGTGACAGGATAAGACTCCGTCTCAAACAAACAAACAAACAACACCCTCCATTTTTTTGTTTAACCTTTCTGAATATGCACATAGTTTGAAACATGTATTTCCATTATAATGCCCACTCTCAAATAATTGTAATTTCCTTATAGAGTCTCTCTGTGTTATTTAGGTTGACAGTTTTAAGTTACTAATTTTGTTGTAATATGATACACCAGCTATGGAAAACTAACACACACTACATTACTAGTTTTTACTTATTCAATTTTTCCACTCTACATTGAAATATGAATAATCAGAATGTTATCGTTTCTTTTTATAAAGATAGAAAATGTTGATCGGGTTATTTTTTCTCAGTAGAAAACAATATACACATGCATGTGTACACAGACACATCTATCTATCTATCTATCTATTACCATGTATATAGCAATTTTCTTTATATGTTTCATAAAATAGTAATGCTGTTCAAATCTCAGAATTAGACTTTTAATGTATTAATAAATAAGGACAACTTGAGTTGAATTGTTGCTTTTAGTATGGCGTTTGATAAAGTTTTCATTGTCATATCTAGTAAGAATCATTCAACTTATATAACAGGTCTGCCAAATATACTCTTATATGGACAGCTTAATCATGGATCAAAAAGAAAATTCATGTTAATAAACTAGGAAGATTCCTGCCTTCCAGATAAAATAGAGTGTATATTTTGCTAGATATATGTGATAAAGTAAAAATTCTGAGTGTGATTCCCTCAGAAAATGTAAGGTAAACTTAAAGGATAGGCAATGAAAGAGAGACAAAATACCCAAGCTAGATCAGCATAGTTTGAGCAGAAGTTTGTAGGCAAGTGGGAAGCAGAGTTGAATTAATTTGCAAGCTGAAGGGGAGGGGGAAGTGAGGCAATGTAAGTCATGGCAGGAGAAGAGGACTGGGCAGAATCCAGCTAATGTTCTCACCCTCTAGTCAATGAATTTAGCAAAGGAAAGGGAATTGGTACAGACTCCAAAGTTAGAGAAGCTATAGCTTACAAGATTCAGGACAAATGGAGACAGATGCAGCCCAAAATCCTTCAACCTAACTGTTGTTCCAACAGAAGGTTTTTGTCCTGAACCCTGTGAAATTATCCATCTACTTGTTTCCTAATCTTACTGCCTTGGGATCAGTTCACTAGGTCTTAAATTACCTTCATTGATTAAGACAGGCCCCACTCTACTTGGGATTAGGCACAGATCGACCAAGGAGTATCTGGATTTGACAAGGGATTTTCAATCATCTATGAGTTCAGATGGTGCGATAGTTAATTTTATGAGTCAACTTGACTGGGCCATGGAGTACTCACATTTTTTGTCGAACATTATTCTGGGTGTTTTATGAAGGTGTTTTAAATGAGATTATCATTGAATCTGTAGACTGAAAAAAACAGATTGCCTCTCTAATGTGGATGGCCCTCATCCAAACAGTTGAAGGCCTGAATAGATCAAAAAGGCCTATTCTACTGTGAATAAGAGGAAATTCCTCCTGCCAGGTTGTTTTGAGCTAGGACATTAGTCTTTTCCAGTCTTAAGACTAATACCGAAGCATCAGCTCTTCTTGGATCTTGAGCCTACTAGCTTTCAGACTGGAACTACATATCAACTCTCCTGGGTCTCCAACTTGCCAAATGCAGATGGTGTGATTTGTCAGCCTCCATAATAAGGAGAGCCAATTTCTTATAATAAATCTTTCTCTCCCACCTTCTCTCTCTCACTCTCTCTGTTGCTACTTGGTCTTTTAGCCATGAATGCCCTACTCCTCGTGGACCTAGTCAACATCTGGAGCTAGGGCACATCTTATGCCCTTGAGAATTAAGATGAATTTCCAGTGGGTAAATTACTTCCATAGAAATGTCATAGTCCATTCACTTAAAATTAAACTTAAAAATGTACTCTAGCTAGACTTAGCCTGAGATGTATTCCCTTCAATCCTCCCTTGTTGCTCAAATTGTGGCTGAAATTACTTTCTCCAATGTGGGACTAGATGAACAACCTAGAACACATCTATCCTGGCACCTAGAGACAATCAAAGCCTAACTACAGGATGATTGATCAGTGATGCTTTTAAAAAAGATCTTGATCAGAAGGGGGAAATATGAAAGTTGCCAAATCAAAATGGAGTCAGTCAACAGTGCCACAGTCAGTGCCACAGTCAACAGTTTATGACAAAGCAGCACATTCAGACTAAGGAATAACTCAGTATAGTTGGGCATCAAATTTTTGACTGTGACACTCTGTCTTCATGTCATATCCAAAAAGACACTTAAAAACATTTTAATAACGGTGCCATATAGAACAATTTTCTACAATTGACAAAGATAATTTCAAAGCCAAATAACTGTACTAATAAACCAACATTTTGAAGTGTAAAGTATATTTTAATTTATAATCCTGTTTATAGTTATCTTATGTCCCCAATAATTTTTACAACTGTTTTCAGCAGATAAAACAGGTGTAAACAAAGACCTTGATCAAAAGAGGGACACATGAAAGTTGTCAGAATCAAAATGGAGTCACTTGTGTTAATAATCCAGTCATCTGTGTTAATAGCCTTGTCAAATGGAGCTGGGAAAGGCCCTGAAGGGGGTTCTCATGCACAAATGCATCTCTTATCTATAATTATAAAAATGAAGATTTTCAGCAAACTAACAGAGGAACAGAAAACCAAACATTGCATGTTCTCACTCATAAGTGGGAGTTGAACAATGAGAACCCATGGACACAGGGAGGGGAGCATCAGACACCAGGGCCTCTCGGAGGGTGGGGGGCAAGGGGAGGGAGAGCATTAGGACAAATACCTAATGCGTGTGGGGCTTAAAACCTAGATGACGGGTTGATGGGTGCAGCAGACTACCATGGCACATGTATACCTGTAACAAACCTGCACGTTCTGCACATTTATCCCAAAATTTAAAGTAAAATACAAAATATATATTTTTATAGTAAAAAAAAATGAAGAGAATGAGCTTCTGAAAGATTACAAGTCTGGCATATAACTACTAAGGGGGATGACTGGGTTTGGAAACAAGAGCTTTCTGATTTCTATGGCAATGCTCTTTTTATTATATTACTTGAATGAGAGAAGTTCCAAGTGTGGTAGAAAGGTACCCCACAGTCTAGGAATGGAGAGTGGAATTCCACTGTAATCCATCTTCTTAACAAAAGTACTTTTCTGTTAGTGTCTCCATTTTACAAACACAATCCTATCTTGTAGTCATAAGCACATGAATTGGCCTCTGAGGTAGCTTTCATTATCTGTCTATGAAATATAAGAGCTAACTAAGCCTCCGTGAAGAGAAACTCTTCTTAGAAGATGAGATATGCTGTCCTCACACACCCATGAAGGACAAAAAAAGCCCTTCTCCTCTTATCTAATGATGTAGCAGACACAGAGCAGAGCCATATACTGTGTCAAGCATGTTTCCAAAGCAGCCCAGCATGGGGTTCATGGACATTAGTACTCCTTGCATTTCCAAGAACCGAGCATCTGACAGTGAGATGGGATGGTGTTACATATGCACACAAGCCTGCGGCAGCAAACCAACTATGCACAGCTGGTCCAGTCTAATTTTAGAGCTCTGGAGCCTCATCCATGGCCCTCTAGAAAGTTTCCCCATGTCAGGATGCAATGTGAGTGGGGGGAAAAAAAGCATGCCATGCAGTGTTTTAACTTCCAAAAAAGAATCGGGGACTATTTCCATGAGTTTGAACTCAAATGGATTCATTATAAAATAGCATTCTGAACAACTTAGATACGTTTTTCTCCTTCTCTCTCCATTTTAAATTGCTTAGTATATGGACAATAAAGAATTCAATAGCAGAAACTTCACTGATCCATCTCACAGCCAAAGGAATTTTTTTCTTTGCCGTTAAGTCATATCACAAGGTCAAACCAACCTATTTTAGTATCATTATTTTTAGTTTTCTAATCAGTTTTCAGCAAACTTCAGGGATCTGTGTTATAAACTTAGGTTGTCATATATATTTTGAAATTGCAAACAACACTGTTAATATTTCAAATAGCTAGTTTAGTAATACAGAAATTTATGCTGACATTAAAAGCCATTCTGAATTGCTGCTGGGGATATTTTAAGAATCTCTCTATTGCTAATGTGACAAATGATGACTTTAATGGCATCATAAACCAGAAATATGAAAGCATTATTAAAAACTGCTTCATAAAAGAGTTATCAAGTAACTATCAGTTAAGCTGTTTAGACATGATAAAAGTTCAGTCTAAACACACTGGACCACTTCAGACGCACTGAACTAGCAATATTATAAAATGTAGAGGTAATGAATATTACAGCTTCAAAAATTGTCTTTACTAATCTTACTCTGAATAAATTGTGTTGGTTAGGGAAATCCTCATACCTTATGAGACCAATCCACATTTAAAAGTCATTTTATTATTATGAAGCATTTGTTCAATCCATTGCCCAGACGTATATTTCATATGCAGAAGCTACATCACTTACTTTGGCTTAAATATTGAAATAGTGCACTTATATTCCTCTATATTTTAAAGATATGAGGCTCTGCACTAAAGGGTATCATTCCATTAATTATTCAGACTCTATGTGGTGGTTAAACATTTATGTCCCATACACATTTTATCTTCTACCCTTTTTTTCCCTTATAATTAATGGGTCCATAAGACACTATGGTGATATGAGCTGCTTTAGGTTCTGGTAGTATATATTTTATTGCAATAGTCTCCATCTTTGTAAAAGTATAGCAACAAATCTGTGCCAGTGCACAAGTGAAATCACTTTAGAAATCCTGTGCTATTTATGCATGGATTTACTTATGGAAAGTATTTCCATTATTCTCTTGAAAAGCATTTGCTTGCACATGTTCCCTTAAGAGAACAGAATAAGACATTCATGTGATCAGAAATTCTGGATCTTCAAATTATTAAATTTTGTTATTATTGATGTTTGCAAAAATACCGCTTTAACCATAGTATTTTAAGTAGGTTCTTTCTATAAACAACATCATATCCACATTCCAGAAGAGAGAAAACCTGCAGGGAAACAGACGATTGTAAAGAATGAAATGTATGTAACATAAAATGGACATACAAAGATTTTGATTGCAGTAGACATTGTTTATCATGACCCTAGTGAGATGTGAGTAGCAGCAGGCATTGAGATTATAGCAGTAATAGAGTCCTCTATAGCAGTGGTTGTCAAACTATCACCTGGAGGATTTGTTAAAACCTGCATCTCTGGGTGTGTTTCACCCTCAAAGTTTCTGATTCAATAGGTCTGAGTCAGAGCCTTATTGTTTTTATTTCTAACGATTTCTCAGGTGATACTGATGCTGCCAGTCTAAGGAATTACACTTTGAGAACCATCTCCCTATAAGGCCTGTAGGATATATTACCAGCTATTATGTTCTATTTTATTTTATGCTATTTCAGTTGAGTATATAGGAAAACCAATCATTGAAAAAACTCAGTTACCAAACCTGGAATTGAGAGGCTAATGTTACATTTGGGTATACCTATAATCCGTATGCACTGAACTTTTCATGAACAGCCTGTGGTTTGTTCCTGGGCTACTCTAAAGCAACACTCACTGCTGCATTTTTCCACCAGTAAAGCCATGCTAGGCCATCCAAATTAAACAATACAGATTTTCACAAAACAATATTTTAAAAATAATTTCTGATTATAAACATAATACCAATTTTCTACAGAAAATATGAGCAGGAAAGAATAAATATAAAAATGTAGCATATTACCAACACCTAGAGATAATAATAGACAATGTGTTGAGGTAATGAATGTAGGTGCTACTGAATATTTTATGGGGAAGAGAAAGATAAGGATTTAACTTGCTTAACACCTTGCAAACAACTTAATACAATCCCTATTTGGCAATAGCTCTTGACTCCAGCGATCACGTCCCATTTGGCCGCTAGCTATTGATTTCCCTTCTTTTAATTCTTCTTCTATTGGTCTCTAAAACCGTCCTCCACCCAGCACCACTCAAGAAGCTCTCTTCTGTCTCTCTATATTTTCCTCTTTTTTTCTTATGAGAAGCAATTTTTTTCTCTGCCCCGGCCTTCAAGTTCTGCATTCTTCCAACCATGACTTCTTGCTGAAAAGAACTCTCCAGCTACAAGGATCTGCTTTTCTGAGAAGTTGTGGGGGTTAAAAATAAATACTTTTATTTCTGCTGCAAATTACATTTTTTTCTAGCCATATACCATCTACCTGGGTATATAGTGAAAATCCACAACCTTGAAAAGTTAGGATGTTGTATTACTTCTATTGCTCCATAACGTATTACAGAAACATTAACTGACTGCATTGGACAATTATATTATCTCACAGATTCTGTAGGTCAGATCTGGGCAAGACATGGCTGGATTATCTGCTCAGGATCTCTGCAGGTCTTATGGGTAGAATTGTGTTCTCCAAAAATATTTATTGAAATCATAACCACTTGTAACTATGAATGTGATCTGATTTGGAAATAGAGTCTTTAGATGTAATCAAGTTAAGAAAAGGTCACTAGGATGCACCCTAATCCAATATGCCTAGTATCCTTATAAGAAAAAGAAAAAGCCGTGTAAAGACGGGAACACATAGGAAGAATACCATGTAATGACAGAGGCAGAGATAGGAGTGATTCAGCTGCAAGACAAAGAGTGACAAGGATTGGTAATCACCACTAGAAGCTAGAAAGAAGCAAGGCACGATTCTGCCCAGACTCTCAGAAGGATCATGACACTTGGGTTTTAGCCTCCAAGTCTCGGGAATTGTGAGAGATTAAATTACTGATTTTTGAAGTTTCCTAGTTTTGGGTACTTTTTAACAGCAGCTCCAGGAAATTAATTCAGCAGGCTAAAATCAAGGTGTTGGTGGACCTGTGCTTCTCATCTAAAGCTCAGAGTCCTCTGCCAAAATCACTGGATGCTGGCACAATTCAGTTCCTTGAAACCATAGGGACTGAGGTCTCAATGGTCTTGCTGAGTCTTGGCTGGGGATTGCTATCAGTCCATAGATGCCTCTCACAGTTCCCTGAAATATGGTCTTCATAAACAGTTGACAACATAGATGTTAGCTTTCTTTTAGCCCTGCCAGATCATATCTCTTTGACTTTCTCTCGCTCTCAAGCAGAGAAAGCTCTGCTTTTGAATGACTCATTTCCTTCAAAAGGTAAGGCCCAGCTGAATCAGATAAATTCTGTTTTAACGGTAACTGATTTGGACCTTAATTATGAATACAAAATGCCCTAAAAGCAATAGCTAGATTAGTGCTTGAATGAATAACTGGGGGAAAACATAAGTATCTCAGGAGCTGAGAATTTGGGAGGAAGGTGTTTTAGAATTCTTCCCACTACAAGTACATCTTGATTTTTTAGAATTTCTGATAGATTCTGAAAGAAATCACTAGGAATTACTCAAATACTCATTTTATTTTAGTTCTCTATAACCACAGATGATATTGTTTCTAATGTCAACATACTTAGCCCATTTAACATAAGAATGACCCTAATGATATGGACAGGAGGCAGGGAAATATTGGGTATAAGAGGGTAAGGCCCCTGGCAAGGGCTCCCACACACCCTGGGCCTGCAGCCCAAAGTGAGAACTATCCCCATTTGCCCACCCAAATGTTGCCTTTTGGCCCTCCTTGCCACCTATCCTGTGCCCATAAGAATCCCACACCCCAGACTCAGCAGACACACACACACCCAGAAGAGAGACATCTGAACATCAAGAGGAGAAGCAGCAGCTGGATGTCAGAGATTACGGTCAGAGAGGAGCTGGGCTGGGGATGCTTGGACTCTGGGGGAAAATTATTTTCCCACTCCACCCCCTTTCCAGCTCTCCGTCCTGCTGAGAGTCACTTTCACTGCTCAGTAAAGTCCTCCACATTCACCACTCTTCAATTTGTTCATGTGACCTGATTCTTCCTGGGCACTGGGCCAGAACTCGGGTACCAAGAGGGCAGGGTGTAAAAGGCTATCATCTTGACCTTCCACTGAGCTGTCCGTGGATGGCAAATGCTTAAAGAGCACTGACAGGGGACATGCCCTCTGTTGGTCTGGGGGCTGCAGACACTCCCTCCCAGATGTCAGAGCTAAAAGAGCACTGTAACATTCTTGGACACTTTCATGGGGCCTGCACAGAGCCAGCTCCTGCCAGGGAGGAGCGACTGGCCAGTTCCAGTGTTCGTTTGTTTGGGTTCCTGCACCCATCTGCTCGCATGCTCGCTGCCATAAGGGATAGAGCACAGCAGCTGAGTAAACTAGCCACCCACTTTGTGAACATTGTGAAGCGGTCAAGGGAACTCTCCTCTCACCAGCTTTGTTCCAATGAGTATAAAATACATGGTCTCTGTTTTTCTATAGGGCTTTACTGTTTGGTCTTAAGTAGTAATCAAATGGTAATTTAGTTTCTTCACATGTATGCAGCAAATCATTCAGTAAAGGGGGCAAGATAAGCACATTCTTCAATTTTTCTATTGTAAGTGATTTATATTACACATACTTTTACTGTGTGCCAGGATATGATGGTATGCATATACTTTTGTCTTTGTAATTATGAATATGACAATAAAGTATATGCTATCTTAATTAGCTTCCAGGTAACTGGTCTACTAGACTAATTGATGTTTTCCAATCCTTCTATGACATCTGTTAACTATGGTCTATGACTCACTAAGTGCTTGCATCTTACAGGTACTTTCTAGGACAGTAATATACTTCTAAAATTTAATTGCATATTTATCAAGAGCCAGTGATTTATTCTTAAGCTTTTCCTGATGATTGTACTTATTATTGTACTCATATTACTAAATTAACTATTTCATAAATGGATTAAGTAGAAATGTAGAGAGAGAGTAAGTGGAAATGTAGAGAGAGAGTTGCTTCTATAAAAACAGGTTAACTATTTTGAAGACTCAATAAAGCTAATTTGCCAATACTTCAGTTAAATTAAAGGTAGATAAGTCATTTACAGAATATTTGAGAAAAAAATTGTACAAATCTAAAGAAATTGTTTCTTCACATTGCTTTAGAAACAAAGGTGCTGTTAAAAATATTTAACTACTAGCAGGACATGAGTAGTACCAATTAGAATAGTTGCCTTACTCATTACAATAACTGTGAACTACCCTTCTCTAAGTGCCTTTGAATCTTTATTCACTTCAAAGAAGCTGATCTAATATTCTGAAAATCATGGACGATATATTATGGGTAGATCCATAATATAAAAGAAAAAGAAAAAAAAGTCTTGGCTCTGTATCAAAAGCCTGGCAAACACATGTACATTTTTTTATGTTGTAAGATAAAATGTTTAAGATATTTAAGATATATGTGAACTGCTTTCCTGAATCCTTGGTTTATGCAAATTTTCAATTAAAATACCCAGACTGGCCCTAATTTTCTTAGTAAGAATGCTCTTTTCTGTGTTGTTCTAGTTTAGTCTCTATTTTTATCATAAGAATAAGATATTTATAAAGAAGTCTGTATTTCAGGAGAAAAGTGATGTGATAAAAAATTGGTTAGTATTTTTCAGGTGGTTTCTCTAATATGCCCTCAGATTTCTTATCAAGTGGTACAGAAATAAAAGTGAGCTTTGGACCTCTGTCTCACTTGAATTTAAGACTTAGTTAATTGAGCCTTGGTAATGACTGTGGAGGGATAACATTGAAATTGACTTCTCTCTGCCTTATCCTTTGTCTCTCTCATTGTTGTCTAATTCATTTGAAGTTGTTTACTTCACACGCTGACAGAAGCCGAGACTGATGGCAACAGTTTAAAATTCTCTCTTATCTACTTGAAATTTCTTGTTAGCATTCCTACCTGGTTTCCATCCGTGTATGAAAATAGAAAAGAATCAGATACAAACAGAGCATTAAACAATGCCTTCTGCCTCCCAGGTTCATTTAATACTCTCCCATATATCCAAGTTAATAATTCACACTCTGCAGAACCCCAGCACGTCTCTATTAGATTTGATGTCCTCTATTAATGTGACAGCACACATCCAGTGCAAAGCTGCAGTGAAGGGAATAGTAGAGAGGACAGAGGCGTTCTTTGGGGCCATGTGCTAGGTGTCCCTCTGGACAAGTTTGCCCATTTAAAAATGGGTCTCACTAAAGGTAAATTTTATTAAATAGTGTTTGCTTTAGTCGGACATAATGGTAGAATTCCAAAGAAACTGGAGAATTGCAGAGCTTACCATTTTTTTCTACATAAACAACTCTCCTTTTCCAGAGATGAATGAAAGCAAATCTTCCCCTGTTCTACTTCTCATCACTGCTTTTCAGTTGGCCATTAACAAAGGAGCTGACACTACATAATGTAAAAGGAATAGAATACGAATGGGATTAATCGGCTTGGGGCCTACAGGTTAGGCAAGAAGCAATCTAATGTTTTATTTAGATGTTTTTATAAAAGGAGCATGAGAAGGACCACGACGGAAAAAGGCCATATTTAAGTGAAAGCCCAGAGCTTTTTAAATTTCTCGTATGTGTTTCTGACTTTTGATATATTTTGTAATAAATCATCATCAAACCTGGTTTTGAGAACTGCAGATCTAGAGAAATAGGTAAGCCTCAAATATGTTTGAGCTATGTTTATAAACGTAAAAACTTTATGTTACATCAACCAAACTTTCTTTTGTGTACAGAGTTGCGTTAATTATCTCAGTTGTTCAGATAGAAACGTATCCTCACAAAGATTAAAGTAATATAGAATTTGTGATGACAATTGCCAGAATTATCTTTAAAGGCCATCAACAAATTACCAGCTCTCGTGGTTTAGCCAATTTTACTAAGTATTACACAAAATTTGTTTACAGAAAGCTTTGTCCCTGGTATATAATCTTAAACATTGTGAACATAAAGTACAAATGCTGTAATTTGGAGCTTTGATTCACAAGAAAACATAACATTTCATTCAGGAAAATAAAAGAGAACAATAAAAGAAAAAAGTCTGAGCCAAAACTATATTCTAGTTGATAAAAAAATGTAGAAACCAAATCAAATTGGTTAGAAATAATTTTTATCTGTGAAAATAAGGAAAATGATTATAGAACTAGAGAATGGAACATACTTGAAAGTGTTAGAGTGATATATATTTAAGTTTACCTGGAACTGAATAAAACGGGTATAGAAATAAGAGCTTTTAGAAAAGATCATATTTGCAAACAATGGCTATTAGTCCAATTATTTAATCAAGAGGTCAGATATGTTGGGACATAAGAAGTCGCCTATTTTTCTGCATTAAAACATTCCCTTCTTTCATCCCAGACTGGTTTTGATATACAGACCATGGCTTTCAGGCACTGGTAGTATGGCATCAAGACTGAGAAAGAAATGACAATCCTCATAGATCTTCTATGCCTAAAAAAGGTAGACAGTTAAGAGGACAAACTCAATATGTGATTAGCTTAAATTGTGTTTGTTAGCTTTCTTACAGAAAATAGATAAGACAGTGTAAAGTTGGTTTTGGTGTTAAATATGCCTTTGTGGAGAAATTAGTAGTGGCAATGTTTTTATTATTATAAATGAGAATCTCTTGTTAAGCAAAATAATTAACAACTTCCCTGGCCATTAATGCAAATCATGCTTTAATCAACTAAATCTGTTTTATGTTTACCAATCTATCTAACAATGAGGTGATAATTAATAGTTATTGAGAACTCACTATTTCTTCTATGTTTCTTCAATGTGTTTTTATGTATTAACTAACTAATTAACTCATAAAAAAATCCCTATTTTACAGATAAAGAAAATGAGGCCTTAAAAGATAAAATCAATTTTCCAACCAATAAAGGCTGAAATGAAAATCTGAACCCAGGCAATATGACTATAGAACCCAAACATTTAACCGCTACTTCATTCTGCTTTTTAAAATATGTGATAGTTGAAATACTATCATATTTTGTGACATTTTGGAATTAACCACAATAAATAGAAATGCCAAACTATAAACTGACCATGTTTGCCCTAAATCTTGCATTCATTTGTTTAATCATTCATTTATTCCACTAAAAACAAAACACAGTGCATCTAATACCAGGCACTGGGGATATAAAGATGAATACGGAACCATCCTTTCTTCTAAAAATGTTCTTATTCTAATGGTGAAAAGAGAAACCACATGAAGACATGCCACATAACTATGACTTTCAGTGTGACACTGGATGTACTGCATTCACTGAATGCACGGAAGCATGACTTTCAGGCACTTATTTCATGATAATATCTTGTTAAGCAAAATAATTAATAATTGTCCTGGACATTAATGCAAATTATGATCCAACCAAGTAAGTGTGTTTTATTTTTGCCAATCTCTTTAACAATGAGATAATAGTATTTATTGAGAGCTTACTACTTCTTCTATGTCTCTATGTAAGGAGGGCTGTGGAGGGAGAACGATTTCTCAGAATAGGAGGTGTTTGAGCTGAGTTTTCATGGATGCCATGTGAATGAGTGAAATTGGGGAAGTAGTGGTATTGATTTGGCTCAGCTGTCATTCTTTAGGAAATGGTAAGCTGGGGGTTTTGGCTATCCTCGCAGAAAGTAAAATTGTGAAAAAGAATAGAATCTCAACTTGTATCTATAGGATAGTACAAAGTGATCCTATGTTATCTAGTGGAAACCTGCTGAATGATAACAGTGCTACATTTCTTCAATAAATCATTATGAGAGGTGAAGCCAGCTGGACTTCCTGGGTCGAGTAGGGACTTGGAGAACTTTTCTGTGTCTAGCTAGAGGATTGTAAATGCACCAATTAGCACTCTGTGTCTAGCTAAAGAATTGTAAATGCACCAATCAGCGCTCTATATCTAGCTAAAGAATTGTAAAAGCACCAATCAGCACTCTGTAAAAACGCACCAATCAGTACTCTGTGTCTAGCTAAAGGATTGTAAACGCACCAGTCAGCACTCTGTAACTCTGTAAAATGGACCAATCAGCACTCTGTAAAATGGAACAATCAGCAGGACATGGGTGGGGACAAATAAGTGAATAAAAGCTGCTACCTCAGCCAGCAGCGGCAACCCGCTTGGGTCCCCTTTGACACTGTGGAAGCTTTGTTCTTTCACTCTTCACAATAAATCTTGCTGATGCTCACTCTCTGGGTCTGCACTGCCTTTAAGAGCTGTAACACTCACAGCGAAGGTCTGAGGCTTCACTCCTAAAGTCAGCGAGACCATGAACCCACCGGAAGGAAGAAATTCTGGACACATCTGAACATCTGAAGGAACAAACTCTGGACACACCATCTTTAAGAGCTGTAACACTCACTGCAAACATCCATGGCTTCATTCTTGAAGTCAGCAAGACCAGGAACCCATCGGTAGGAATAAATTCCGGACACAATTACACAGTGATGAACATTTACATAATGGGTAAACAGTGAACACTTGATATTTTGAAATCCAGGTTACAATCACTCACTTAGCATAATAGAAAGAGCATAGACAGTTTGGGTTCAAATCATGACTGTCACTTACTAGTTGGTGAATGTGGGCAAGTTATTTCATCTCCATGAACATGACTATATTCTTTTATAATCAGAAAAAAATATGATGTCTTCTTCATGTACTAATAACGTTCTTGAGGAGATGACTGATGAGGGAGGAAGTGTGTGCCTGGCACATAAGTACTCATAAACAGAAAATTATTGTTATTCATATGGTAAACATTTGTGTAATGCGTACTGTAAAAGTCACTGTGTTTGGTGTTGACTCTGTGGAATACAAACAATGGCATACTGGAATTGTCTGATACAGGCTCTCAGGGCTAATTTTTAACATTTTTGGAGCCAACGGATAATCACAACTACCTGAAATCAGCCATGAGGGAAGTATTTATATCACAGAAATTGCATATGCTATCATTCAGGACTTACTTTCCCCAGAGAGCCAGTTGGTGATGCCTGAGCTGAATTTTAAAGGGTGAAATGTTGAAGGTGGAATTGAGGGAGTAACAGTATTGATTGTGCTTAGATGTTATTCAGTAGGACATGGAAGCACCAATGGACATAAACATCATGAAAACATGGTCCTATGCTTACTTGTAGTTGATATGTATCCTCATTTCTTTATTGGGTTACTTTTTGTCTACTCTCCTCTGCTCAGCACAAACTATACAGTGTCTCCCCATTTCACTCAGATGAAAAACCAACATTTTCAATGGCCTACAAGCTCCTCAAAATCCATTATTCCATAACCTCACTGATCTCATCCGCTAATACTCTCTGTTTCAGTTTCTTACTCAGCTCCAGTCAACTGCATACAATGTTCTCATTTAGGCCCTTTGGCGTGGCTTATTTCTTTGCTGAAAATTCTTCCTCCAGATACATGCATGGCTTTCTTTCTTGCTACTTTTAGGTTTTTGCTCAAATATAACCTGTTAAACCTGGCCTATTTCTTACCACTTTGGTTAAAAGTCACAGTTCCTCTTCCCCAACACTCACAATTTCCCTTCCACTGGACTATTTTTTCATAGTACTTATCGTCTTCTAACATAATGTATGATTTACCTACTTACCTGTGGTTTCTGTCTCCCACCACAAGCACTATGAAGGTAGGAATTTTTGTGTAATAAACTGGTTTATCACAGGCATTTGAAAAATGCTGGAACATAATAGGTGTCCAATAAATAACTGTTGAATCAATGAATATTGTTCATAAATAGTAAAAAGCAAGAGTTTTGATGGTTTATGATGAGTTTTAAATAAAGGATCTAAAATTGCCCAATTCTGTACTATACATCACCTCCCATCAAGGTAGTTGTACACAAAAATGAGAATCAGAGGTCCTAGCATTGTTAAAGCTGGTTTAAAGCATGTAGATTAGCCTTCAACCTTGATCTCCTTCTTCTAAATCCACATCCAAACCCTGACATTTTATCTGATGTGGTTGAACTGTTTAATGGAAACTTGAAGCGAGAAACAGCACATGCTGGAGATAGGGCGTTAGTGGAAGAGAGAGTGCAGAGCTGTAGTAGTCAGGCAGTTAGCCTTCAAAAGGGCCCCTATTAATCCCTGCCTTCTAGAATTAACATACTTGTCTAGTCCTCTGCTATACTGTACCAAAATTGGTTCATATGACCAGCAAATGTAGCAGAAGTGATAGGAAGATACTTTCAAGAGTACGTTATAAAAGACCCTGCAGCTTTCATCTTGATCACATTCCCTATCTTGGGCCAGTCACTCTTGGGAATCCAGCTTTCATATTGAGTGGGCCTACAGAGAGGCCCACACGGTGAGCAACAGTAGCCTCCTGACAACAGTCATATAAAGCAAGCTGAGAAGTGGATCTGCTGTGCTTTGAATGTATCCCCCAAAGTTCATTTGTTGAAAACTTAATCTCTAATGCAACAGTGCTGAGAGGTGAAAAGTTTGGGAGGTGATGAGGTCACAAGGGCTCTGCTCTCATGCATTGATTAATGGCATTATTGTGCAAGTGGGTTAGTTACCTCCAGAATGGGTTTCTTATAAAGTAGGAATTCAGCCCCCTTCTCTCTCTTGGGCATGAGCACTCTCTTGTCTTTTCACCTCTGCCATGAAATGACACAGCCAGAAGACCCTCGCCCAGAGGCTGGCATTTTGATCTTGAACTTCCCCACTTACAGAACTGTGAAAAATAAATCTCTGTTTTTTATAAATTATCCAGGCATTGGTATTCTGTTATTGCAGCACAAAATGGACAAATACAGGATCCCCAGCTAAGTGAAGCCTTCCTATGACTAAAGTTCTGGCCTACATCTTGATTGCAACCTAAGAAACTCCAAACCACAATTTTCTCACTTGCTCCCAGATTTCTGACTCTCAGAAACTTTCAGGGATAATAAATATTTGTGTATTAAACTGCTAAATTTGGGGATAATTTATTACATAGAAATGGATGTTTAATGAAATTACTGTCTTTACCATCAACAGCAGGAAGAGGTAGTAAAGAAGGACCTGATTGAATAGTTCAATGAATGTTCTAAATTTTCCACTTCACTGATAATTTCTTCCTATTGGGAAGATGGATAAAAGTAAGAATACTGGCATAGAGGAAGATACTTTCTTTTTTTCTTTCTTTATTTTTTGACAGTGTCTTACTCTGACCCCCAGGCTGGAGTGCAGTGCCATGATCTTGGCTTACTGCAACCTCTGCCTCCCTGGTTCAAGTGATTCTCATGCTTCAGCCTTCCAAGTGGCTGAGATTACAGGTGCACTGCACCATGCCAGGCTAGCTAACGTTTATATTTTTAGTAGAGACGGGATTTTGCATGCTGGCCAGGCTGATCTTGAACTTCCGATGTCAGGTGATTCGCCTGCCTTGGGCTCCCAAAGTGCTGGGATTATAGGCGTGAGCCCGTGAGCCAGTGCGGCAGGCCCAAGGAAAATATTTTCTAATCTCCTTACTCCCTATATACATTTATCAAGCATGTAGGTTTGTTAATCTTACTCATAGACTATAATGCCCCAAAGGCAAAGGTTTTGGTAAGATAACCCCTGTAAATATTTCTTGAATAAATGAGTGAATGAATGAAGCTATTCATTTCTTATTCAGTTGATAAATTTTTTAGTCATGCTGAAGACTGGGGGTAGAGTAGGGTGGATTCTTGTTGACATAATACATGTTAAAGGGCTAAATTCTTGCAAACAAGATGGTTAGGCAATGAGGGTAGAAATAGTGTCATATTATCAACTGCCAATTACCTAAAGTAACAGAGAGTAGCATAGTTATTGATAATAGAAAATGTCATGAAATCTTCCTGTGATGGTATTTCCTGCCAGAGTTACATCTGAGTCCCTGAGTCAAAAATTTCAAATAGAGGGAGTCAGAGCACAAAATAGTCTCTAGAAGATGTCCAAGGTGAAATTAATGAATTTAGATGGTTCTATCTTTAATGACTTTCTTTGTCTCTCTCTCTCTCTGTCCCCCTACTCTCTCTTTTTCATCATGGGGCAAGAGTGGGCAACAGATAAATTGTTGGAAATCAAGAGAACACAGACCTGACTGAGCAGACACTGGAGATCTCAATGGAAGAAGGAAAATTTCCATAGAGAAAACACAGTGAAGAAAATTAAAAAATTAGACTGGAGAAAGCTGTGTATGGCAAAGGCTGTAATTTTTTTTTTTAATTTTGAAATGTCACCTACCACCCTCAAGAGTTTACTGATAATCTATAGTTTATCCCAATTCCAATGCATTTGACAGCATTCCTTTAAATATGCAAAATATTCTACTTTAGTTTTATTTCTCAACTGAGATTTAAATGTAAAGAATAAATAAAAACTACAAGTACAAGAATGACAGGAAAATATAGGTTAAGTAAGAAATAGCAACAGTGTCTGACAAAGTCTATCTTATCATTTCAGTAGATGTTTTATTGATGGGGGATTTTACCTTGATTTTTTATTAAGCTTTCTCAGAATTAAAGTATTTTTCCTGTGTCCATCAATCAGTTTAAATTGTGCCCCCAGATGAAATATGAAATATGAAGATAGAGGTGTTTACATTATACACCAGACTGCCCTGGGATAAACCACACTTCAATGACTAACAGCACCATCCCTGACAGGCTATGCTTTGATGGCAATAAAGTCTCCTGACTCAGAGCAATAATTCTCATAAAGTGATATAAAATTATCCTTCTATAGCAGAGTCTTCTGTATGGCCACCATTCCCTGTAGCAGACTTCTCTACATGCAAGCAAAATATTTCCATCTTTTGGAAATAGTAATTGTAACCATGTCAAAAACCAAGGATCAATTCAATAAATATTCTCCTCCTTTGTGTACTTCTCCTCTGTGTCCCTGGGATTGCAATATAAAAAAAATTAAAATAGTGTTTATTATTTCTCTCTTGAAATGCTGAAACTCCACCATAGCTGTTTTTATCCAAATAGGCTATTGACCATTATAAAGGGAAGCAGAAGGGTGGGCAAATTTTGTCTGAATCCACCAGATAATCTTGTTCTAAGATCCAGTAGTGCCCAGATACTGTGCTGCGACTGTAACTTCAATCATAGATTGTTAGAGAAGAGTTAAGGTGCTCATCCTATCTGTGAAGGACAATTCATTTTGCTGCAGATTCTCAAAGAGTAGCAAATTTTCTTGATTTATCCAATTTGTTACTCAATTTAACTTTCAGGACTGTCAGTGGGAGTTGATATGGCAGGAGAATCCCTGTTATTCTGATATGGAGCCATGAACTATAGTAAAGGCAACAATATAATACAGTCAATAAAGGTAGTATATTGTTAACTTTGGGAAGCTAAGCACAAAAAGGAAATAAAGACACCATTAAAGAAAGAATGAACCATACACATTTTTGTAAAATCATATGTTTGTATTTGTACCTATATAAAAAATACATTTTAAAAGCAGCATATAATTCTTATGGATAATGACTACATACATGTCATGTTCAGTGGCAACTTTCATAAAACAGGCTTAATTTTTACTTGTTCCTTGAAAGCTTTTGTGCGTATTGGTTGAATGAGCATTTGATAATTTTAGGTTTAGCTGAATTATGGAGAACATTTATGAATTTTATAAGAAAGAAGGTGAAATATGATTCATGATGAGATAGAGAAATTCTGGTGTAATTCTCTTAATGCGGATTCTAGAGTGTTAAGTGTTTGTTAATGTGCCTGTAATGTCTTTATATGTCTGTGAGGGATGGTTGATAATTCTAGAATGGTCAGTGTGTCTAGACCGATTGGTATTTAGGAAGTAGATACTAAATTCCACCTCTCCATGTAACCAGAGTTGCCAGTACAACAAGACTGATGACAAATTTGGGCAATCAGTGTTCTTTTGTCTGTTTTATCGGAGGGTTTACTATTTCTTAAGCAAGTTAGTTTTGTCTGAAGTAATGTGTCAGTGTCCATATCTGTGTCCAGGCTGGCCTTAGGATGAGCTAGGCTGTGTGACTGAAGTCAAACTCTTCCTAAGCTGACATTGACTACACCTGTGATGGGCTGTACCTGTGAAGGATATTAAATATCTTTAATACCCCTCATGGCCTGGACAAAGTCTTGCTCCTCAAGTTAAGCACAAGGCCTGAAGGGGTCTATGTTGTTTCTGGGGCAGTGATGGATTTTAAGAGAAGTGATATGGCCCACGCTAACTAGTTCTGGAACGGAAGTTTTATTGCCCACCAACATCTGCTCTGATGTACCCCTTGTCAATAAATAATTCCAATGGAGAGGGCGCTTGCCATTCGGATTCTTCCACTCTGATTCCAGGCTTTGCAAGCAGCCACCTGATTAAAATGGCCCTCCTCAGGAAGATTTATTTACAGGGAGGGAATATATTGATGAGGAAATACAGTAGTATAGACAGCTTGGCAATCGTACTTTAACACAAAATTAGGAAATTGTCATTAGGATTTATATCCCAATCTCTTATGAATTTAACTGAGTAAATCAGCCACATTGAGTCTGCTCAGTTCGGAGTTGCCAGAAAATATTCAGTTGGGGGACCTGTAAACCTGAGGGGCAAACCTTTTCCTACCTGGATCTTAATAAGCTAGGGACTTATTCTTTTCCTGCCAGAAAGCACTGTATGTTTTGTCTCTCTAACTTCACCAAAGTCACAACATTTTGGTCAGTTCAGTTTGGTAGGAAATATTTATAAAAACTATTTCACGGTGAAAGAGTATGATTTTGTAATTCACAAGATCATTTTTATCAATTGTGAGGCAAACAATATCGCACCCAAAGCACCCTGTCCCCCTTCCATGTTTTGTGGAGAAATAAAACCCTGTCCGTCATCATAAACACTACCATTTATGTGTCTTCAGAGATGCTATCTACAAAACTTGAAAGAAATACACCTCCATGTCACATAGTATGGCTTCTTTTCTGTTGCAGGGGTGTGTCTACACTAATGATTTTTAAATTGCAGCTTGGCTCCTGGAGTTTCAGAAATATTGCGAAAACCCACTGGGGCTGCTGTAGGGGAGGGGAGTGTTATGAGTTAAGTTTGGTTACTGCATTTGTCTGCATATTCATCCTGACGTCAGACTGATTTCTTCAATCATAGCACCTATACTTTTATGCTGGACTTTTGTAAGCACTTATTAAACAAAAGGTTCCTGGGCTTTAAACACACATTCACATCACAGTCCCATAAGCCTCATAAAAATATTGCATCACATGCAAATACTGTGTCTATGGAGCTTAATTCTACTATACTTTTTGAGTGGAAAGAGAAACAAATTATACAAACGCACTGCACTACCACACACACTCACATTGCTCCTCACTCGTCACATGCACACAAATGCCTACCAAGAGATCTCAGGACTTCATAGGTCTCTGTTATTTTAATCCTCACTGCTCTGTGACCATAAGAAAACATAACATTTCCAAATATTTGGGAATTGCACATATTTTAAAATACTTTACATTTATTTACCATAGTATTCCTTCCTTTTGCCATTTTATTTTAAAATATGCCGTGTTCTTTCCTTCCATTTTTTAAAGAATTTTTTTCCCTCTTGGCAGTTAAGTAGTGTCTTAAAATAAAAACTATGAGAATTTATAATAAAATTACTATTCCTTTTCCCCATTTCCACTTCTTCAATAAAATTAGAGGAATGCCGATGATTGCAATAATCTGATTGGGAATTTAAATGCAAAGAAAATCAGAAAATTCTAAATTGTGGTTCCCACAGCAACTATAAAAAGACACTCAACATGACTGCATATTTATATTAAGATATAAAACTTAACAACTTCCCCAGTTATACAAATGCTATATAAAAACAAAGGGGTGGAATTATGGTTGCTATGGGAATCACAACTCTGAACCTACTGACTTTTGGAAGTTTAAATATACTGACACAGAATTTCACACTGAATATTACATAGGTAGAGGAACATGCACGGGATTAGAGACAAACATGTGGCAAATGACATGAAATGAAATAATGAAAGAAATGTCACTCTAGTGCCTAAATGTCTCCTATTTATGGATCAGTCCCTCACACTGTGATAATATGTTGCTTCTGAAAACAGAGCAAAATATCCCTAGGCTATGCTTTGTGAAGTGATGGTATATATCCTTATCTTCCCCCTTTAGTTTGATGATTTAAGTGTTCTTATATGTAATGGAGGGAGTATGGGCATTGGAGACGTAAAAACATTAGTGTGAATCTTGACTTAGCAACTTGCTAGCCAAATAATGTTTCATTCTTTCCCTAAAATCAGTATATTTATATTTTATAGACTTTTGATGAGGCTTAAATGAGATAAATTGTACAAAATTTTAGCTAAGGTATGCAATTAACATATGGGTTCTTGCTTTTGAGGATTCAACACTTTTTACTAGACTGCATTCACTGTATCAGGAGTCTATTTAAATTTTTGAGAATTGCTAGCTGCTGAAGGAAATTTAAAAATGGGATAATACTCATTTTTTATCTTCTCATTAGTTAGATAAGAAATAAATAATATTTGCATAAAGTTTATAATTTATAAAACATCTAGATGTATATACTTGCTTAAGAAACATGCAAAAATAAGAACTAATTTATGGTTTTTGAGCTATATCTAATTCTTTTTCTTTTACAGTAAGCTAGGAGTACAACATTTCTGGAAAACAGGTGGTGAAAATATCCATCACATAATTCCTCTACATCTTTTTGTCCAAAGCAATATTAAGTAACAGCTACACACTACTTGCACTGGTTATAGCCTTCTGCTTGGGTGATTTACCTTTTTTAATTTTTTTCCCTTGTAAACGTCTCAGGAGTTCTGGATTTTTTGTTTTCTTGAATGGAGGTAGCTAAGAGTCCTTCTTCTATAACCAAGAAACTGCTTCAGAGATGATAACTGATTTAATCATGTGTTATTGATATTATTATTACTATTTCATTCTCAATGTAGAAATGCTAGCCGTGTTGTGACTCAATCATAACTTCAGTGATGCATCTGAGGCAGATTGGATGGGTAGTTTCTAGTCTTCAGTTATTACCAGGGTCACAATTTCTTGAGCAGAGTTCTCTCACAGTGATTTTAAAAATCTTACATGTTCCATTTGTCATAATATGTCAAATTATTTACATGTCTTTGGAAAACGGCACACCAGATCGTGGTGCTACTTACAGCATATTTTAGTTCATTACTTTAAAACATTTTTCCCCAAGGTTTCAGTTGTATTAGTCAGAAAGCTTAAGGCCAGTGAACTGAAATTTAGCTAAGTGTCTTCTAGAATACCCATTATATTGAAAAAGGGGTATACCCATTTATTGAAATGGGTATTCTACAATAGGAGTCATATACAACTTTTGCAGAAACTAAGACTCAGAGACTATTAACATAATATGCCTTAGGTCAGAGTTTCTCAAATTTCGACAGCAAACCACATTAGGAAATAGATTTTACATTACAACCCAGTATACACAAACATACTCCCATACTCATGCACAACTGAGAAAGAGGTTTCACGAAACAACTCACCCTAGCTATATGTAATGCACTTTGATCTACTATTCTATTCTATTCCATTCCATTCCATTCTATTATTTCAAAAAAATTCTAGTTGCCATCCACTAAACTGATTTCATGACCTACCAAAAGTCTTCTATTCACAGTTTGAAAAAACCCTATAGAACATTATCAAAAAGTGGCAGAAACTGAATAGGAAATCAAGTTTTCTGAATAACATATAAATCAATCTATCATTGTCTATCTGTCAATTGGTCAATCAATCATCTATCACTCTATTATTTATCCAGCAGATATGTGACCTTGAGAAGTTACTTATTTTTTCTGTGCCTCAGTTTGTTTTTATCTGGAAAATGGGGAAAATGTTGATACCCTTTTAGAAACTTCAAATGAGTGTGAGTACAACTCTTTGAACAGTGCCTGCACATAGTAAATGTTATAGAGAGTAGTAATTAGCTCTGTTATTAACAAACATCACATACTTACAATGTACCTTATAGTTATTGCCATGGGAGTTAGTATGGAATAAAATCAATTTTATCCTAAGAAGGTGACAGTGTAGTATGGGATAGGAACAGGAAAGTAAACAATTCTAATATATGATGCGAGTTGTATGTTCAAGGTATGATCTAGTTACTGTAGTGACAGCTACCCGACACACACCTATATCCACTTTGCTTAGATTATTTCTGGAGATTCCTATCCTAAAATATCTTGGAGTTTCCAAGGAGGAGTCCTCAAGAGTTGACACAGAAGTGAGGGGTTTCTCCTCTCTCTCCTGTTTGTCTAGGGCCACACTGCTGCTGTGTCCTCTACTTAGGTAGATGCCACTATTTTCTATATGCTGTCCTTCTACTTGTCACTTTATTCTGAGAAGTCATCATTTGTCACTATCATGGCCCTGAAACTTGGCTCAGTTCCTCTTCCATTCAAACTGAGGGGCAGGCTGCTCTGCCCTGCTGCTGATTACACCCTGCAGTTCACCCTTGCCCCTGCTGCCCTTGGAGTGCTGGGCAGTCTTCCTGAAGTGACTTCTGTTTGTATCTTGCGGTATTACTTGAACACTGAATCATTCCAGAATTTTGTGTCTGGCACTTTAAAAGCTGTTTCCTTCCAAGGTGCTAAATGTGCCTTTGAGTTTTACCCTGAATACTTGATTTTTCCTGATTCTCAGCTTCTGTTTCAGGTTGGTTCATCATGCCAAATTCTGGACTCCCTTATGATAAATTCTATATACATATATATATATATTTTGAGATGGAGTTTTGCACTGTTGCCCAGGCTGGAGTGCAGTGGCGCGATCTCCGCTCACTGCAAGCTTCGCCTCCTGGGTTCACACCATTCTCCTGCCTCAGCCTCCCAAGTAGCTAGGACTACAGGTGCCTGCCACCGTGCCCAGCTAATTTTTTGTACTTTTAGTAGAGACAGGGTTTCACCATGTTAGCCAGGATGGTCTCGATCTCCTGACCTTCTTAGAGATGTGATGATGTACCCAGGCAATTTGGCTTCTAAATGACTTTTTCAGTTTTTCAGGCATTCATGAATATATCTGAATTCCAAGAAAATATTGATAGGGACAGGAAGCAGGGCAGTTCTGGGCAGAAAAGGGCAGGTTCCTGATGAGGGACCCACGCTCAAGATGAAAAGCCTGATACCACGGCCAAAGTGAGAACATTACATCCCTGTTTTCCCGCTCAAATGTTGCCTTTTCCAAAACCACCCATGGCCCACCCCACTCCCCATCCTGTGCCCATAAAAACCCCAGGCTCAGCCAGCAAAGAGAGGAGAAGCAGCTGGTTGGCAGAGACTACAGTTGGACGTTGGAGAGAAGTGGCTTGACTTCAGAGGGACAGCTTGACAGCATAGCTTTTGAGAAGACTCCGGCTGGGGATGGCTGGACTTCTGAGGAAGGTTACCTTCCTTTTCTGCTGCATCCCCTTTTCTGCTTCCCTTTCTGCTGAGAGCCACTTTCATCAGCTATAAAATTCCCTGCCTTTACCATATTCAATTTGCTCATGTGACCTCATTCCTCCTGGATGCTGGACAAGAACTCAGGTGCCATGAGTGTGGGTGCAAAATGCTGTCACACTGACCCTCCACTGAGCTGTTATCACTTAAGCCATCTGCGGATGGCGAAGCTAAAAGGGCACTGTAACACTTCCTCTGGGGCTTCAGGGATCACAGGAACCTGCCCCCCCCACTGCCATGGGGCCAGTACTGAGTTCGCTCTTGTGAGCACCCAAAAGCTCTCACCTCAGCACATGCACCTGATCTCCTGTGTTCCCCTCCCACAAGGGATGGAGCAGTGAGTGAGTGGAGTTTGCCCCCGCTGGTGCCGAAGTGTCCAGCTAGTTCCAGCACCCATGAATCCCAGTTTCTGCCCATGAAGGAGTCAGAGAAATATTCTGCTTCAATACTGTGAGTTCCCTTTCAAAGGGTGGCCCAGTGGTATGCTGCCAAATGTTTTACAATCATAATTTGGGTGGTGGGGAAGGCCTTGATTTGTAGCATTAGCTGATTTCTATGGCTACAGTGAACAAATGTGTACATAGAATTGGGAACTGATGCCTATATTCAGCTCTCTTGAACTGGTATCTGCTGACTGCAGCACATCACTGCTTACAGCATATGCAAAAGCATGACTCTAAGCGGGTATCTGGGTGATTGAAGTGTTGCAATACTCCATGGGCCAAACATGTTTAAATCTAGGCAGGACACTCTATTATACACACATACATGCATATATGCACTAACAGGCACACACATAATGACTCAAGGCAGTCAATAAGAATTAAGTGGCATAAAAAATGTTAGATTTTTCTCGGCTGCACTTCTAGAACACCTTGTAGATATGTCTATGACAACCTTTGTGCTATAGTCTCCATATAGGCCTTCCCAACTGTACTGCTTTTTACTTTTTACAACTTTTTTTGAGACATAATTTCCATATGATATAATTCACCCATTTAAAGTGCATAATTTAATGGTTTTCAGTATATTCACAGAGTTGCAAAACCGTCATCATAATGAATTTAAGAACCATTTTGTCATGCTCAAAAGAAGCCTTGTACCTCTTAGCAAGTTACTCCACATTCCTACTCACCCTTGTCCCTCCACCAGCCCCAGTCAACCACTAACCTACTTTCTGTCTTTATACGTTTACCTATTCTTGACATTTAATGTAAATTGAATAATGTGTGGTCTTATGTGACTGGCTTTTTTCATGTAGCATAATATTTTCAAGAATCATTTGTGTTGTAGCACATATCGTTGCTTCATTTATTTCTTTAAGCTGAATAATATTCTATAGTATGGACAGTTTACATTTTATTTATCATTCATTAGTGGATGATATTGGGGTTATTTCTACTTTTTGCTGCTGTGAATGTTTGTCTTCAAGTTTTTATGCATAGACATATATTTACATTTTTCTTGGATATTTACTCAGCAATGGGATTTCTGGGTCATTTGGTAAATCTATGTTTAACATTTTGAGCAACTGTCAAATAATTAGTTAAAGCAGCTGCAAGACTATACTTTCCCACATGCCTTGTATAAAGGTTCCAATTTCTCCACATCCTCTCAACCATTTGTTACCATCTTTCTTCTTAGTTGTAGCCGGTCTTGTTGTGTGAGGTAGTATCTCATTGTGTTTCCCTAATGGCTAATTATGTTGAACATCTCTTCAGGTGCCTATTTGTATATCTTCTTTGGAGAAATGTCTATTCAAACCTTCCGTCCGTTTATGAACATTTATTTGTTTTTTCATTATTGTTAGTTCTTTATATAGTCTTTAAATAAATTCCTTTTCAGATATATGATTTTCGTATACATTTTCTTGATTCTGTGGATTTTCTTTTCACTTTCTTGATGTCGTTTTTAAGCACTAAGATTTTAAATTTTAATGAAGTTTAGTTAATTTTGTGTGTGTGTGCACTTGTGTGTTCGGTCTCATGCTTAAGAAGGCTTTACTAGACCTAAGATCACTAAGATTTACTCCTATGTTTTCTTAAAAGAGTTTTATATTTGTAGCTCTTATGTTTAAGCCTATGATCCATTTTGTGTGTGTCTTTTTTTTGGCATCACATAAGGAAGTACGTGATGTTTTCTTAAATCATAGATTTCAGGATAAAGAATTTGGACTTAATCTTAAAGAAAATGAAGCACAATCTTCCGTCTCCATGCAAATTAACCACTGATTCTCTATTTAAAAATTCACAAAAAATAGACAACAGCCAGTGTGGAATTTATATTGGTCATTACACATTTTCTTCCTTTGAGTGTCTATCAATCAAAATTCTACTGCCATCAAAGGTTTAGTTTTTCATGCCTTTCTTGCTAGCAGACCTTACTTCTTTAATGGACCCAGAACTGAAAAGTATTTTTATTTTTTGACAAGTAATTAAATTTCTAACAATGTTCCGGATCAAACAGTTTACATGAATTAGTAGTCTGATTTTTTTTTTAAGCTGCAATTATATGTGTAAACAATTTTCTTTTCTCTCAAAGGTTGTAAATATATTTATAAAAATAGATGGAAAGAAAGTGGAAGGGGAGGGTAACCCCCACTAGAAAAAAAAGAAACCCATTGAAGTTAAAATTAAAAGGAGGTGTTTGATATGATAAATAGTGATGAGATAATGGGTTTCTGTGGGATATGGAAATAGATTTCACAATGAGAATGAAGACCTCTGCTAAGAGCTGGTAGGTGGGTAAGCTATGCACTTAAAGTTTGGCTTTCCTTGTCTAGTTTTTCACAAACATGACAAGCACTTGGCAGGATGATCTGTGACTCTTCTTATATACATGGGTTTCTCAGAAGAGGTAGGTCATCTGGGAGCCAAAAGGTAATACTGTATATCATAAATTATAGGTTACTCATACTTCAATATTTTAATTTCTCAATAGTTTTATGTGAATCCTTTAGGCCAGGTGATAATGAGATGCTATCTGAAGAGAAGTCTGTCCTCTATTTCAAACATAGATATGGCTGCCAGGTAGGGGGCTTTATACAGGGGTCATGCTGGGCATAGCAGGTTGTTCATTCTGGAGAGGAAGGAGGCTTACCACAAAGGTATAGCTCATAAGTTGATTAAATATCCACAGCATTGCTGTGTGTGAGTTAGTAAGGGGCAGTGGCACAGAGACCCTTGTCATCACTAATGAGGATTCCAACCCGACTGATTTGACCTAATCATTGGGAGATAATAATAGATCTATTTCTTAAATTACTGGTTAACTTTGATGATTGCTCAGCAGCATGCAGACTAAAGCAGAGCCCAGCATGGATCTTATCATTTATTTAATCTATTTTAGACCAAAATGTGTCAGAGAGAATACAGAAGATATTAAACTATTTAGAGTTACCAAGCTATAAATATTTGTCAAATATTATTTTTATAGCTTGAAGCCACCCTTTGCTTTTAACTTCTAAAATTATTTTTATAATCACTGTTTTTCTCTCTCTCATATATGGTAGCCTTAACACAATAATTTATAAAAACAGGTCAGAAATCATTGATTTAGTAAGTTTCTACCTTGCAATATTCTACAATTAAATCAGAACACAACTTCAGGATAGATAACTAAATCTTTAAGGGGGGAAAACACATAGATTTTACAATTTAAGGAATGTGTAAATCTACTGTATTGTTTTTATCCTCATCTCAATTAAATCAGTTCCTTATATCTCCATTTATCATCCCAGAAGTCTGCCCTTATACTCTGTCTGAGTTGGTCCTACAAAAGCATGTCAGGCTAATGCAGACTTGTTTCGTTTTTGATAATTTCCTCCACAAGTTAGGAAGTCTCATAAGAAAAGTCCTATCTGTTCCTCTATTATATTCTATTTGCATGCTGTATTAATAAAATGCAGAATTTTAACAGCATGAATTGTTACCTTCATTTAAAAGTATTTGTATACTGAAATATGATATGCATAATAAAAGTGCATAAATCCTAAATTCAGTAAATTACCAAATAGTGAACACAGTAGTGAAATAGCCCCTAGGTCAAAAGACGAGATCATTCCTGGAAACTACAAGCCATTTTGGTGTTCCATTTCAATCAAAACGTCTTCCACTCTCACCCAAGGAAACCATTGTCTTAACTTCTACAGTTATAACTAAATTTTGTCTGTTTTTGAACTTTATAAAAATGGAATTATGCAGTCACATGCATTCTTTTGCATCAGATTTCTTTCATTCAAGAGAACAGTTGTAAAACTCAGCCACAGTTTTGTGCATGAATGTAGTTAATTCATTTTCACTGCAATAGAGCATTCCATCATATGAATACAGTATAATGTATATATACTTTATGTTGTGATGGATATATGTAATCCTTCCAGTTTAATATTCTTGAATATTTAGCTGCACATGCATACTCCTTTCTTTGGGTGTATACCTTGGAATGGGATTGTTGAGTCCAGGATGCGTATGTTCAACTTTACCAGTTGCTACCAAACTGTGGTATTCAAAGGTGTTATATCAATTTATACTTCCTCAGGAGGTGGCTGTTTCATCAATTCAATATATGACATTAGCGATTTGAAGTTAAACTGTTCTTAATCCTTCTTTATTTTAGGATTAAACTTCTATTTCCGTAACTCTTTAGAGAAATAAATATTTATAGGTTAAATAAGTTAAAATTTTGAAATAATGTGCACTTCAGGATCTCAACAAAAAGGTGAATAATGAAATAAATGTAGAATTCCCTGTAATCTTGAAAATCATTTGAGTCCCAATATGGCTAAGGGCGTATAGATCGCTTTATCTATGTGATGATTATTATTTATCCATGAGATGATGATTATTATTAATGACTTTTCATCTAAGGGAAGTGAAGTCTTTAGACTAAATTAATAATTAAGTTATTAATTAATTGTTATTTATAATAATAGTTATTAATGATCATAATCATCTCATAGGATTATTGTGATAAGACAATATCAGAAGCTTAATATAGTAATTGCTCAATAAATAAGATATTTATCAATAATATTTGAACTTAGGTCTTTACATCTAGTTTTAATACTTGAACTTCCTTAGTAGTCTAGAACTGCCAATTTAACTTATGTGATAGTGAAAAAAAGAAAAAGCAGAAAGATCCCTGACCTCCTGGGTTTAGGGGAGTTTCAATATTTTTCCCTGGTATCATAACACATGAGATCTCAGACCTAAGCCTGAAAGTTATTTTCTTCACTGGTGGAAGTAAATTTTATCTTCGTTTCTCTCTGTATCTCTTTTGAGGCTATAATATGATGTTAGTGGGCCTCTTCTTCTTTTAAAAAAATAACAAACAACTAAAAAGTATGTATTATGATAATATCAATATGAAGATAAATATAGTAATATTATGTATTAAAATATTTTCTCAAACTAAAAATCATTTTATTTTGAGGTTAAAATAAATTAAAACATTTTTGTGAACTTCTAAATCCCTATTTTTTCTCTCTCTTTCTCTCTCTTGTGTGTGAACCTCAGATTCATGTCATTCATATCATAGCATTCTTCTTAGGTTAGAAGGTAATAAGACTTCACACGTAGTAATTCTGCTTATAATCAAAGTCTAAAGCCAGGATTTTGTAGTACAGTTCAGAGAGAAAAAACTCACTTAAGAATAAATACACACTCTGGGAGCCCAAAGGAGGGACTGAAAATAGATGGGCTAACCTGAGTTTTAGAGAGATACCAGGAAAAACTATGTTGGACACATAAAATAAAGTCAATTCTCACAAGGTAATGAAACCAGTTAAGTCTATATGCTGATAAATTCTATGAAAGCACTCACATACCACACATACTGTTCTCTATCACATATTCTAAGCCTCCATTGCACTCACTAATATTTCTTTAATTCCTTTTCTACTTGATATTTTAAAATTCAATGAAATGTCAATTGATAAAGTCTGAATAGCTGTTGTTATAATTTTCTCATTTCTTCACAATGATCATGAATAGTGAACTCTCCTGATGGTTATTTAAATGGATACTGAACCAGTCCTATTTTTTCTAATCTCTTAACATGGCCAGCCTAATGGGTCATTTTCACCTTGTTTGGCATGGTGGATACATTCTTCCTTTATATTGATAAATCAAATTTCAGTTAATTAATTTGGGCCGAACCACCAAAAGAAAGGTAATATAACATCATCATCCCAATTTTAAGTGAATCTACATCTTCCAGTCCTGGGCCATATTTCTGTTGAAGCCTTTTGCTTATTTCAATTTTTTCTTATAATTATTTTTTATGTTAGTAAGGTTTCTGATCAACATTGCTTCATTAAAATAAATGATTTGATGAGCAAGGCAGCTTAAGATTCATATTCTGTGCTAATTAACAGATTCTTCTAATTGTTAGAAGGCTCCTGATGTCTTTCTAATTCTTTCAACTCATTACTTTCTTACTGAAGTTACAGTTCTTAAAGGAATAGTAACAGATACTATGAAACTTCTTTTCTGCATATACACACTGCCTCAAAATACATTAATTTGTGAAAGCAGGCCAATAATTTAAAATCTGTTAATTGATGTGCTTTCCTTCCAAAACCAAGTGAAATATCTTTCCTATTTTCCATTTCTACTTTCCCATCTGGGATACTAAAATGCATTTTTAAAAGATTACTTCTAGTTGAAAATAATGTAGCAAAAACATATATTAAAATCTCTATGTTTCCACTTGAATATATTTTAGTTAGATCAGTAGATTAGGTCTGGGTTTCTGCTACTACAGAGAAGAGCAAGGAGGAGGGATCTAATTTTATTTTTAAAATGTTAACTCCTCTATATGATTACTAACAAATCGAGTTTATAATGTGTCAATTTATGCTTGGATCATTATGAAGTGACGTTTTTGGCAATTGTGTAGATGGATTCTCTGCCTGTTAGGGCTGGTGATTAAAGATAGACAACTTTGATTCAGATAAAGGTGATGAACATTTGAGAAATACAGTGGAAATCATATAAATAGAAAACAAAATACATACTAAAAATACTGTTAAAATGAAGCACAGTTTTGGGGAGAGAGAAAAGCCAAGTAAATGAATGAAATTGATAAAAATGTATTCATTGCTCTTTAAGGTTGACCAGAAAGCACTACCTATGCAAAGGTTGTTATTTATTTGATTGACTGATAGACATTAAACCACTTAAAGAAATTTACTTACATGATTGTTTTGTGTATTAATTTCAAGACGATATGTAAGTCCTAACATGTTGCATACATACATTTGTGAATTCCAATTAATTTTGAATAAAATTGTCGAAATGTTAGCTTTCCTGTGCTTTAATTTATGAGGAATTAATGACAGTTTAGGTACTACTTTACAGCTTACAAAAAGTTTCAAATATATTATCTCATTGGATATGCCCACAATTCAGAGACATTTACATCCTTGATTTTATATTACAAATGAAAATACAAGCTAAATTAAGTGACTGACTCATAAAGAGTACATTCTCAATAAGGAGTAAATAATTTCTCTTTTAACTCCAAATCTCAAAAACCAAAGAAAGAAATTTGACAACTGTGTTAAGTGATTATCAATAATTAGTCAAACACATTACTTTGAGTTCAGTGATATCCCTAGGAAAAATTTAGAAATATGTATATGAAAATGATTTATTCACACTTCTGGAAGAGAGTTTATATCCAATAAAACTCTGAAGTTCTATAATACACAAATTAATACAAGATTTGTTTTTCTTTAAGTTGGCAAATCAGTAAACAAAGGGTGAGGGAAGGCTAAAAAAAATTTCAAAAATTTGTGTTTCATAAAACAGCACAATTTCATAAAAATATTAACTCTAAGCATCCCAGAAACCATGGGAAAGAGAAAAACGAAACATTCAGAAACGTAGTAGAATAAAATTTGTCAACTTCTCCATGGAAACAAGTATTTTCTTGGTCTTGAAATCTGAAATAAATTAATCAGAGTCTTTGTATAAAGGGTATTGTTTGGTCAAATGTATATACCCTCGATTGGGGAAAAAAGTAATTCAGAGAAATTCTTTCTATAACAAATTTTTCAGATCTCAGAAGCTTTATAACTAACCCTATTTAAAACTGATCCTTGTAGGCAGCTTTTATCAGCTCCCACGGAAAAAAATAATACATTCACAATATAGAAAGTGAAGTGATGTAAGTATGTAACTTTCTGTCAAACCTCCTTAACACACAATTATATCATGGAAAATATTGAGAAATTAGTTATCAATCTTATCCCTGGCTCAGACTATCCCTTAAAACCTCAGCAAGACTTTTGACATGCACTAATGCCTTCATTCTATCTGTTCAAGTGTCCTCTCCAACTTGAGAAGCTCTCCCCTCTCCTGGTGTCCTTTATGATCCAAGGCTGTCTCCTGTTTACCCTCAGCCTCCTTCCCTAGTGTTTACTCAGCCCTGGGACATCCTACCCGGCCTACTGCTCTTAAGGCTGGTCTGCATGTAAAACCGACATCCATCCAACCTTCTGTCAAAAATTTGATTTCTGTAACTAACAGAATCTACTCTACTAGAGTAGAATGAACTCTTTTGTACAATTTAACTTCAGTAAATGAATTTCTAATTGCCATTTTTACTTTAAGTCGGAGACTGTAAAACTTGAAGAAAGGAGCCAAGATCGCCAGAAACACAGTGGTGGAATTATAGCAAAGATGAGATCCTAAGTCCTTTTTTAAAGCGTGGCTGCTCCCTACAGGAGGAGGAACAGTGGCCAGCCCACTCAATCAGCTGTTGCCATGTGGGACCTGTGGTAAGAGTTAGCCGGTGTGCTGGAAGCTTCTTATCAGGTCCTGTAAACTCTGCCCTTACATTGGCCTTCTGGCATCATCACATAACATCATTCTATTGATTCAGGACAAATGTATTGGACAATACCACTGTGCCAAACAATAATATGTTGAACTTTCATAGTAGAGAATGAACTCCAAATTTGAGAAAAAACTGTAGCTAGTTAGAGAGTATTTCATTTGTTCACTAAAACAAAAATTGGAAGAACCACTCTACAGTGTGGTTGCAAGCACTATGTAGGTAATATAAGCAAAATTGTTTTGCAAATTAAAAAATATTCAAATATATTTGCATTGGTATTGAATTTGAATGAATGCTTACAATGATTATTCAAAGACTTTTTAAGCTTTTGAATCATTGAAGTTATATTCATTTATAATATTCAGTGGAACAGAACTTTATTCCGCAACAAATTTGGGTAAAGTTCTATTATACCTAATACATTTACTGCCTTAAAAATACATTTTATATTTCTTCATAAATTGCCTTCACACTGTTTTTTCTTAAATACAACAGGATGTAAGCTCAGTCCCACTGTTATTTGACTATATATTAATTTAGTTGTTATTCTTAAATACCTAAAAATTGTCTGACTCTTTTCCATAAGATCCTGACAGATTCTGAGAGTTTAGACTTTTTCCTTCTTGGCTTAAAAAAGCAGTCTCTCTTAATGCTATCTGGGAATATATTCCTAAACTGAATAGTTACAATACTCAAAGATACACACACAAAAAGAAAAATAACAGAAGGGAGATGCATTATGCAGGTTTTTTGAAAAAGGATTATCTATAACAATTTGATTTCATTCCATTTTAGGTCACTATTTTATGTAGAGTCATTGACATCAACTTATTTCACTTTTCTGAGAGGCTTGTGAATGAAATTTATGCCAACCTTTGCTTAAATTTTTACCACTTTCATTTTTTAACAGCTGTTGTGACTTTCACAATGCAATCTTAAACCTTTGTGGTTTTTCTCTTTCTGCAGAAAATTTATACTATTAATAATATCAAATCATAAATTTTAGTTCAATGACCTTGAGTACTAGAACACGTGACTTTTTGAAGAAATACGTAAAATATAGACACATTTCTTTAGCCAACTAAATACTCATCCATTTTTGTCTGGATATAAAGAAATTTTTTCCCTCTGTAGTTAGTTGGTATTTGGGTGCTCTCCTAATAAACTATGCCTCTATGAATATATGTCCTCATTCGGTCCCCTCTCCTTGATTCTGGGCTGGCCCTTTAATATCCTTTAATTAATAAAATGTGGCAGAAGCAACTGTTTGCCCGCTCCATGTCTATGCCTTAAGAAGACCTGGTAATGTTTATTTTTGCGCCCTGTAGAAACCTAGCTAGCATGCAAAAAGTCTGACTGACTTGAGATTATCATATTGTGAGGAAGTCCAAGCTAACCACAGGGAGGGGAACTGAGAAACCCAAACAACAGTGAGAACTGAAGTCCGAGATACAGGGCCCAAGCTGAGCCATCATGGGTAACACTACCAGGGGCAAAGACAGGCTGTCTCCAACAAGCCTGTCCAAGTCACAAAGGTGAGCAAATAACCGAAAAGGATGGTGTTTAAACCTTTATGTTTGGGGGTAATTTGTTATGCAAAAATAGATGACCAAAATACCTTTCTAAAATTTTTCACCCAAAAAGTGATTTGTTCTGTGTCAGAATCCTGAAAGCCTCTCATGTTATGGGTCATATACTTTCCCAATTATTTTATTTTGAACAGCACTGATTGAAGGAGACACTTTAGCTGAAAATGTTTTCTGTTAATGTGATACCTAGGTTTAAAGCTTCTATTGCATACTGCGCCTTTGTGTGATTATACAATTACCACCCTTAGACCTGGGTAACTTGGGCCCCTGCCTTCAATGCAATGCTTCTTGTTTTTTTTTTGTTTTTGTTTTTCCACTGTGCGCTTTTTGCCAAATTCATGCAAGACCCCCAAGTCAACTAGTGTTCTGGAGTTTGTCTTTTTTTCTTTTTTTTGCCTTACTGTCTGAGCCAATAGGTTCTGAATTTCATTGTCTCTCCTTCTTCCACCATTTCCTCTTTCTTGCCAACTCTTTTCATCCATAATAATACCCACACTATCTATGTAGGGTGGCTGTCTCTGTAATGATGGTTAGTGGGCTCATTCATTGTGGTGACACTGCAGATGAGTTCTAGAAATCCCATTCATGTAATTACCTGGACAAGACAATGAAATATCTGATTCTGCCAATACCCAGGATTTGGTATTCTCATCAAGATGTCATTGAACACTATCTATGTCCTCAAAATCTGCATAATTTTTTGGTTCTTCTTTTTGTGCTTGAATAGACTTGATGTATAGCATGTATAATTTGTGGCAGGTAATAGTTAGCTAAGGTAAGATGTGTCAGCATTTGGTGTTCAAATGAGATAGAACAGGAGTTATTTAAGATTTTTAGTTACGTGAATGTAAGAAGACCTGGCATTTTGACGCATATAGAAAGATCTTGATGTTATAATAAACAACATCTTCCACAGGAAGATACACTTCATTCAGAAATCAATCAACATGAACTTTTAAAAGTTTTAAATTGTATTAGGAAGGTTTTTAGAATAAGATTTCAACTCATGTTCAACTTGCTAATGTTCCATGCATGCATATCTTGGCTAATAATGATAAAAGAAATAGGAAAATACAGAAAAGTCTATTTTGTTGCTGGAAATTCTTCAGGGAAGGAGGTCTTCCTTATAATCCTTTCTTACCTCCAGAATGAAGATGAGGCAGAATTCAAGGGTAATACCCAGGGCCCACTCACAATTTCTCTTTTGTAGGAAAACAGTGTAGTGCTGAGGGGCATTAGTAAGAATTTAGCAGACACTTGTCCTAATTCCATGGGACAAAGAAGTAAAGGCAAATGTAAGTGTTGGAATAGGGGCATCCCAACTAGTTCTTGTCGTGAGATCCCAGGGCACTGTCTTCCATCACTTAGTCCCAGGGTTACTTACAAAAAAATCAAAAAACAAAAAACCAAAACATTGAAGATCTTTCAAGTTACACCTATTTATTCTGATTCAGAAGCTTGGTATGAGGCTTAAGAATGTACATTTCCAGCAAGTTCCCTATGATTTTTTCCTCTAAATTATTGAGAAAATGATTGTTTAGGGGCAAACATAATGACACCAAATGGAAACTCAGGGATATGTATGGTTTCTCTGTCTCTTGGACTCCATCTGAAGCTGTTTCATTCTGTAGCATGAGAAAAGAGATTGAATAACTCAAATCTGGATTAGGTTAGACTAAATACATAATTAGGTTTAGAAAGTTTCTGCATATGTCAATAGGCTCATAAAAACCAAAGAAGAAAGCACAGAGTCAACGTTTCCTTTCTGGGGTGACATTCAGCTAAAATTTAGGGATCCTCAGATTTCTGCATCGTTGAATGGTAAATCAAAAGTAATGTCATCCAGTTTATGTCAGGGGAAGAGTCTAAAATTTTATCAGGGGAAGGGAGAGAGAAGAAGTAACATAACCTGGTAGCATTTTGAAATGTGAAAGTATTATGAGAATTCATGAAGAAAATCAAGTTATCTACAAGAAAATAAATATCAACTATGGCTTCAAACTCTTCTTCAATATTGGATACCAGAAGAATAGACTAATAGCTACACAACTTAAAAAAGTTGCTGAAGAAGGCAAAGATATTAGTTTCTCATTAAGGTTGGTATTAATATGTAAGAAAAGAGGAAAAATCAGACATACAAACTCTATAAAAACAATGCCTGTGTTTCTTTCCATTAAGAAAATACACAAGGACTTATTTTAGGCTAATGATTAATACAACAATATAAAGAACTCCCAAATAAAAAAGCCACTAGGTAGAGCTTGCAGTGAGCCGAGATGGCACCACTGCACTCCAGCCTGGGAGACAGAGCAAGACTCCGTCTCAAAATTAAAAAAAAAAAAAAAAAAAAAAAAAAGAGCACTGAGCCTGGGCACAGTGGCTCATGCCTATAATCCCACTACTTTGAGAGCCTGAGGAGGGCGGATCACCTGAGGTCAGAAATTCAAGACCAGCCTGACCAACATGGCAAACCCAGTCCCTACTAAAAATACAAAAAATTAGCCAGGTTTGGTGGCGGGTGCCTATAATCCCAGCTACTAGGGAGACCGAGGCAGGAGAATAGCTTTAACCAGTGAGCTGAGATTGTGCCACTGCACTCCAGCCTGAGTGACAAGAGCAAAATGCAGTCTCAAAAAAAAAGCCATGGTATAGAAGTAAATGTGAGAATTGCATTCATTTAAACATAACTTCGTATATAGACAATTGTATGTCATAAATAGTTCTTTGAATAAAATATATAAATATAATATTAGAAATGATAACTTGACAAAAATAAACTTACTGGAAGTCTTGGATTATGCCTTATAAAAACTAGAAGGTAAGAAATAGCAAAATATTAGGAGGAAGAAAATGTATATTAATTAACTCTTTTTACATTAAGAGAACATATTAGATAATGTGTAATTCTTAATTTTTATAATCATAGAAATAAGTCTTTAAGTGTGACTCAGAAAAGTCATGAGTAAATGATTGAGCTAATATATATACAAAACAAATTAGGAAAGGGGAAAGGGAGAGGGAAAGAATGAGAGGGAGAGAAGAGGGGAGAAAAAGCATCAGATAAAGCAGAATTTCAATACATATTAACTCAATGTGATGAGAAGGGTCAGATTTTATTGCTACAGGGTCAATTCATAACACAGTTATTAGGAGAAAGAACATGGATTAATACAGCAATGGAAAGTTGGAGGAATCTACTCTCAGATAAAGGCAGGAGGCAGAATACGAGTGGAGTTGTTTTAGGTAACATTAATGGGATGGCTGGGTCAAATGGTATTTCTAGTTCTAGATCCTTGAGGAATCGTCACAATGTCTTTCACAAAGATTGAACTAATTTACACTCCCACCAACAGTGTAAAAGTGTTCCTATTTCTCCACATCCTCTCCAGCATCTGTTGTTTCCTGACTTTTTAATGATTGCCATTCTAACTGGTATGAGATAGTATCTCATTGTGGTTTTAATTTGCATTTCTCTAATGACCAGTGATCATGAGCTTTTTTTCATACGTTTCTTGTCTGTATAAATGTCTTCTTTTGACAAGTGTCTGTTCATATCCTTTGCCCACTTTTTGATGGGGTTGTTTGTTTTTTTCTTGTAAATTTGTTTAAGTTCCTTGTAGATTCTGGATATTAGTCCTTTTTCAAATGGATAGATTGCAAAAATTTTCTCCCATTCTGTAGGTTGTCTGTTCATTCAGACGATAGTTTCTTTTGCCATGCAGAAGCTCTTTAGTTTAATTAGATCCCATTTATCAATTTTGGCTTTTGTTGAAATTGCTTTTGGTGTTTTAGTTATAAAGTCCTGGCCCGTGCCTATGTCCTCAATGGTATTGCCTAGATTTTCTCCTGGGTTTTTATGGTTTTAGGTCTTACATTTAAATCTTTAATCCATCTTGGGTTGATTTTTATATAAGGTGTAAGGAAGGGGTCCAGTTTCAGTTTTCTGCATATGGCTAGCCAGTTTTCCCAACACCACTTATTAAATAGGGAATGCTTTCCCCATTGCTTGTTTTTGTCAGCTTTGTCAAAGATCAGATAGTTGTTGATGTGTGGTGTTATTTCTGAGGCCTCTGTTCTATTCTTTTGGTCTGTGTATCTGTTTTGGTACCAGTACTATGCTATTTTGGTTACTGTAATCTTCTAGTATAGTTTGAAGTCAGGTAGTATGGTGCCTCCAGCTTTGTTCTTTTTGCTTAGGATTGTCTTGGCCATACATGCTCTTATTTGGTTCCATGTGAAATTTAAAGTAGTTTTTTCCAATTCTGTGAAGAAAGTCAATGGTAGCTTGATGGGAATAGCATTAAATCTATAAATTACCTTGGGCAGTATGGCCATTTCCACGATATTGATTCTTCCTATCCATGAGCATGGAATATTTTTCCATTTGTTTGTGTCCTCTCTCATTTCCTTGAGTAGTGGTTTGTAGTTCTCCTTATAGAGGTCCTTCATATCCCTTGTGAGTTGGATTCCTAAGTATTTTATTCTCTTTGTAGCAATTGTGAATGGGAGTTCGTTCGCTCATGATTTGGCTTTCTGTTTGTCTGTTATTGGTGTATATGAATGCTCGTGATTTTTGCAGATTGATTTTGTATCCCGAGACTTTGCTGAAGTTGCTTATCAGCTTAAGGAGATTTTGGGCTGAGACGATGGGGTTTTCTAAATATACAATCAAGTCATCTACAAACAGGGACAATTTGACTTCCTCTCTTCCTAATTGAATATCCTTTATTTATTTCTTTTGCCTGATTGCCCTGGCCAGAACTTCCAACACTATGTTGAATAGGAGTGGTGAGAGAGGGCATCCTTGTTTTGTGCCAGTTTTCAAAGGGAATGCTTCCAGGTATGCCCATTCAGTATGATATTGGCTGTGGGTTTGTCATAAATAGCTCTTATTATGTTGAGATACGTTCCATCAATACCTAGTTTATTGAGAGTTTTTAGCATGAAAGACTGTTGAATTTTGTCCAAGGCCTTTTCTGCATCTATTGAGACAATCATGTGGTTTTTGTCATTGGTTCTGTTATGTGATGGATTACATTTATTGATTTCCGTATGTTAAACCAGCCTTGCATCCCAGTGATGAAGCTAAGTTGATTGTGATGCATAAGCTTTTTGATGTGCTGCTGGATTCGGTTTGCTAGTATTTTATTGAGGATTTTCGCATGGATGTCCATCAGGGATATTGGTCTAAAATTCTCTTTTTGTTGTGTCTCTGCCAGGCTTTGGTACCAGGATGATGCTGGCCTCATAAAATGAGTTAGGGAGGATTCCCTCATTTCTATTGATTGGAATAGTTTCAGAAGGAAAGGTACCATCTCCTATTTGTACCTCTGGTAGAATTTGGCCATGAATCTATCTGGTCCTGGACTTTTTTTGGTTGGTAGGCTATTAACTATGGCTTCAATTTCAGAACCTGTTATTGGTCTATTCAGAGATTCAACTTCCTCCTGGTTTAGTCTTGGGAGGGTGTAGGTGTCCAGGAATTTATCAATGTCTTCTAGATTTTCTAGTCATTTGTGTAGAGGTGTGTTTATAGTATTCTCTGATGGTAGTTTGTATTTCTGTGGGATCGGTGGTGATATTCTCTCTATCATTTTTTATTGTGTCTTTTTGATTCTTCTCTCTTTTCTTCTTTATTATTCTTGCTAGCAGTCTATCAATTTTGTTCATCTTTTCAAAAATCCAGCTCCTGGATTCATTGATTTTTTTGAATGGTTTTTTGTGTCTCTATCTCCTTCAGTTCTGCTCTGATCTTAGTTATTTCTTGCCTTCTGCTAGCTTTTGAATTTGTTTGCTCTGCTTTTCTCGTTCTTTTAATTGTGACATTAGCGTGGTCATTTTAGATCTTTCCTGCTTTCTCTTGTGGGCATTTAGTGATGTAAATTTCCCTCTACACACTGCTTTAGATGTGTCCCAGAGATTCTGGTATGTTGTGTCTTTGTTCTCATTGGTTTCAAAAACATCTTTATATCTGCCTTTATTTCGTTATTTACCCGGTAGTCATTCAGGAGCAGGTTATTCAGTTTCCATGTAGTCGTGCGGTTTTGAGTTGGTTTCTTAATCATGACTTCTAATTTGATTGCACTGTCGTCTGAGAGACTGTTCGTTAGGATTTCCATTCTTCTGCATTTGCTGAGGAGTGCTTTACTTCTTTTGGAGTCAATTTTAGAATAAGTGTGATGTGCTACTGACAAGAATGTATATTCTGTTGATTTAGGATGTAGAGTTCTGTAGATGTCTATTAGGTCTGCTTGGTCCAGAGCTGAGTTCAAGTCCTGAATATACTTGTTAATTGTCAGTCTCATTGATTTGTCTCATATTGATTGACAGTGGGCTGTTAATGTGTTCCACTATTATCGTGTGGAAGTCTAAGCCTCTTTGTAGGTTTCTAAGAACTTGCTTTATGAATCTGGGTGCTCCTGTATTGGGTGCATATATATTTAGGATAGTTAGCTCTTCTAGTTGAATTGATCCCTTTCTCTTCTTGTTGAATTGTTCCCTTTACCATTATGTAATGCCCTTCTTTGTCTTCTTTGATCTTTGTTGGTTTAAAGTCTGTTTTATCAGAGACTAGGATTGCAACTCCTGCTGTTTTTGCTTTCCATTAGCTTGGTAAATCTTCCTCCATCCCTTTATTTTGAGTCTATGTGTGTCTTTGCACACAAGATGGTTCTCCTGAATACAGCACACTAATTGGTTTTGACTCTTTTTTTTTCTTTTTTGAGATGGAGTCTCACTCTGTCACCCAGGCTGGAGTGCAGTGGTGTGATCTCAGCTCACTGCAAGCTCCACCTCCAGGGTTCATGCCATTCTCCTGCCTCAGCCTCCCAAGTAGCTGGGACTACAGGTGCCTGCCACAACGCCTGGCTAATTTTTTGTATTTTTAGTAGAGACGAGGTTTCACCAAGTTAGCCAGGATGGTTTCTATTTCCTGACCTTGTGATCCACCCGCCTCGGCCTCCCAAAGTGCTGGGATTACAGACGTGAGCCACAGTGCCTGGCCCAGTCTTGTCTCTTTATCCAGTTTGCCAGTCTGTGCCTTTTAATTGAGGCATTTAGCCCATTTACATTTAAGGTTTATATTTTTATGTGTGAATTTGATCCTGTTGTTATGATGTTAGCTGGTTATTTTGACCGTTAGTTGATGCAGTTTCTTCATAGTGTCAACGGTCTTTAGATTTTGATTTGTCGGTGGTACCAGCAGTGGCTGGTACCAGTTTTTCCTTTCCATATTTAGTGCTTGCTTCAAGAGCTCGTGTAAGGCAGGCCTGGTGTTGACAAAATCCCTCAGCATTTGCTTGTCTGGAAAGGATTTTATTTCTCCTTCACTTATGAAGCTTAGTTTGGCTGGGTATGAAATTCTGTGCTGAACATTCTTTTCTTTAAGAATGTTGAATATTTGTCCCCACTCTCTTCTGGCTTGCAGGGTTTCTGCAGAGAGATCTACTGTTAGTCTGATGGGCTTCCCTTTTTGGGTAACCCGACCTTTTTCTCTGGCTGTCCTTAACATTTTTGCCTTCATCTCAACCTTGGTGAATCTGATGATCATGTGTCTTAGGGTTGCTCTTCTCAAGGGGTATCTTTGTGGTATTCTCTGTATTTCCTGAATTTGAATGCTGGCCTGTCATTCTAGGTTGGGGAAGTTCTCCTGGATAATATCTTAAATGTGTTTTCCAACTTGATTCCATTCTCCCTGTCACTTTCAGGTACACCAATCAAATGTAGGTTTTGTCTTTTCACATAGTTCCATATTTCTTGGAGGCTTTGCTCATTCCTCTTCATACATTTTTCTCTAATCTTGTCTTCACACTTTATTTCATTAAATTGATCTTCAGTCTCTGACATCCTTTCCTCTGCTTGATCAATTTGGTTACTGACACATGTATATGCTCCCCAAAGTTCTCATGCTATGTTTTCCAGCTCCATAGGGTCATTTGTGTTCTTTTCTAAACTGGTTATTCTAGTTAGCAATTCCTCTAACCTTTTATCCTGGTTCTTAGTTTCCTTGCATTGGGTTAGAACATGCTCCTTTAGCTCAGAGGAGTTTGTTATTACCCACTTTCTGAAGCCTACTTCTGTCAATTCATCAAACTCATTTCCATCCAATTTTGTTCCCTTGCTGGCACGGAGTTGTGATCCTTTGGAGGAGAAGAGGCATTATGGTTTTTGGAATTTTCAGCCTTTTTGTGCTGTTTGTTCCTCATCTTTATGGATTTATCTACCTTTGGTCTTTGTTGTTGATGACCCTTGGATAGAGTTTTTGCATGGTAGTTCTTTTTGTTGATGCTGTTGCTATTGCTTTCTGTTTGTTAGTTTTCTTCTAACAGTCAGGCCCCTCTTCTGTAATTCTGCTGGAGTTTGCTGGGGGTCCACACCAGACCCTGTTTGCCTGGGTATCACCAGTGGAGGCTGCAGAACAGCAAAGATTGCGGCCTGCTCTGTCCTCTGGAAGCTTCGTCACAGAGGGACACCCTCCTGATGCCAGCCGGAGCTCTCCTGTATGAGGTGTCTGTTGACCCCTGCTGGGAGATGTCTCCCAGTCAGGAGGCACGGGGATCAGGTATCTACTTGAGGAGGTAGTTTGCCCCTTAGCAGAGCTTAAGTGCTGTGCTGGGAAATCCACTGCTCTCTTCAGAGCTGGCAGGCTGGAACATTTAAGTCTGCTGAAACTGCACCCACAGCCATCCCTTCCCCCAGGTGCTCTGTTCCAGGGAGATGGGAGTTTTATCTATAAGCCCCTGACTGGGGCTGCTGCATTTCTTTCAGAGATGCCCTGCCCAGAGAGGAGGAATCTAGAGAGGCAGTCTGGCTACAGTGGTTTTGCTGAGCTGCGGCGGGCTCCATGCAGTCTGAACTTCCCAGTGGCTTTGTTTACACTGTGAGGGGAAAATCGCCTACTCAAGCCTCATTTATGGCAGATGCCCCTCCCCTCACCAAGCTCTAGTGTCCCAGGTTGACCTCAGACTGCTGTGCTGGCAGCAAAAATTTCAAGCCAGTGGATCTTAGCTTGCTGGACTTCGTAGGAGTGGAGTGGGATCTGCTGAGCAAGACCACATGGCTCCCTGGCTTCAGCCCCCTTTCCAGGGGAGTGAACAGTTCTGTCTTGCTGGCATTCTGGATGCCATTGTGATAAGAAAAAAAAAAAAGAAAAAAAAAAACTTTTGCAGCTAGCTCAGTGTCTACCCAAATGGCTGCCCAGTTTTGTGCTTGAAACCTGGGCCCTTGTGGTGTAGGCACCCAAAGGAATCTCCTTGTCTGTGGGTTAAGAAGACCATAGGAAAAGCGTAGTATCTGGGCCAGAATGCACCATCTCTCATGGCACAGTCCTTCAAGGCTTCTCTTGGCTAGGAGAGGGAGTTCCCTGACCCCTTTTGCTTCCTGGGTGAGGTGACAGCCCACCCTGCTTCGGCTTGCCCTCCATGGCTGCACCCATTGTCTGACCAGCCCCAATGATATGATTTGGATATTTCAGTTGGAAATGCAGAGATCACCCACCTTCTGTGTTGATCTCGCTGGGAACTGCAGACCAGAGCTCTTCCTATTCAGACATCTTGCCCGGGAATCCCAGTTATTATTTATATCATTTTATAAAAGGGTAAACTGAGGCACAGAGAGACCAAGCAATAGCTAGTAAGTGGCAACAACCTCTTCACACTTTGAATATCCTAATCATCATTTTGATATCTCTCTAGCAATCCTATACCAGAACTACATTCTAGAACTATGACATCCTGCTATCTAGGTACTGAGTATAGTATTAAATAATTAGTTTTTCAACTTTTGCCCACTCCACCAGTAGTTCCTGTGCGTATTGTTGCCATCTTTATCTCCGTGAGTACCAAATGTTTAGCTACCACTCATAAGTGAGAACATGTGGTATTTGGTTTTCTTTCTGTGTTAGTTTGCTTCAGATAACAGCCTCCAGCTGCACTCATGTTGCTGCAAAGAAGATTATTTCATTCTTTGTTCTTAGTATCGCTCATAGTATTCCATGGTATATATGTACCACATTTTCTTTATCCAATCCACCATTGATGGTGACCTAGGTTGATTTCATGTATTTGCTATTGTGAATAGTGCTGCAATGAACATACAAGTATGTGTGTGTTTTTTGGTAGCATGATTTTTTTCTTTTGTGTATATACCCAGTGATGGGATTGCTGGGTTAAATGGTAGTTCTAAGTTTCTTGAGAAATCTCCAAACTTGTTTCCACAGGGGCTGAACTAATTTACATTCCAACAACAGTATATACGTGTTTCTTTTTCTCCACAGCTTTGCCAACATCTGTTGTGGTTTTTGTGTTTGTTTGTTTGTTTTTTACTTTTTAATAATAGCCATCCTGACTAGTGTGAGATGATATTTCATTGTGGTTTTGATATCTCTCTGATGATTAGTGGTGTTGAGCATTTTTTCATATGTTTGTTGGCTGCTCATATGTCTTCTTTTGAGAAGTGTCTGTTCATGACTTTGACCATTTATTAATGGGGTTATTTGTTTTTTGCCTGTTCAGTGACTTAAGTTCCTTATAGATTCTGGATGTTAGACCTTTGTCAGATGTGTAGTTTGCAAATATTTTCTCTCATTCTGTAGGTTGTCTAATTTGTTGATAGTTTGTTTTGCTGTGTAGAAGTTCTTTAGTTTAATTAGGTCCCACTTGTTAAGCTTTTTGTTGTAATTGCTTATGAGGACTTAGTTATAAATTCTTTTTCAAGTCTGATGTTTGGAATGGTGTTTCCTAGGTTTTCTTGCAGAATTCTTATAGTTTGAGATCTTATATTTAAATTTTTAATCCATATTGAGTGAATCTTATTTCATTCTTATACATATGGCTAGACAGCTATCCCAACACTATTTATTAAAAAAGGAGTCCTTTTTCTATTGTTTATTTTTTTCCACTTTGTTGAAAAATCAGATGGCTGTGGGTATGTGGCTTTATTTCTGGGTTCTCCATTCTGTTCCATTGGTCTATATGTCTGTTTTTGTACCAGTATCATACTGTTTTGATTATTGTAGCCTTACTGTATAGTTTGAAGTTGGGTAACATGATGTTTCCAGCTTTGTTCTTTTGGTTTAGAATTGCTTTGGTTATTCAGGCTCTTTTTTGGTTTGATACAAACTTTAGACTAGTTTTCTTTAGTTCTTTGAAAAAATGACATTGGTATTTGATAGGAATAGCATTGAATCTGTAGATTGCTTTGGGGAGAATGGACATTTTTAACAATAGTGATTCTTCCAATACATGAGCATGGAATGTTTTTCCATTTACTTGTGTCATCTATGATTTCATTCAGCAGTGCTTTATAGTTTTTCTTATAAAGCTCTTTCACCTCCTTTGTTAGATGTGTTACTACGTGGCCATTGCAGTTGGGTTGTGTTCTTGATTTTGCTTTCAGGTCGAACATTACTGATATGTAGAAATATTATCTATTAATATTAAATATAAATGACAATAAATATAAATGACTTCAATAAATGACTTCAATATCCCTAAATCAGGGATATTGATTTTGTATCCTGAAACTTTATTGAAGTCATTTATCAGAGTTTTACCTTCTAATCCAGAAAGTATTGATAAATAGTAACCCATATAAATAAAAGCTCTTTATGATTCTCAATAATTTTTGAAAGTCTAAAAAAGTCCTGGGACCAGATATATGTGAACTAGAAAACAGACATTATATTGATATCATTTTATGATTACAATATAATACAACTATCAACTAGTTGAAAAATACATTGCGAAAAGAATTCAGCTACTGTGAAGATAAAAATATCCATGTTTGTCTAACTGAAAATAAAAATTTAAAGCTCAACAACTTTGGAAATTGCAATAATGAATATCCTATTTATATACTCTTGAGATATGCCCAATGAAGAGGCTCAGAGACAGATTCTGAGCCTTAAGTGTTGATATTATTAATTAAGTAATCCACATAAATTAAGTAAAGAGTAAATTAAAAGTAAGATGAATAAGAAAAAAACCAAAACTCAAAAGAAACAAGAGACTATCAATAGAAATGAAAGTGTAACTAAACAACTTATGCATCAGAAAAAATTGCAAATACACAGAAATATGTTTGTCTTAGAAAAAATATGATAGATATATTCTAGAAAATGTATTCAAGAAATGAGAAGGAAAACATCAGTACAAACACATAAGGGCTGTGCTCTTCAGAAGTCTTGCTTGAGACTCCATTCTAGCTCTGCCAGTGGTCTGCTTGGGAGAAACTCAATGGCATAGCGCTGCCTTTTTCATCTCGTATATTACCTAACTTATAGTAAATGTAAACTACTAAGAGTTCTTGTTTGTTTGTTTATTGTTTTATGACAGAAGAAATAAACTGACCTATGGAAACCATGAAATATGCAAGGTACCTTTTTTGTGCTCTTTCTTGAGGCCAGATACCTCTTTCCTCTCTGTTAATCCTTGACATGACTTCAGACTTTTCTTTCATTTGGAAATTTAAAATATTAAAACTTGGTTAAATAGATTGTCCATTCAGAGGTATTAAAATTTTAACAGAAATAAACTACTATGCTCAAAAGATGAATTTTGGAATGTAAATATAAAGCCTTGCCCAGAATATATACTTTAAAATAGATTAAGTTTTTCATTAATAAAATTTTACTTAATACTATTAGAAAACACTTGTTCTTATACTTTTGGGGCAGAAGAGAACTCTGGATCTCTTTTCCCAGCTATCCTTGGTATATCAGTCATCTTTCTTTTCTTTTCTCTTTTCTTCTTTCCTTTCCTTTGCTTTGCTTTGCTTTGCTTTTTCTTCTCCCTTCCCTTCCTCTCCCCTCCCCCGCTCTCCCTCTCTCTTTTTTTCTTTCACAGGTTCTCTCTCTGTCACCCACACTGGAAAGCAGTGACACAATCGCAGTTCATTGCAGCCTCAACCTCCTGCCCCTGGGCTCAAACAATCCTCCCACTTCAGCCTCCTGAGCAGCTGGGATTATAGGTGCATGCTATCACGCCCGGCTAATTTTCGTCCTCCCAAAGTGCTGTGATTAAAGGCACGAGCCACCATGCCTGGTCAACAATTTTATTTTCTACCCAGACTTAATCCATGTTCTGAGGCAGAATAAGTCCTTGAAAATGGCCTTGATGTTCACTTTAATTTCCTTTTGTCTGGTCAGCTTTTCTGGGCAGTTCCCATATGTTTTTCTATCCTTCTCCACTTTCCTCGTGCTCAAGAGGCTAATCTTTATAGACAGCAGGAAAGGGCCCACTTGTCTTTTAGAGTCCAGTTGGATATGGCTGTTGAGAAGCACCTATAGGTATTTGGAGGATGGATAAGTGCAGGATCATGGTTTTTCCTCCTCTGAATTTCTCCTTGTCAGGTTGTCAAGGCTTAGCTCTGTTGCTCTAATGAAGATCATAGCTCCTGACAGGCATTTGCCTCCTTCTTTTTTATAGATACATATTCTGAGTTCCAGTAACCACTCCCTCCTCTTGCTCCTTTTTGGCAAAGTTTTCCTAATGTTGGTAGCCATGGGTACTGCACCATCTTCTGTTGATTTTTAAAAAATATGTTCTACCTAACTTTGTAAATTTTCCCTGTATTAAACTCTTCACAATAAATCTATTTGAACGTGTCATCTTTTTTGCTCCTAAAGCCATAACAAAAATAGCATACACTAAATTTCTCGAGTAGAGAGTATGTTCTTCAGTTCTTTACTGATATGATAATGATGCATGTAACTACAAGAAGGGCAACCATACCGGCTAGCATTTAATAAATCCATGTGCTAGACACTATTTTAAAAGCATTACATGGATCAATCAATTTAAACCTTATAATTTCCTTATAAAGTTATGTATTATTATTAATTCCATTTCATGAAATTGTAAACTGAGGCACAGAGAGATTAAACTAGAGGTAATAAGTGGTGGCAACCTCTTCACACATTGAATAGCCTCACCCTCATTTTGATATCTCTCTAGTAATCCTATACTTACTACCTTTTAGAAATGGGAATAAGGCATTCTAGACTTTCCAGATTAGTTTTATTATTGACTTGTTTTTAACAATTTAGCTGATTTTTAAAATCTGAAATAAATTTTATACCCTTGTAAGAATTCACATTAGTGTATCTATAGATTATTAAATTACACATTATTTGGTTTGACAATTTATGCTGTTATCTATTGCTTTAGAAAATATGGTCAACAACACTATTATCTTGGGACCTATGGTTCTTGCTTTTTGGCCTCTTCCCTCCATGTCTTCACTCGTCAGCTTATCAATGAACATTGCAATGCCCAGCTTTGTCTCCCTTGTCTGCCTAAACCTGTACAATTAGAAGGGGAGGTCTGAAAAGGATCAACCAATCAAGATAATCTGGGAAGGACATATACATGTATTTTTTAAACCATCGATATCACTTCACTATTCAAAATGGGACACTTTTAAATAAGGTAAAATTAATCAATTCACCTAATGTTAATAAAGTTATTACAGATTGTTAATTTACTTATGGAAAAATGTCTATTTTTTCCATCAACTTTTATTTATGTCTCATTTATTTTATTAATGCATTATATTGGAGAGTGATTTATGATGAAGACTTAAGTCCTCCCTGTCAAGTGTTATATAAGAGTCTAAAACAATTTATTACCAGCTCATGAAATACCCAAATGTCCCTTCAAAAGCAAAGTCATAAATGCAAGTTAAACACAAATAACCCAGGGAAGATCCCGTAGGAATGTATACCAAATAACTAGAAAGAGTAATCAAGGAGTACCAAAAAATAAAAGTTGATACCATATAAATATCGATGATCAAAAGGAAGGAACAAATGTCTGTGAAAAATAAGCTTTACAACCAAAGTGGTCTCTTAGAAATGCTGCTTCACTATCTTGTCAACACCAAGAGAAAGGGTGCCATGCTGCAGGATTTTTTTCATGTAGGAGGGAGGCAAATCACTACAGCAGGTCCAAAAGCGTAGGTGGAGTCTTGTGCTCCTCTCAAATCATGTCATATAGATTGATTTCTTTTTGCTTAGGGTAGTTCTGCGTTTAACATCTTCATGGAGTCATCTGAATTTTGTTTACCTTGAGTGCTCTTTCTCATCATAGGACTCAAGAGAATGACATCATAAAATATTTGTGCTTGGAAATATCTTGGAGATCCTTTAAATCCTTAATACATAGCCAAGGAAGTTAAAACTCAGAGAGACTGGGTGTTCTTCCAAGGTCATACTAATCCTTGGTGGCAGAACTGAATCATTTGACTTGAAATTTAGCCTCCCCCCGAACCCACCATACTTCTACTAAAAAGCAATAGGTTCACTCTGAGAATTTCTGTGATCACACATTATTTATAGTCTACTCAGACTACGAAATTTGTTAGGAAATGTGTCTTATTAGTAATATATTCTTCAGCCTTGCCAATTTTATTCTTTTACTTTCTCTGCTGTATCCACTCTCCCTCTCCACATTCCTGCTTGCTGGGCCCTATTCCATATGGGATACTTGGCTTTTTAGCCCCAGACTTATCAACCTTAACTCTTTCTTTCATATATCTTATATTATTTTTTGACAACATCATTCTCATAGATCTCAGGAGGCATTTCCAAAACAGATTAAAGATGGACATCATCCAAGAATTCAATGCTAGTGGAACTAGTATGCAGTTCCTCTGGATAGTGGTAGAGTGCTTTACTGAAATAGTCAGTGGTAGTAAATACATGTTGGAAGATTTCCAGTAAAGTTTTGAGTTAGGCAAAGGCTTACATTAGATAACTAACTGTGCCATTTCGCAATGTTAAAATTCTATGGTATATAAGTGTACTGTGGGATTTTCTGTAAAACATTAAAATCGGATCATTATTCTAAATGCATTTAAATCATAACTGAAAAAAGGCTTATGTAATTGAAGAACTTATCAGATCATGTGAATCAGTTTGATGGGCATCAGCTGGGTCCTGTGCATCCAGCTAGGGAAGGCTGGCTAGTGTGAGGACTCCTGGGATCTGAGAAGCCAGTTGTGCCCAAATGGGCTAACCAATCAGGGAAACTTGCAGAGGACAGTGGGCTTCTGATGTCCAACTAAAATCATTGCTCTAAACCTGTTTCTCTAGCTATGGGTTTTTCAATAAGCTGATATGTTCTAAATCTTAATACCACTTCTTCTGGTATTGGAATCAATCTTTTCAGAAAAACTAAAAAATACATAGATTTTATACATCTGCTTAGAACACATTTGAAAGCTAGTCAGAGAGAAATATGTAGAAGGCAAAAATGAGACATAGGTAAGTCTGTCTTTAAGGATCACTTTTCCCTTGAGGGAGTTTTCTGATTCCAAGCTGATTCCAGGCTGAGAATCTAAGAAGAGCAATGCTTTTGATAGCCTTAGATATTTAGAGGACAGAAACTGAAAAGAACTATTAAAAAAATAAATTTTTAATTTAAAAATTAAAAAAATAAAAAAATAATTTAATTATTTAGCTTTTACTAAGAAACTAAAGGCTTTCAAAATGCCCCAAATGCTGGTCATGAAGTCCTATAGTCATGTTCCAAACAACTATTACTGAGTAATTCCTGAAACATTTCTTAGTCATCATGATGGAAGACTAAACTATTCTTTAGTAGGACCAGAATACAAATTAACCTGGACCCAGAATAATAATCATTATATTTATTTATTAAATGATTTGTTCAAAGAGGTAAGGAATGTTCCACTTCAGTTTTCAGTAATAGGAAATGAGATAATGCCCTTGACCTCAGAAGCAAAACTAACTAGGATGATACAAAATTTTCTTGAAAAATTCTGGTAGTCTTGTGTAGCTCAACATTATTAGTATCTAACAGACCATTGGTGTTGAACATAGACACACTTTATCTTTAGAATAAAAACTGTTTGGGGCATGGCATAAAAACAACATTGTAGCCATATTACTCAAACTTTACTTTACAAAATCATTTTTTTGTCAATTATTATATATATCTTGCTTTCCCTCTTCAACAGTTTTTACTAGTAATTTTTGTCTTTCCTTGGAAAATAAAATTTTTGCCAATTAAAAAGGTGATTCTTCTTTGACTTGTGGCCTCAAGTGATCCTCTCACGTCAGTCTTTCCAAGTGCCATGATTACAGGTGTGAGGCACTAATCTAGCACCCAAAGGAACTAGAAAAACAAGAACAAACTAAACTCAAAGCTAACAAAAAAGAAAATAACTAAAATCAGAGCAGAACTAAATAAAATTAAAACACAAAAAGCATACAATGGATCAACTAAATGAAAAGATTTTTCTTCGAAAGAATAAAAATATTGATAGACTGCCAGCTAGATTTCAAAAGAAAAAAAGAGAGGATCCAAATAAACCAAATCAGAAATGACAAAAGGTGACATCACAACTGATATCACAGAAATACAAAAGATCCTCAGAGACTACTAGGGACATGTCTGTGCACACAAACTAAAAAATCCAGAGGAACTGGATAAATTCTAAACTTCCCAAGATTGAACCAAGAAGAACCAGAAATCCTAAACAGACCAATAATGAGCAATGAAATTGAATCAGTAATAAAAAACCTAATAACCAAAAGAAGTCTTGCACCAGACAGATTCATAGCCAAATTCTACCCAATACAGAAAGAAGAACTGGTGCCAGCTTTTCTGGAACTATTCCAGAAAATCAAGGAGAAAGGACTCTTCCCTAACTCATTCTACTAAACCAATGTCATCCTGATTCCAGAATCTGGCAAAGACACAATAAAAAAGAAAACTTCAGTTCAATATCCCTGATGAATATAAATGTAAAAATTCTTAACAAAATACTAGCAAACTGAATTGAGCAGCACATTAAAAAAAGTTAATTCATCATGATCAAATTAACTTTATTTCTGGGATGCAAGGATGGTTCAACATACGCAAATCAATACATGTAATTCACCACATACACAGAATTTAAAAACAATATGATCATTTCAATAGATGCAGGAAAAGCATTTAATGAAATCCAACATTGCTTTATGATTAAAAAAACCCTCAATAATCTAGGCGTTAAAGGAACATACTTCAAAATAGTAACAGCTATTTGAGACAAACCCACAGCCAACATCATACTGAATGGGCAAGAGCTGGAGCATTCCTGCTAAGTATTGGAATAAGACAAGGATGCTCTCTCACCACTCTTATTCAACATAGAACTGGAAATCTGAGACAAAGCATCAGGCAAGAGAAAGAAATAAAAGGCATCCAAATAGGAAAAAAAGAGGATGTCAAATTATCTCTCTTTGCTGATGATATGATTCTATAGCTAGAAAACTCTAAGGACTCTGCCAAAAGACTCCTAGACTATTAAACAACTTCAGCAAAGTCTCAGGATACAAAATCAACATACGAAAATCAGTAGCATTTCTATACCTCAATAACATTCAAACTGATAACCAAATTAAGAATTCAGTCCAATTTACAATAGCCAGACACACAAAAATAAAATACCTAAGAATACATCTAACCAAGAAGGTAAAAGATCTCTACAAAGAAAATTACAAAACACTTCTGAAAGAAATCATAGACAACACAACCAAATGAAAAAAAAATCTATGCTCATGGATTGAAAGAATCAACATTTTTTAAATGTCCATAGTGCTCAAAGTAATCTGCATATTCAATGCTATTCCTATCAAATTACCAATGCCATTTATCACAGAATTAGAACCACCATTCTAAAATTTTATGGAACAACAACAAAAAAAGCCAGAATAGCCAAAGCCATCCTAAGCAAAAAGAGTAAAGCCAGAGGCATCACACTACCTGACTTCAAACTATGCTACAAAGCTACAGTAACCAAAATGCATGCTACTGGTACAAAAATAGACACATAGATGAATGGAAGAAAATACAGACACCTCAGATATAGCTGCACTTCTACAACCAACTGATCTTCAACAATTTCAACAAAAATAAACAATAGGTAAAGGATACCCTTTTTGATAAATGGTGCTGGGAAAAATTGCTAACCATATTCAAAACAATAAAACTGGATCCTCATCTCTCACTATATACAAAAATTAACTCAAAAAGATTAAAGACTTACATGTAACACCTTAAACTATAAAAATCCTAGAAGAAAATTAGAAAACGCTCTTAGACATCAGTCTAAGCAAAAAATTTATGTTGAAGACCCCAAAAGCAAATGCAACAAAATAAAAAAATAGACAAATGGTACTTAATTAAACTAAAGAGTTGCTGAGCAGCAAAAGAAACTATCGACAGAGTAACCAGATCATCTATAGAATGGGAGAAAATATTTGCAAACTATGCATCTAATGAAGAACTAATATCCAAAATCTATAAGGAACTTAAAGAAATCAACAAGAAAAAATACATAAACAATCCCTTTTAAAAACAGGCAAAGGACATAAACAGACACTTCTCAAAAGAAGATGTACGAGTGGCCAAACACATTAAAAAATGCTCAAGACCACTAATCATCAGAGAGATGCAAATCAAAACCACAATGAGATACCATTTCACACCAATAGAATGGCTATTATCAAAAAGTCAAAAAAAAAAGCAGATGTTGGTGAAGTTGTGAAGAAAGGAGACCATTTTTACACTGCTGGAAGGGAATGTAAATTAGTTCACCTCCTGTGGAAAGCAGTTTGGAGATTTCTCAAAGAACCAAAAAGAGAATTATCATTTGACCCAGCAATCGCATTACTGGGTATATACTGAAAGGAAAATAACTTGTTCTGCCAAAAAGACACATGCCCCTGTATTTTCTTCACAGCTCTATTTGCAATAGCAGAGATGTAGAATCAACCTAGGTGTCCATCAACAGCAGACTAGATAAAGAAAATGTGGTGGCTATACACCATGGAATACTATGTAGCCATGAAAAGACTGAGATCATGTCCTTTGCAGGAACATGGATGGAGCTGGAGGTCATATCCATTAGCAAACTAATGGAGAAACAGAAAACCAAATGCTGCATGTACTCACTTATGAGTGGGAACTAAATGATGAGGATGCGTGGACACATGGGAGGAGAGAGAGGATCAGGAAAAATAACCAGTGGGTATTAGGCTTAATACCTGGCTGATGAAATAATGCATACAACGAACTCCATGACATAAGTTTACATATATAACAAACCTGTATATGTACCTTTGATCTTAAAATTAAAAAAATAAACATTGAGATTACCTATAACAGGGAGAATGATTTTGAAAGATATTTTGAAATTTATTAACTATGCACTTCTCAAGAGATTGTGTATTCAGATTCAAAAGTCAGTCTCTACTTGAACTATTTACCCTTTCACCATTAACACTTAATGCTTAATACATATAAATTAGATATGTAATTGACTATATCCAATTATCCAATAACTATCCAATTATTTTATTGAAATTCCAATTGAAATACTGGAATTCCAACTAAAATTGCTGACATTCTTATTAGCTTTCTTTCCTTCCTTTCTTCCGTTCTGAGCAAAGTTCCTGATATTAGTCAGAATAAAATATTGCCTTCAAATGATTATCTATGTAATAGCTGAATAAATGTAACCCTGTCATAAGAGTTCTGCCCTAACGCGAGAGTAGGGCTCAGCACTTCTATTAAATAAATACTCTATTAGGAACTAAAGAAAAAATAGTTATTTTACTAAAGATTTCATAGGGGAAAAGAAGAATGGGAGTTTTATTGCACCACTCATAATATTTTACCTTCCCTAAACTAGAAAAATTTTATCTATTATTTTAATGATTATTTCTCTTACTCAAATGCCACCAAACACCTATTCTTTTCCAGTCCTTCCTCCTCATCCAACTTCTCTAATGTTAAATATCCCATCCTGAATCCTTTTAGGTTTCACCATTTCTTATTCAAGACAATTTAATGACCTTAACTTCCCTAATTTTATATTCACATATCAATCAATATTATCTTCACAATGAAGTAGCATGTTAAAATTGTTCTTAGCCAAAAAAATCGCCTCTAGATATCAGAATCTACTTGTAGTAGATAGATTGAGGAACTATACACATATTTCCCCCCCTAGGTATATGTATTTCTTTAACAACTTTTTTCTGGCAAATAAATTACAGAAAATTAAGAAATTTAAAGTATTATAGTTTAAATGTGAATAAAGAATCAAATATTTAATTTCTCTCATTCCAAATTCTGCATTTACTAAAGTGTGAAGAAGTATGTATGTACCATAAATATTAGAAAGCTCATACTTCTCAATCTATTCTAGGAAGATCATGTGTAAGCAAATGTGAAGAAACAGAGAGGAAGAAGGTGAACCTTAGTTTTTGCACACTTTAAACATTTTTTTCTTTTTAAAAAGGCTATGTCTCAATTAAAGAATAGTTGTGAGAAACAAAATAATTGTCAGTGCTTGAACACATGGAAATGTAACTCTAAGGACTTTTCTTAATAGAATTTGATTCATGTATTATAGACAGTCATAAAGATTTCTTTACAGATGGTTTTTGAAAGCCTATTGATACTTTTCTAAGGAAGAGTATTTTGTAAGTGCCATTAAAGTTAGCCAAATTGGACTGAAGTGTGGTTGGTCTAGAAGCAATCACAAAGACTAATTCAGTTGTCTAGCACATTTGAAGAAGATCTATGGGTTTTCTGTTTGACTTTAGCCTCCTCATTGATCAATTACAGGCAAATGTAACATCACTTAGCACCCCTTCATCTCTATAGGGCATATTTCCATGAGAATAACAATTCTTCATTCTTAAAAAGTATGGAATGGACCATTTTGCTTGCCACTTGGAAAATGCCCAAACATGGCAGAACATCTATAGACCACTGTCCCCCTCTTTTTCTCACCATGTGTTGTTTGACAATGACTTAGCATTAAGAAGGAAAGCCATTTTAAGTAAGCATCAGCATATATATTGAACAATGATTTCACTACAGCAGCACTTTACAATTTTGAGGTAGTCAGTGGGTTGTCTTTTATTTTCATGGAAAATCAATGAAAGATAGTCAGCTTCGGTTACTGTGTGGTTCAACACAGGACTCTGTCTGTCTGGAATATCATTTTCCCTGTAGACTTAACTGCTTTTGATCTACCCCACTGACAACCCAGGTTTTAATTTTTGATTACTAGTATACCAAGAAGAAGTAAGGTGGATCCACAGCCACTTGATAATTTTATTACCAAAGTATTTTTAAAATAGTATTGTGCTTCAACGATCATCCTGTTTCTACCTCTACCCCCATCTAGCAGAAGCACTTAAATAAGGAAAATAAAGCTTGTATTGAGAACATTTTGTTTGCCAAGCACTGTTAGATGCTTTATATAGATCATTCAATTTTGTAAAAAGCAAACAAACAAAAAAACACAAAAAACTGTATTCTTACCTCTTGTTTACAGATGTTAAAAAAAAAAAAAAGACTAAGAGATTAACTTACTCAAAGTGATACAAATACCAAAGTGATGATTTTAAAGTGCATGAAATTTTCACTTGGCCATTAAAAACTGGCTTTCTTCATAAAACATAGCCTGAAAATGTCATGCTTTTATATTCTGTCTGATATACTATATACTCTCCAATAAAGCAGGGAGGCAAAGCATTTTTGAGTGTTACCTCTATGGCAAGCATGATCTTGAGTACAACTCATTAGGCAAATGCACTCCAGTCACCTATCTTGGTGGCAGGAATTATCTTAGTCATTTTGATATCTATCTTACATTGTATCATTGAGTCCTCAGGCAACTCCAAGGCAAGAATTAATTCTCACTCTTACAGAGGTGACGAAACTCGTCAGAGAAATGAATTAACCAACACAATTTCCTTGTGATAGTAAGTGGCAATATCTGAATTCACACTTAGATGATAATGCCCACTACAACCCGTTTTCTTCCCATCACCCAGACTCCCCCTTCTAGAACAATTGAAGTCCACGACATCTCCTGGACATAAATGAATACGGTTATCTTGTGTGCTGACAGACAGTGCAATCATATTGCATCTGGATGTGAAAAATTTATAAAACAGGAGTCTTTTTATTCTTTGGACTCTTTTCTTCACTACAGGCCCATGTCTGGAATGCCACTGAACTTGAATGTGCCAAAGGAAGATTTCTGATTCTCACAAAGGCCACCTGAGCCCTTGTTTGGAGCTGCCTGTATGCTTTTGGCTGAGGACAGCTCTTCTCTATTGTGAGAAGACCATACTCACCAATGCAGATGTACTGTAATGTGGAAAAACACAGGCAGCAGAGGAGGAGCAAAACGAGACTTGCCTAGCTAGCATAGGTGCTAGAAAGATCTAGCAAATGGATTTACAAAGATTCAACACGTTTCATCTCCACACCCAGGCTGATGCGTCTAGCAATATTTCATCTCTTGGATTAGAATAGTGGAGGAAATCAATGGTCTGACGTAGTGACTTATCAACATGGAGGAGAGAGAGGCAATGGGAGCAGTCCATCCCAAGTGCAGGCAATAAGAGACTGCATTATGTATTGAAAATTTAAAACCAACAATAAACCCGATTCAAAATATCAATTTGCTTTTTACTTACCCTGCACCAGCAATTCTAGACAATGGGATTGATATAATGTTTCCTCATCAGAGCAGGCCACTCCCACCTTTCACTTGTTAAACCACTGGAGATGCCGACTTGTCTTTTTTTGAACCCAGTTGAAAATACCATTCAAACCATAGCCCTTCCATAGACCTGGGGTGAAAAAGCCTGGTTTAGAATTTAGGGAGTATTCTTTGCCTATCTTTGCTATTGTCTTCTTTGAACTCTGTATATCAAAGGATTCCCGCAAATGTATCTGTTACTAAAACAGCCCCAGGTAAATGGGATCTTAACTGTAATAAGCAGCCCTCATTCTTCAACTGCATTGAAAAGTGCCTTATAGACACCTGACACTTTATAGTGAACCTGACTTTCACATTCATTATCTCATTTTGTCCTCATAATGTCCCTGGCAGCTCATAAGAGGAAATGCTATGAAACTGGTACACTGACCAAGCAGGACATATGTAGGATAATCAGCAAGTTCATTCCATTCTCACACCAACCATCTGAACATGCTCTTAAGGACTGGTTCCTCTCCAGCCTCTGGATGAAACCTAGAGCAGGTCTCACAGATTTCCTTGTCTCTCATAGATTTCTAAAAGTCCGATTACTTTTAGTCATAATATGGGTCCACTTGTCAAGTTCTGTGTCATAATCAAAACTTTGAAACTTCCCAAATTAAAGCAGGAAATGAGTACTGGAAAAGGTGAAAATGACTCATTTTCTCACCCCAATTCCCAGTCTAGAGTGTATGCAATTTGTTGGCTCATGCCATTTCCTTTGTTGAAGAAGAAAGAGTTGAGGAAACAGAAAAGGGATTACATTCCTGGCCAGGTACCCATCTGGTTGTGGTTTCCTTTGGTCATGGCAGATGCTTAAAGTTTGTGCTTTCTTTTATAGGGCACTTTCTTAGGTGCTTCATATTTATTCTGTATTAGTCAGAGTTCTCCAGAGAAACAGAACCAAAAGGTTATATATAGATATAGATAAATAAGATTTCTAAAATTTAAGTTGTCATGATTCCAATTTTTTACACTGGAATTGGCTCATGCAATTATGAAGGATGAGAAGTCCTGTGATCTGATGTCTGGTGGTGTAATTCAGTCTGAGACTAAAGGCATCCAAAGGGGCAGTGGAGGTACTAGTATAAGTCCCAGGGTCCTAAAGCCCAAGAACCAGGAACTGTGATACCTGAAGGCAGGAGAAAATGCATGTCGCAAGTCAAAAAGAGAGATATTTTGCTCTTTCTCTACCTTTTGTTCCATTCAGGCCCTCAACAGTACCATTGGAATGGATGATCCCTGCCACATTGGTGAGGGCAGATATCTTCTACTCAGTCTACTGTTGCAAGTAGATGAATATACCTGAAAATATTTTATCAGAAATGTGGACATCCCTTAGCTCAGTCAAATTGGCACATAAAATTTATGATCACATTCTTGAGTTTAGAAAATTACCACCTGCAAATCATTTAAAGTAGGTAACCACTTCTACTCCAGTGGATTACTTATTATTCCTTCTTTTATCGAGGGCTTTACTACATACATCCAGACATCCTTTTTGGTTAAGTTCTAAAGAGGCTAATAACCAGGTCACTTTGACCCATCATCAACCCTGTTTTCATTTAGCTGTCTGAGCAACTCTAGCTACAGCCCATTGCCCTTTGGATTTATTAGGCAGGAGACAGATACCCGACCACAGCACACCACAAACCGTAAGATACACATATCACAGCTACTATTTAGTCTTCTTGAAACTTTGGGGTGAAATTGAAGTATCCTATCTTACTTTCCATGAGAGTAGAGAAAATCCTCTCATATTTAGAACTTCCCTTATGGAAATCCTCTCTCTAATCTTCAACTCTCCTGTAGTGACCAACTTTAATACTTTTATACCCTAAAGTCATTGGCAAAGATTGCACAAAGGCGGAAGTGTTGCAAATCTGGGTTGTCTCTACTACTTTGCAAGACTCATCTAGATGTTTTAGCATCTCATTTTGAAAGGTAGGAGTGCTTGATCCCTCTATGGTCTTGGAACTTCAACGTTAACCAAACCTAGGAGAAAAATCTATTTTAAGATGTGGTGACAAATATTCACATTTATCCTCCACACCCCTACTTTACAAGGCCACTGAGGGTTCATGGTTTAAGTTTTCTGTTTGTCTGGATTTCTTGGAGATCAGAATAACAGGATTTCTGTGTTAGTTGACTTATTATTTTAGAGGAATATTTTTAACCTCACACCACATTCTCGTTGAAACTGTAACGATGTGAGCCAGAAGTTAAAGACTGCACAGCACTTTGAGGAAGGAGAGAGGTACAGTCACCGTGTCATGGAGGATATTTCCTCACAGTAAAGTTGGCTTTCTAATTTCCCAAGCTAACGGGAGCTATTATGCATGTATACTTGCCTGCTTTTGAAAGAGTTATGCGTCAGTCACTTTAGATATGGATTCTGAAAATAGACAGATAGATGATAGATGTATCACAGCTTCATTTGATTAGAGTCTTTGCATTATGAGTATTTAATTTATTACTTCATAAAGCTCTCTGACATGACTGAATTGTGGAAGGCAGCATGCACCAGAAATAATCTCTGCCAGTTTGGTGTTCGGCCACTTCTCTTTTCAGAGTTGCCACAAGAGACTAGGAATGCATGAGCATACGTGATTATTTACTCTAAATGCTTATATTCTCAAAAATGAATGACCCATTAGGCAAAACCTTGAACTAAAAGAGAGCCCGTCAAAATAATGCAAACCACGCTGGAAGGCTAAGATGTGCGCCTCTCCTGATTTCCTTAATGGTATGTGGTCTAACAAGCTCTTGCATTTTTAACTTACAAAAATAAAAGAAAAAAAGGGAAAAAGATTTCCACTGAAAAGTAAAGTTTAATTAAAAGAAAGTCTAATAAAAAAAGAAATAAGCACAAAACTAGAAAGTATAAAATGCAAATGCATTTTCTTGTGCACATAGCTTTCTACTACAGAAGTATATTAAAATTAGTATTCAGATCTATGGGATAGAAATTCTATTATTAAAGCAACTGAAGAGTTTTAATATTATAAATATGTATGACTTTTTGAAACTGTAAGAAATATATTCTGCTCAAAGTTCTACTAATGCTGAATATTTTAATGAAACTTAATGCGTTTTTATACAAGTGGTATAAATTATCCACTTTAAAATTAGATAAAAACGATTTGAGAAATAATTATGACTATGTGTTCATTAGATTGGAGTTGGAGGACTGCTGGATAAGGGCAGAGGGTCAAATCCTTCATCTGCCTCCAGGCACTCAATTCCATGACAATGCCCCTAAGCATATTATGGCAATTGAATCTCAATATTTAGAGGATTCTAATTTATTTCCACTCCTCCTTCACAAAACTGAGTCATTCATGGGAACTACTTGTTTAAAAAAAAAAAAAAAGTATAATTTTTTTCTTCTACTTGGCCAGGGAGCCTATCTAGCCTGCTACTAGTCTCTGCTCTTCAGACAAGATCAATCTGTACCTGACCTTTTCTAGATGATAGCAAATATTCTGATTGTAATATGTACTTAATAGAGGTGTTGCTTTATCCTTGCATTGAGCTTAATCGCAAACAACCCTCCTTTTTAATTGTACTTAGATACATTTGTTTTAAGATGCTATTTCTCTTCAGAATGTCTCTTTTTCTCTCTTACTGTCCTTATTTTTATACACCTACCCTGTCTTCTCTCTGCCAGTGTCAATGCCTTGATGCCAATGTCAGTGAAGGATTTGTCATATAAACTAGAAAATGTTTATGTCCACCACAGGCTCATTTGTATAGTTGTAATATATTTGCCACTACAGTAAATGCAGTTCTTGTGATGTGTAATGGTGTTACAGTCAATTGCAAACAGCATATGCACGAGTGGTCTCATAAGATTATAATGAAGCTACCCTATAGAGATATACCTTTTTTATATTTTATGCTGTATTTTTACTGTACCGTTTTAATGTTTAGATATGCAAATATTTACATTGGGTTACATTGTCCTACAATATTGAGTACAGTAACATGCTGTACAGGTTTGTAGCCTAGAACAACAGGCTATACCATACTGCTTCGGTGTGTAGCAGGCTAGACCATCTCGGTTTGTGGAAGCATGCTCCGTGATGTTCATACACAGACAGAATCACCAAATCAGCATTTCTCAGAACGTACCCCATGGCTAAGCAGTGCATGACTATATATTATCTATCTAATTTAAAAAACACATTTCACACACTATTTGGATGACAGTTTATAGATCTAAAATAATATAGGTATTCATTTTTAAGGAAAATCACACAATCTTGACACTATCATATTTTGTATGAAAAACACTATGTTTTTAACAAGAGTCATTCTAAAAAGACTATCGACTATATAGAAATCTAAGTTGAGCATTTTCTAACCTGTGATACCCATATAAGTGAGAGTAAAGATGGGAGAAGATGTCTATGGAAATAACTTGGGTATATTGCATGAAGCTGAAATTTTTGGTATGAATGATCCCGTCACCCAGGTACCGAGCATAGTAGCCAACAGGTTTTCAACCCCTATCTTCTATTTGCCCTCCCTTCTCTAGTAGTCCACAGTGTCTATTTGTGCCATCTTCATGTCCATGAGTACCCAATGCTTAGCTTCCACTTATAAGTGAGAACACAAGATATTTGATGTTCTGTTCCATAGCCCAGCTTGACTACTCTCCTCCCTGACAATAACTGGTTAGGTTTCTCTGGGGATATATATCTTTCTGTGCATGTTAGAATATCGGAATCTGCGTTGGGGACAGGTGGGAGGGGAAGAATGTGCAAGTCACTTAATCATTTGGAAACAACTCCCCAGAGGATTTTAATACAACTCTTCCATTACATCTTGTCTATAAATCTAGGTTTTGTAGAAAAATTGATACAAAAACCCTGTGTTGGCTCCAGCACAAAGAAAACTATGACTAAGCAACTGGAAATGGGTGTGGAGAAGGGAGACAGGAAAAGAGGATTCTTGTTACATTCTGTCCATTCTTAAGCCCTTGGCTTCAATGTTTTCTTCTAATGAATAGGATCTTTTAGATCTAACAAGGATTAGTTCCCCCCTAAGTATAAGATTTCTTTCACTTAAATTTCTTTCAGTTTTGAAGGACTCCTAGTGTAGACTCAGCATCTCATCTCCACTATGCTTTTGAATTGAATAAAAAATAAATACACTTTAGACCATAGACATTATTATTAATATTAATATCTTGACTTTAAAGATTTAAAATAGAAAAATAAGGGCTGCCCGAATTTAAAAATATATGTCCTTTGTAGACACTTTCTTGACTTCAGCATTTAAGAAATGCTTGTCTTTTTATTTATACCACCTAAAGAGCAAATGTAATGATGATAATTGAGATAATATTGTGTTTACATAGTGCCTTATTGTTGGCAAACTGTATTCACTTAACATTATTCCTTTTTTTGTTGTTGTTTTTGAGACGGAGTCTCACTCTGTCACCCAGGTTGGAGTGTGGTGGCATGATCTCGGCTCACTGCAACCTCTGCCTCCCAGGTTCAAGTGATTCTCCTGCCTCAGCTTCCCGAGTAGCTGGGACTACAGACGCCCACCACCATGCCTGGCTAATTTTTATATTTTTAGTAGAGACAGAGTTTCACCATTTTGGCCAGGATGATCTCGATCTCCTGACCTTGTGATCCGCCTAAAGTGCTGGGATTGCAGGTGTAAGCCACTGCACCAGGCAACATTATCTCTTCAATTTGCATAATAGCTTGGGGTAGAATGCTTCATTTGATTTGCCCCCCTCTCTTTTTTATTAGCTGAGAAATCTAAAGTTCGCAGGGTTAAGAGACTTTCCTAAGGCTGTTCTAGTAAGTAGCAAAAACTAAAACTCTTTTGACATAAAACCAAGTTTTAGTCACCCTTAAAATATTTTAACCTGGACTTTATGAATGTACAACAAAACTGTCGTTGTACTACCATATCTTAGTAAATGCCATTGTCTCTTACTTCTGTGATCATCCTTTGGGAACTTTAGATACAATCTGTCTCTGTTTGTCTGTCTGTCTCTTGCCCTCTCTCCTTCCTTCTCTCATCTTCTCATTTTGTGTTACTGGATAACAGTAGTCCGGGAAGTTACATATGTTTCATGGGACTTTAACATCTCTGTAACATTGCTGCAAAGACAGCACATGAAAAGAGCTTATTTTTTCCATTCCAATGAAGATGTTTGGATATGTATTTGATTGCCATTTAAATAGCAAAAATATATGCAATATCCTACACAAGACTTCTGTAAAGAAAATGCTATTGACAGCTATAATGATGCGACTTTTGCTCAGTAAAGCTAAACATCACCTGTAAAGCATAAGCATTTGAAAGAAAATCCATGCTGCCAAAGAGACAGCAGTAACACATACTTTCTTTATTTTAACCATTTCAAAAATAATCAGGTTCACAGCTGAGCAATGACCTATTCAAGAGAAAAGTGGTGTGATGACAGATCAGGTGATTTGACAATGAGGTGCTAATGGCTTAGAGTTATTTTCATGTTCTCTATTGCTAGAAAGATCCTGTTCAGAATTCAAAATCAGCTATATGTTCAAACTGCAGCCTGTGGCAAGGAAACATACACTTGGCCTAAGATGGTGCAGTGGTTGAAAGCAGAGCTGACCTTGCAATCTGCTGCTTTATTAATTGAAGTATTCATCTTGAAAGGAACCTCAAAGAAGGTATAGCCAGCATTTATCAAAGTGTAATTCTAATTTCAAGAATTCACAAAAATCAAGATTCTTAAGCTATGCTCCAGACCCATTTAATCTGAATTTCTGGGGTTCAGCCCTGAGAAAATGATTTTTAAATAAATTCCACAGGATTCTGATTCATACTAAAGTTTGAGAATCAACATTCTAGATCATCCTTCACTTTGTATGAATTGGTGATTTATTGTTGCCACAAACGTACTGGCTGTTTGAGTGACCAAAGTAAAGACAATTTTCAGTTAGCAGGCTGATTTCCCTCCATTTGAGTTTGTGATAGAATATCTGCATTACTTTAATGAATATATGTATGCTTGATTTGCTACAACCGAAAAAAAAAATTTGGCAAGGAAAATCTTTATGCATAACCAAAACTTTTGTGAAAATCTGTGGTTTTGTCTGATACTATATAATGCAAGAACTCATCTTCATTTAAGAGCTTGATTGGAACAACTCTAGGTTGTAACATCACGAAAACACATACATGCATGAGGTTAAAAAATACTTTCAATGACATTTTTCTTTAGACACAAGTTACTTGAAATAATATATCAATAGGTATCAAAGACTAAAAAGGAAAAAATACAAGGCCTAGTTGCATGGCCTTGATGAAGATACACAGAGATAGGTATGTTACATAAAATTATATGAGTATGGAAGACCTAGTGTTAAGAGTTTTGTTCAACTTTGCATTGTCAATTTTCATCTCCTTTTAAAAACATAGCTAAAACTTTTTATGTTAAATTTTATGCAATGATAATAAACAGATTTTTTTCTGAATATATCTTTATCATTGCCTTGGCTATTAAGACTCTTTGGACCTGTTGCTCACTTTTAGGATATATTATTTAAGAAGAGCAAGGAATAGGATGCCAGAATAAAATCCTTCTGATTCCCCATTAACAACTGGAACCAAACCTTAGGTATTAGGGTTCAAAAACCATGGTTAACATTTTTTCTTCTATTTTTTTTTTCATTCTTGGAATATGGCCAGGACCAGAAGCTGCAATGCTGAAATGGCGTGAAAAAGAATATTTCTTCTGTGTTGCTGGCCTGATTGAAAGCAGAAAGTACATTGGCTTTTATGAAATTCTGTCCAAATGGGACTCTGGCATAATTTTATGGACCCCAGAGATTGAGCTAAACTGGGAATTAGAGCAGAGTTTCCCCAACCTGGAGTTATTGTAGAATACATTATTCACATGCCGTGCTTTCATTTGAACTAGAGTATGCCCTTTAATTGTATTGGTTGCTCCTTTGGGCTGTAGAATTACAGTACTGTCAAAAGATCCCCAATCTTTTTAATCTGCTGCTTATCTTTATCATGTTTCTCTCACCATTTTATAGATGATAGCTCCAAAATTATCACTTCTACACCTTTTTGCAGGCATTGTTTTAAAATGTGTTTATCAAAATGCACATTTAAAGGCAAAAACCAGAGCCTGAGAAGGAATAGACAGCTCATTTAACTTAGGATAGTGTTTAGAACATTCATTGGCTGAAAGTATTTGCTGTATTGTGAGCCAATGCCAAGTGGCTGAGAGTGTTCAGTACTTTTGCAAACACTAGCTCTCACTAGCTGACAACAGTCTCAAGGTGAGACCTCTTGTTGAATTTGAAATTTAAATCTACTAAATATCTCCAATCAGATTTGCTCTATTTTATTTTATATTATTGTATTAGTTATCTTACTGAATAACAAATTTCTTCAAAACTGTGTCCCTTAAAACAATTGTTTACTATCTCAAAGAGATTTTCTAAAGGTCAATAATTCAGAAAAAACTAAGATAGATGGTGTGTTAGGCTGTTCTTGCATTCCTATAAAGAAATACCTGAGACTAAGTAATTTATAAAGGAAAGATGTTTATTGGCATGATCTTGGCTCACTGCAGCTAGAGTGCAGTGGTGTGATCTCGGCTCACTGCAACCTCCACCTCCTGGGTTCAAGCAGTTCTCCTGCCTCAGCCTCCCAAGTAGCTGGGACTACAAGTGCATGCCACCACACCCTGCTAACTGTTTCGTATTTTTTAGTAGAGACAGGGTTTCACCATCTGGGCCAAGCTGGTTTTGAACTCCTGACCTCAAGTGATCCACCCACCTCAGCCTCCCAATGTGCTGGGAATACAGGCATGAGCCACTGCGCCTGGCTCTCAGTAAGCTTTTAATAGTGGTGGAAGGTGAAAGGTAAACAGGCACATCACATGGTCAAAGCAGTAGCAAACCAGTGAGCATTCTGTAGGGGAGGTGCCACATGCTTTTAAACCACCAGATTTTGTGTGAACTCAGAGCGAGAGCTCCCTTATCACCAAGGGAATGGTCCAAGCCATTCATGAAGCATCTGCCCTCATGATCAGATACCTCCCACCAGGCTTCACCTTCAACGTTAGGGAATATAATTCAACATGAGATTTGATGGGAACACACAAACTACATCAGGTGGTTTTGTTTCAGGATCTCTCATTATGTTCCAGTGAAGTTGTTGATTTGAACTACAGTCATCTGCAGCTTTGCCTAAGGCTGGAAGATCTGACTCCAAGCTCATATGTGGTTGTTTTCAGAGGGCCTCAGTTTGTTGCCATGTGGGCTTCTCTGCAGGTCTGATCACAACAAGACATCTGACTTTCCTCAGACTGGAAGATTTGAGAGATACAGAGAGAGAGAGAGAGAGAGAGAGAGAGAGAAAGAGAGAGAGAGAGAGAAGAGAGAGAGAGAGAGAGAGAGAGAGACACCACACGTATTTTATGGCCTAGTCTCCAAGTCACATACCACCACCTTCACCTTGTATTCATTACAAGCAAGTCATTAATTCCAGTCTACATTCAACTGGACTGGACGAGGTCAGGATGTTTGGGGGCCATCTTCGTGGCTGCCTAGCACAGCCTTCCCTCTGGATTCACATATACAATAATATAGTTATATCCCCCCAAGTTCTCTCAGATCATTCCATTGCAGCTTTAGCTCATACTCTAGGATCTTGTCATTTAAATCAGGTCTAAGTGTGGGTAAGGCTTCTGTGAACTAGAGAAGCTAGTTATGTGCCCTATACATACCCACCCTCGTGGAAATAGACATAGAATAACTGTCACACACACTGCTGTTCGTAAAGGAGGGGAAAGGGAAAAGGTGGCATGCAAGTCTTTGGACAATAGCAGTTCTCTCCTACTCAACCCTGATCCTCCTCTGGAGTTATTCTCCATTGTTCTTAATTCTTGGCTATTAGCTCATCTCCCACCCACCAGATTCATTCTTCTTTCTCCATGCGAGTTAGTGTGTGTCTGCAGCTGAACAGTTTCTCAGCCTGCTTTTTTCCAGTAGCATTTTATCAGTTCATTGGCCCCTTCACTTTATACTATCTCTTTCATTCCAAACTGACGGTATTTTTGTTGATATAATTCTTTAAAACAGTTTATGGGTCTTCTGTAAACCTTATTGGGGTTCAATAGAGTAGATATAAACCATATCCACAAATCTCCTAAAAGAGAAGTCCTTTGGGGTGTCTGCTGAGGGGCAATGCATTTAAATTTCTTCGAAATGTAATTGATGAAGAAGATCTGTAAGTTACACCCTTAAAATATTTAGATGGCATTTTGTCTAACCGAATGCAGACAAAGACACCTCCTTTGATCTTTCTGAGGTCTTAATAAGGATTTTATAGTCATAAACTTCCTGTCATCTTTAGACCACGATTGCCTAAGATTTTGCTGGATTTGACCTTTACTCAGAAGACATTTCTTAATTTTAGCATTTTTTTTTTGCCATGAAGAGAGACTGAGAATTTTCAAAACCAGCCAGTCGTGGCTTATTTTTGTTAAATATTCCTTCCTTTAGATTATGTCTTGCCTTTAACATTGTACTCAACAGCAAGAAGAAACCACATGGCACCTTCACCAACATCTGGTTAATATATCCTTTGCTAAATCACCTATCCCCAGTTCAGTGTTCCAAATTCTATGAACAGTTGTGTCTGAGGCACTTTAAGCTTTCACTAACCCTCTCTTCATAATCCTCACAGCTTCTGACCACTGCTTTGTTCCAAAACCACTCCTACATATTTGCTTTTTTCTAGCAGCATTGGATACCAAAATCTGCATGAATTATCCATCTCTATGTAACAAATTGTTCTAGATTTAGTAGCTTAAAACTGCAATAATTTGTTATTTGATTCAATTTATGAGGATTAGAAATGTAGGGATGGCTTAGCTGAGTTGTTCAGCTGTAGGATCTCCCAAGAGGGTGTACGCAAGGTGTTGGCTGGGGCTACAGTCAGCTGAAACTTTTCCTGAAGTTGGAAAATGTAATTCCAATCTTACTCAAATGGCTGTTGGCAAAAGGTCCAGCTCCTTGCCACATGGACCTCTCTATAGGGCTGTAGATGAGATGACAGCTGGTGTTTCTCAGAATACATGATTAAAGAGCAAAGAGAGTTACATCACACTGCATTTATAACCTAGTCTCTGGGTCACTTCTGCCTTATTCTATTCGAAGTGAATCAGGACGTTTAGCACACACTCAACAGGAGGAGATTACAGAAGGATATGAATATGTGTCAGGAGGCAAGGATCACTGGGGTTCATATTGGAGGCTGGCTTCTTTAACTACAATTAACAAATCCTATTTACTTTAGAAAACTGGTATATTCTTACATTGATTGGTTAATATCATTTATTTTTAAGACTTTTATAGAATAAGAATTCTTGCTAAGGTTAGCAAGAAAATAGAATTAATGATTGGTGCAAATGTGTGACATCACTTTTAGACCTATTTTTGACATTGCTGCATAGCAATATCTCATATTTTATAGTGCTGCAAAATTTGCAAAATATTTATATGCGGTACCTCATTTGGTCCTTACATTAAGACTGTGAGGGAGATAGCTTGAGTATCGTCTTCGATTTCCAGGTGAGCAAAATTCCCAGGAGCTTAGATATGGTGAATGAAGTGCACCATACACAATTCTTTATTAAGTCCAACAAAGTCAGTTTTTTCGTCATGTAATAGATTTCTGTTTCTAACTTACGTGTGTATGTGTGCACGTGCACAACCACTTGATGGTATGAATCACATTTAGCCACACTAAGATTTGGAGGTGACAGAGTGGCAGAAGGGTGTGAATAGTCAATGGGTCACAGGTAAAAAGGCATAGCAAACTCAGCCATGTTTGCTGTGGGGTCTACACAGGCTGAATGACAGGCAGAAATCAATAAAACTATTTATATTTTTTGTTTTCCTTTCTTTTTCTGTCTCTTTTTTTCGGTTTTGCTGAGTGGATATTTGTATCAGCATAAATTCATGGAACATATGATGTAAATGTTTCATATTATTAGCTTTGATGTTGACTGAAAATTATGACAGTTTTAAAATTCAGTGCAAAACCTTTCAGGTTTTCTTAATATATGACTAAGTATATGGAAACGTGGCAAGCTTGTCATGTGACATTACCTGTCACATGCATGGCTACTGTTCAAATAAAAAGTTCACCCCAACTACTTGGTGTTGTGGTCCTTGGGATATAACAGTTCCCTCATGTGGCACATATTTTAGGCAAAATAATAGAAGAAACCACATGGCACCTTCACCAACATCTGGTTAATATATCCTTTGCTAAATCTACTAGATTTTAAGGCTTTACTTTACTTTAAGACTCTACTAGACTATAATATAGCTATACTATGAATACAGTTTAGTATTAGCAGAGGGATAGAGATGTTAACGAATGTAATAGAATAGAGTACCTATAAATACATGCACACAAATATGTCCAACTGACTTTCAGTTAAAATGCAAAAGCAATTCAAGGGGGAACAACCTTTTAACACATGATACTGGAGAATTGGACATCCATAAACAAGAAAGAAAGAAGAAAAAAGAAAACGTTGATTTATACCTCTCACTTTGCAGTGAAATTAATTCAAAATGGATTACACAGACTTACATGTAAAATGTAAAACTATAAAAATTTTGGAAGGAAATATAGGAAAAATCTTTGGGACTTAGGGCTAAGTAAATAGCTCCTAAACTTGACACCAGTGGCAATGATACATAAAGGGAAAGTTTAATAAGTTAGACCTCATAAAACTAAAATCTTTAGCTTTGTTAAGATAATAAAAAGACAAGTTAAACAGTAGTGTGTTTATGTTAGGTGAAAATATTTGCAAATTACATATATGACAAAGGACTTGCCTCTGAAATTAAACTCTCAACACTCAACAATTAAAGAAAATTCAATTAGAAAATGGGCAAAAGACCGTAACACTATTTTACTGAAGAATATATACTGATGGCAAACAAGTACAGGAAAAGATGGTCAACATAATTAGTCCTTGAGGAAATTCAAATTAAATTCAAAATAAGAGTTTGGGTGTCGTGGTAACCAAATCTAGTGACAACGTAGTGATAGTGATATCAGAATGGCTAAAACAAACATACAGCAACAGCATCAAATGCTGGAGAGGAGGCTGAGAAATGATCATTCATACATTTCTGGTGAGAATATGAAATGGTATAGCCACACTGGAAAAATTAGGTATTTATCTCAAAGAAATGAAAACTTACATTCACACAAAATGTGTACACAAATGTTTGTAGCAGTTATATTTTTGATAATCCCAAACTGGAAACCTAAATATTCTTAACCAGTTGAATGAGTAAATGTGATACTCACATACTACAGAATACTATTATGCAATAAAAATGGACAGAGACTACTGATTCCTGCAGCAATTTAGATAGCTCTGCAAGTAACTATGTTGAGTGAAACTGATCCAAAAAGTTACATACTTTAGCATTGCATTTACATAACAGTCTTGAAATTTTTGAATACATGTGGATGTGGAGAACAGAGGAGTGGTGTCCAGGAGTTGGGCATGTAGGAGGAAGTGGTGGGTTTGCCCATATAGTTGATAGGGACAGGGGACAGTGAAATGCTAGGTAGACAGGGAGAAGCCTCGCCCTTAAGCCGGATAGCCTGAGACTGTTGCCCAAAGTGAAAAGTTACATCCCTGTTTTCCTGTGCCACCTATGACCTGCCCTGCTCCCCATACTCTGTGCCTATAAAGACCCCCGACTCAGCCAGCAGACAGGGAAAGCAACTGGATGTCAGGGACTGCATCTGGACTTCGGAGAGAAGTGACTTGACTTCAGAAGGACAGCTTGAGGGTGCAACTTCGGAAAAGAATCTGGCTGGAGATGGCTGGAGATGGCTGAACTTCAGGGGAAGATTACCTTCCTGCCCTGTCTTCTTTCCTGTTCTTCTTCCCCCTGAGAGCCTGGCGTGGTGACTCACGCCTGCAATCCCAGCACTTTGAGAGGCCGAGACGGGTGGATCACGAGGTCAGGAGATCGAGACCATCCTGGCTAACACAGTGAAACCTCGTCTCTACTAAAAACACAAAAAATTAGCGGGACGTGGTGGTGGCCGTCTGTAGTCCCAGCTCCTTGGGAGGCTGAGGCAGAGAATGGCGTGAACCCAGGAGGAGGAGCTTGCAGTGAGCCAAGATGGCACCACTGCACTCCAGCCTGAGCGACAGAGCGAGACTCTGCCTAAACAAAAACAAAAACAAAAAAAGGCAAAGGGCCCACTGAGCTGTTAACATTTAGGCCATCACAGAAAGCAGAGCTAAAAGAGCACTGCAACACGCCCTCTGGGCCTTTAGGGGTCACAGGTACCCCCCAGATGCTGCTGTGGGGCCTGCACAGAGTTTGCTCCTGCCAAGATTCATAAGCACTCACCTGATTCCGCAGCTGTTCACCTGTGTGCTCCCTGCCACGAGGGTGGAACGCAGCAGGTCCAAGTGAGTGGAGTTCCCTCCTGCTGGTGCCAAAGCAGCCAGCTGGTTCCAGCGCTCATGCACTCCAGTTTCTACCTCGTTTGCTCACATGCTCCCTCCAGTGAAAAGTTGAGAGTGGTGGGCTGAGTTAAGGAGGCACCACTTTTGTAAGTCCTGCAAAGAAGTCAGGCAAATATCCTGTTTCAAAGTGACAGCATGAGGAAAGCTTTGGGGGAAGATTGAGCAGCTGAGGATTGTGGCAATGGCAACACAAATTTTTTTAAAAAGTGAGGCCAAAACATCTTCTTTTAACTTTATTTTAGAAATAATTTCATCAAACTAGGGAAATAAGAAGGCAGCTAAGATAGCTAAGATATCAGTTCCGGTATATAGAAAAACAAAAGGTAAATAATTTGGTAAAATAATCTTGGGGTTCACTCTAGAAATGACTACAGTAAAGATAAAAAATTTTGGACAAATATAAAAATCATGTAATTATATGAATTTAATATTTAGAAGAAAATATTTGAACATTTTTATAATATTAGAGCAGAAAAGACTTTCATAAATATGATCTCAAACTGAGATAGCATGAATAAAAGAACTTGAAAAACTGTCTACCAAAAGTTTAGAACACCACTATGTGATACTTAAAAGGCAAAAGTTAACCTACAGGAAATATATTTGCAATACATATGGGGAGAAAAGACAAATTTGTTTCATTTAAAAATAATAAAAAATAATAAAGATGAAAAGCAATAGAAAAACAAAAACATTTTAAATGTAAAACAAAAGTTTAAAGTTGTAAATAGTTAACTCAGAAAAAAAAATCTGTGTCTGACACACACAGGACCTAGGCTAGACCTCAATGTTTGGTTCAATTTTGAAGAGTGGTGAGGATGACTCCATGCTTATGTTACCTGTATTTCTATCTTACTGGTCCAGCAAAGAAGAAATTAAACCAGATATGCATGAAATGAGAATACAATTGAGTAGACAAGTGCCCAAGCAACCCATATTCCTTAGGGAGATTGTCTCTTGGTTCATTTCTCAAGGGAGCCTGAGTAGAGAAAAAAAGTTCACAAAGTCAGAGGATCTCAGAGTCCCAGGTTTGTAACTTTTACACCATTTTTGTTGGGAGAGACCTCCTGAAGCCTCAGGAGTTTGAGTTTCACATAAGATGGCACACTCTACTGTTTTTATTTCTGAATCACAGTACCTACAGTAGGACTGTTCATGCCATGCCATAACACACATAAAGGAAGCTTGATATAACTTAGGAAGAAAAGAAAGAGATCTATTTAATATTGATATTGGTTAGGGTGTATTTAATAGATACAATTACTGAGAAGAGAAAATCAATACAATCATTGTTAGAGGGGATGGTGTTTAAGTTTACTTAAGCTTTGTGGTCCTAGAGAATATCAGTGGTTAAGAAACCACTCATCACCACTCTTTTGTGTTCTTTCAATGGCTTACTGCAAAGAACCATCCTTCCCCATGTGACTTAGATAAGACTCAGGAATGACCCCGTGTTTACCCATAACAAGGTGAGACACACGACCTTCCAGATTTCTGGATTTTGTCTCACAAATGAGTAGCTGAACTGTTCGTCCCCATTGACCAATCTGGGCAAAATGCCCCCTACCTTAACCTGACCAAACTTTAGTCAGATTTCCCTCTTTCCCCAGTCAGCTAAATTTTGATCCACCCGTGAACACTGGACCATGTAGAACAACCCTCCTTGACGTCCTCTCCCAAGAATGAGCTGACTTCAGGGAGAAACATTTCTTGATCAACTGTCAGATCATGCCACTAGCTCAGCCCACTCCCCAACACCTGGTTCTTAACTACCTTGCTTTCTCCTCCCTATGAAAAAGTAGTTCTTCTTTGCCAGACCTTTGAGATATTTGCAGATGTTAGTGTCCTTGAGTTTTCCCTCTATTGCAAATTCCCCTCTCTCAATTACAATAGTCCCCTCTCTCTATTGCAGTAGCCCCTCTCTATATTAAAATAGTTCCCCTCCTTCTACTGCCATAGTCCCTTCCTTCTATCACAACAGTTCCCTCCCTGTGTTGCAGTGGTCCCTCACCCTCTCTTAGCAATAGTCTGTCTCTCTATTACAGTAGTCCTCTTTCCTCTGCTGCAGTCATCCCCCTCTCTCCACTGCAATAACCTCCTCCCTCTATTGCAAGTACCCTCCCTATAGTATGATAGTCCACCTCCCTCTAACGAATAGTATTTTGAATAAAGCTTCTCCTTTTCTATATCTCAATTTTTCTTTTATTATACACAGGGAAATTTAGCCATGCCTGTAACAGCTAAAAATGAATATACCGTTTTGCTCAATAATTCCTCTCTTCAATTGTTTTTACAAAAATACTCATCCAGGTATGACAAAAATATATGTCAAGAATATTCACTCTAGCTTTACTTAAAATGGTAAAGACAAACGTAAAAGAAAATATTGAAAACCTAGAAACAATCAAAATACTTATCAACAGGCACTTCTAAATAAATCATGTTTTCCTTATATTAGTATATAATAGTTATAAAAATAAAACAATTACTTTTGGTTTTGTTGATATAGGAAGATGACCATGAGGTCGTGTTAAAAGAAAAAGGCAACATACATAACAATAGAGTGTGATTTCTATTGCCCAAATTTGTGTGTGCGTGCACACACATACACACACACACAAACTTATAGATACTTCTATATGGATTTATAGATCTAGGCCTATAGATATGCATATTTATAAATATAAATCTAGATCTACAGCTATGCCTACTCTATACAGATATACATATGTATACATACAAATAAATATATTGAGAGGAGACACACACATATACACATACACACAGAAAATGAGAGAGGCATTTACCAATTAAAAGTAGAATCTGGATTTTGAGGAATGGAGGAAGAGACTCAGTATTTTTCTTTATACACTTTTGCCTGTCTAGATGTTCTACAATGCACACATACATGCACAGGCGCACGCACACATACACACCTGGGTGTATAGGCATATATAGTTTTTTGTTTTTAAATTATCATATGGTAAACTACATTATTTGTGTATATAATTTCATGAGTTTTGAGATGTCTAGATTTATGTAACCATCATAATACTCAGGATACAGAATAATTTAATCACCCTAAAATTCCCTCATGCGATCCCTTTCCAGTCACACTCTCTCCCTATGCATAGCCCCTGACAACCACTGGTCAGTTCACTGTTACCAGATACAGGATACAGAATAATTTAATCACCCTAAAATCCCCGCATGCAGTCCCTTTCCAGTCACACCTTCCCACTATGCATAGCCCCTGACAACCACTGGTCCGTTCACTGTTACCATTGTTCTGACATAACATTTTGAGACTGGCTTTTTTCCACTCAACGTTCTACCCTTGAAATAAAACCAAGGTGTTGCCTGTGTTGATAGTTTGTTCCTTTTTGTTGCTAAATTGTTTTCATTTTTTGGACCTACCATAGTTTATCAATCCGTCATTGAAAGACATTTGGGTTATATCTAGTGTTAAGAAATTATAAATAGAGCTTCTTTAAATATTTGCATACAGGTTCCTTAGGGTCATTTTATTTTTCTAGGGCAAATCCCTAGGAATGAAATTACTGGATCACATAGAAAGAACATGTTTAAGTTTATGAGAAATTGTTTAACCATTTTCCAGAGTGGCTGTGCACCACATGTACTTTTTACAATAAAAACTTAATTAAAATAGCATGGAATATATGGCAATTAATATTTGGTTGTTAAGGATGTTCATGTCCTAGGGGACCCTGAATTCTTCAAGACATTTGAAACACTTCATTCTGGGTACAGAAGGGCTGCCAGAAAGGCAGACAGATAAATTAAAGTATTTATACGACATTACTTGAGGTGCTGACATTCTGTAGGTTCTGTATTAAAAACATTCAATACAGATTTTATGTATGAAATTTAGTAATTTGGGATTAGTGGAGAGGACTGATTCAGAACTCCCCTCCCTAAAGTTAAGTTATAATAACAAGAACAGTAACTTGGAAGTAAAAACTGAGCTTGGTCAAGGAAGCTGGGTGGTCTAATATTCAAGTTTATTGCTAACTCAGGCAGGATTATAGCAAGATCTGGGGTGGAGATGAGGGAGGGTTTCAATCCAAGATTTGGAGAACTGTAATAAAAGCTTCCTATCAGCTCTCTTACTTGGAAGTCAGGCAGGGTATTAGAAAGCAATCCTTATACCTTATTTCCTTATTCTTAAACTAGTTAAGGATTTTTTGTGTGTTTTTGTTTTTGTCCCCCCACCCCTCAATCGCTTTCCTCATTGTATTTCATTTACTTCTTCAAGGTCTGGATGACCTCCCTTTTAGCCCACAGATCTTCAGCCTCTTACTGACGGGGAATCATTCACTCGTTTATTCGAAATTATTTCCTAAGTTCCCACTATATTTCAGGCATGCACTGGTGGGGGGTGGGGTGAACAGACGAAATTCCCACTCACAAGGGATTTAAACTCAGTAAGAGAAGAGAGACAAAACACATTTTATACAGTGACAGATGCGAGGCAGAGAATTAAAATAGGGTGATGTGATAGAGTTACCAGGTGTTTCTTATCAATCGGGTTATCAGGGAATGTTGCTCTAAAAGGGATGGAGTGTGTTGAGATCTGAATAACTAGAAGGAGCGACTCTAGGAGGGTTGACATTAAAAACATCCAAGGCATGGAGAACAGGCTGTACATAGGCCCTCACGCAGGGTGCTCGCCAGTAGGAGAAAGACCAGTGTAGGTAACAGAATGGACAAGCAGAGGAGAAGATGTAGGAGTAGGATCACTTTGCAAGCCAGGGTAAAAAGTCTTTGTTGCCCTCGAAGTATATTGGGAATTTTAAAGAAGATTTTATATAGGGGAATGACATGATTGGATTTTTGTCTGTCAAAGATCACTTTGGAGGCCTTGCAGGGGAAAGAAAGGAAGCAAGAGTGCCAGAATGGAAGATATGCCAGTGGTCTGGGGAGGCTTAGTGGTGTCGCGAACTGAGTGGTAGCAGTCGAGGAGGAAAAAATATGGGCACAACTGGGATGTAGCAAAGGCATTAGACACTGGAGGGCTATTTCTTCTTTGATGTTTATTTAGCAATTCTGCATCTTTGGTACTCATTTTCCCTTTCCTTCCTTCCTCCCTCCCTCCCTCCCTCCCTCCTTCCCTCTCTTCCTTCCTTCCTTCCTTCCTTCCTTCCTTCCTTCCTTCCTTCCTTCCTTCCTTCCATCTTTCATTTGTTTATTTAGTTGAGACAGGGTCTTGTTCTGTCACTCAGACTGTTAGAAATTGGAGAGCTATATTTTATTTTATTTCTATTTAGAAATTCTGTATCTTAGATACTCATCTTCTCTTCCTTCCTTCCTTCTTTCCTTCCTTCCTTCCTTCCTTTCTCTCTTCCTCCCTCCCTCCCTCCCTCCCTCCCTTCCTTCCTCCTTCCTTCCTTCCTTCCTTCCTTCCTTCCTTCCTTCCTTCCTCCCTTCCTTCCTCCCTTCCTTTCTTCCTCTCTCTCTCTCTCTCTCTCTCTCTCTCTCTTTCTTTCTTTCTTTCTTGACAGGGCTTTGCTCTGTCACCCAGGCTAGACCACATTGGTGCAATCAAAGCTCACTGAAACCTTGATCTCTGGGCTCAAGCAATGCTCCTGCCTCAACCTCCCAATAGCTGGAACTATAGGTGCATACCACTGCATTTAAAATTTGATTTTAATTTTTTGTAGAGATGGGGTCTTGCTGTGTTATACAGGCTGGTCTTAAACTCCTGGCCTCAAATGATCCTCCCACTTTGACCTCCCCAAATACTGGGATTACAGGCATAAGCCACTGCACCTGGCTCGAACTTTATTATAATGTTTTGCTGCTGAAACTGGAGAGAACAGAGGTTTGGAGCAACTGTTGTGCTTAATGACAGACGTTGGAAAAAATAAGGTGTATCTGGAGATCTTTCAATGTTAATTGAATTATAACATGTCAGGGCCTTGTACCAGAAGGACCCCTTTGTGAATGAATATCAACAGTTCCACTCTTCTGCATCCTCTCTTAATAGAAATCCTGCTTAGCAAGGGATGAGGTAATAAACAGAGGAAGTGAAGTATATAGTTATACAAAGAAAATAGTTGTAGACGTTTTCATCTCTGACATGGGTGTTAGATGCCATACTGCTGCCCACCATATGTTGGGTTAGCATCACTCAAATGCTGAAATTCATAGTGATCCTATGAGCTATTTTGGTCATTGTCTTACATTCAATATTTTAAGACTTTCAGAAGAATGTATCTACTAAAGATGAGGAGAGAAGGTTTATAATAGTGGTGACATACTTAATGTTTCTCAGCTCTAATTTGTTCATCTGTAAAATGGGAAGAATAATATTTATCCATTATCAGTTATTGTAAGGAAAAAATATAATATATAAAACAACATGTAATGCACATGGCATGTATCATATGCTCAATGAATTTAGGCCATAATATTAGGCTTTGAAACACCTTTTCAGATATGGGACCTCCAACCAACAAGTCATAGAGCGAGGGGAGAATCTAATGCAGAAATGGAAAGTTGACAAGAGCTATGGAGGAGACTCAGAATTAAGCTAGGGTAGAAGAATTAAGCTAGGGTAGAAAAGGAATTGAGGGCTAAACAGTATAACTGACACACGTGAGAAAAAATGATGAGGCTCAGATAAAATATATAAAGAATTTTGAACCAGAGGCTTTTTCCAGACAATGGTTTATACCTGGTATATGGGATCAGTGTCAGATAGACTGTGAGGTATGGATGGCATACCCTATGTAAAGTTCTTTGTTGAAATACCATATCCTGTAACTGGAAAGCATGATTTCGTGTTTTGTTTTGTTTTAAAATTTCCATTCTTCCTTACTGGCAAATCATGAGGCTTGGGAGTGCTGGCTGTTGAAGGTTGCTTGTGAACTGGGCAGGGCTCCAGCTGTGTGAAGTGAAGCATCAGAGTCGCTGGTGGGGAGAAAGAATGAGACAGAAGAAACCAGTCGGGCGGTGGATGCTGACTCTGAGGCAGGACGGGGCATCCTCTGTCTTGAACCTATCAGTTTCAGAGTTTGAGGAGTCTCCCTGGAGAGAAAGTAGTAGGGAACAAATCTACACTCAGATCCCCTTGTTCTTCTACTTTTTTCCTCAGTCCCAGGGAAAGGGGGTTACAATTTGTTAAGGTATTGGAAGCTCTCCTGAGCTTCTCTATTGTAAGCTGCAGTTTATTACTTTTCTTTGGAAGAATAACTAGAGATTCCCATAGCAGCTTGTTTGTATTTCTTTCCACTCCTAGATGGGTCTTACAGAAAAAAGGATTCTGCCTTCATTTATAGCCTAAGTTTGGGAGAGTCACTGTGCTTATTCTTCTTTTGTCTATCGGAAGCCTAAGTCGGGATAGAGTGCTTCAAGGAAATAATCACAACTGCTGTGTCATCTTTCTCAAATTAATTTTAGCACTTTCCTTCAGCTTAACAAACAGACCAGATGTTACTAAATTGTGATCTTCTTTACAGTACAATGCTATGGTCTCCAGGGTTTTAGACTCATATGCATAGCCTCTCCATTGTCACCCGCCCAGGGAATGTGGGTGTGTTTCGGGTTAGTTAATCGGAAGACATTAATTTTATTTAGCATCTCCTCAGCAATAGCTCTGCATTCACTAATGGCACCTTAGATCTCTAGGGATAGTCACACATTGTCCCAACTGCAAAAGTGAGAAATTTTTAACTCCTGAGTAACCAACACATTTTCATGGAAGGAAATGATCAGAGGTAAAATTCAAAATTGTAATTCGTAGAATCTGGAACCAAAGATAATTTTATTTTTTTCGGAAATATACCAGGACTCTCAAACTTAAAAAAGAAAGGTTTAAAGGCACCTTTTTTCGTTGTTGTTGTTTGATAGAGATTCTTAGGTAAAAATAATAAGATATATGTAAAATCACTTGTCACTTTGCTTATAATTAGTTTCTAAATAAATGCCAGTGGCTGACATTTGTGGTAATCTCACCATTGGCCTTGGTGTACATTAGAATAGTATCAGGTAGAGAAAATGGAAAGATTCTTTAGAGTTAGAAAATACATTTGATAACCTTTAATTTTTATAGTTTCATATAGAAAATCTTGAGTCCTAGAGAAGGCAAACGGTTAGGGTGCTCACAGATTTAGGACAGAAGCTGGAAGAAGCTCACTTCTGGATCCAGAAGATACCAGTTTGAATCTTTTGTCTGATTAATATGATCTCTACGATTTTGGCCAAATTAATGAGCTTAAATTAGGAGTTAAATGTCTGGGAGTGAAATGAAATAAGTTGTGTAGAGTTATTTCAAAAACTACAGAAAACTGTAAAACGTGTTTATTGTTCTTTTAAAAAAGCAAAGGTAACATTTATTGAGTTGATATAACATTCCAGGCACTTTTTCTGAGAGCTTTGCATATCCATATCTACACAATATTTTGCGAAGACTATATACATATATTTTTTCCTTACAATTGGGAAAACTGAGGCTTAGAATAGTGTTTGGCCCAAGGTTTTTCAACTTGGTTTCAGCTCTTTCCTCCTCCTTTCATACTATCTTTTATACTATCTTTACCCAGATGGGTTTTTTGTTGTTGTTGTTGTTTTTTGAGATGGAGTGTCTCTCTATTGCCTAGGCTGGAGTGCAGTGGCATGATCTCGGCTCACTGTAAACTCTGCCTCCCGGGTTCATGCCATTCTCCTGCCTCAGCCTCCTGAGTAGCTGGGACTGCAGGCGTCCGCCACCATGCCTGGCTAATTTTTTGAACTTTTAATAGAGATGGGGTTTCACCGTGTTAGCCAGGATGGTCTCAATCTCCTGACCTTGTGATCAGCCCGCCTTGGCCTCCCAAGGTGCTGGGATTACAGGCGTGAGCCACTGCGCCCGACCCTACCCAGATGGTTCTTCTAATACAAACACTCCATAGGTGTTTTGATCCACTTCACTGTATTATCCATTTCAAAGATTTTTTATAAAGCTGATAAAAATTGAATTTAGTGTTTAACTTGTTTTACCACTTAGAAAATAATTTTCTTTTCTAGTGAGGCCACCTTGGTAGGAGAAAGTAAGAACATATGACCAGTTATGCTCTCCATTAGACAAAAGCACTATTGATTGTTCAGGAAATTAAGTGGTCCCCTTTGTACCCAGTGCAAAAAATGTCTTCTTCTTTGGTGAATCTTTATTATGTTTATTGTTAAAGTGACATCTGTGCATATTAAATGTTTTATGCCTTTAAGTGTTACAATCCTTGCTCTGTGTGTATTTACGTTTATATGTGTATCAATATTCTGAAGCAGGAACACAGCACTGCCCTTCCAGTTCCCTCTCCCAACTAGAGGACATCTGACAATTTGACATTTGGTTGTTACAACCTAGGGGACAGGGCTACTACTGGCATCTAGTGAGTAGAGCCAGTGGTACTGCTAAATATCTTATAATGCATAGTACTGCTCCTGCAATGAAGAATTATCTGGCTTATGATGTCAATAAAAATAATAATTTTCATCAGAATAGTGTTGTATCATTTTCAAAACACTTTCACATGCATTATTTTATTGATCCTTAAAAAGTCATTGTGAGGTAGTAAGCTTTCTCTCTAATTTATAGATTGAGGTTTAAAAGGGAAAAGTGACTTTACCAGTGTCATATGACCAGAAAAGTGAAGGTGTTAGAGCATGAAAATTAATCTTCAGCCCTCTCTTACTTTCCATACTTTTCCCTGGCAATGCCTGTGGGCAAAGATAAATGTGCCCGTTTCCTTCACTTCAAGTCCAGCATGTTACTTTCCACTTGCTAGAGCTTCAGAAATGTGTTTGTTGACTGACTAATTGTAAATGACATCAAGGACAGTCAACCGTATTATTCCCCCTTAGTTTTTAAATAAGAAATGTCAACTGATAGGGTTTGACTGTGTCCCCTCTCAAATCTCATCTTGAGTTGTAGCTCCCACAGTTCCCAGGTGTGGTTGTAGGTAGGTGGTGGGAGGTGATTGAATCATGGGGGTAGGTCTTTCCCATGCTGTTCTCATGATAGTGAATAAGTCCATGAACTCTGATAGTTTTATCAAGGGGAAACCCCTTTCACTTGGCTCTTACTCTCTCTTGTCTGCCGCCATGTAAGATGTGCCTTTGCTTCCCCTTCGCCTTCAGCCATGATTGTGAAGCCTGCCCAGCCATGTGAAACTGTGAGTCCATTTAACCTCTTTCGTTTATAAATTACCCAGTCTCAGGTATGTCTTTAGTAGCAATGTGAGAACAGACTAATATAACAACTCAGATCCCTAGGCAAGATTTCCATGCAGTTCAACATACATTTCCTGTTTTACGTGAATAGATGCTATAGCATATCTGTTTTTTTTTTTTTTTTACAGTTTTACTCTGTTGTAAATCTTAGAGTAGTTCAAAATGTAAAACCCCAAAACTCTTAGCTAGCAACAGGATGTAGCCATTCCGTTGCTTCCTTTTAACTGAATATGCACGCAGAGGAGCCAAGAGAAGGAACCAGCTTTTCTGAGTGACAGCACATTTCAAAGACGGGTAAAGGACAAACTGAATAGAACTAGGGGTAATACATTGAAAACAAAACAAAATCCAAAACAAAACAAAACAAGAAACAGTAACATGCATGGATCTCTGCCCAGATTCCCACCCAAAAACTAATTTATTAAGGTGATATGATAACGCTGTGCGACAATAGCCAGGCCAGCTTAGCTTTATATTTAGCTCAAGAAGCAATTAAAGGCAAAAAGAAAAAGAACACTCATACTGTACATGATGAACAAATCACAAGATGTTCAGCACATTTGTTTAGCAGACAGTAGAAACAATCCACATGCAATTTTTGAAATGTTCTCCAAACTTGGGTTAAAATTTTGTAAAACTGAAGCAAGCAGCTAACTTGGTCAATTCAGTACGGGGGGAAGAAAACTCATAGTTATTTGGCAATATGTCAAAATACGTTCTGACAGAGGAAAAAACTCCACATTCAAACTGATGATTTGGCTGAAATTTTCACTTTTTAATTGGCGTTTCTGTTCTGATCTGAGGCAGGCTATTTTTTTATTTTTAGCATTCTTTACCTTCTTCCATGCTTATAGCCTCATTTTTTCTCATCTTCTGTCTCACAAAGATTCCAGCTATTGGAACTGATCTTACTTTTATCAGTACACGTATCAATTTGTCTACCTTATGTATGAGTGCAAATTGAATTTCTTTTTAAAACTGAGGAGAAAATTAACTATGAATCTTTGCTGTGAGTGCTTGATATTTAACATTGAAGTATTGTATGAAGAAGGAGACAGATTTATGGTCAACATGGGAGATTGTGAGTTCAGTTTTTGTCTAATTCCAACTTTAGTTTTATATTTTCTCAATATTTACAAAGAATATAAAGGAGAGAATAAGATTGTTTGCAAACCTTCTGTATTAAAAACTTTATTATATAAATAAATATATGGTTATATTTTAGTGTTTCCCTGACATAAGGTGAATGAAAATTTTCCCTCTCCCTCTTAGTCTTGTCTTATATTATCTGATGATTTTTAAAATATTAAATAGATTGGGTTTAAATAAATCGATGGTATTTGATGAAAAATATTTGATGTGGTAAAATAAAACTGTCAGAAAGTAAGTAAATAAGCCAGATTATCTTCACTATCATGTTAAAGCTGATAATGTACCTGTTCATATTTTTTTTTTTAATTATTATACTTTAAGTTCTAGGGTACATGTGCATGACGTTTATATCATGTATAACTCCCCAATGCAATCCCTCCCTCCTCCCCCCTCCCCATGATAGGCCCCAGTGTGTGATGTTCCCCTTCCCGAGTCCAAGTGATCTCATTGTTCAGTTCCCACCTATGAGTGAGAACATGCGGTGTTTGGTTTTCTCTTCTTGTGATAGTTTGCTAAGAATGATGGTTTCCAGCTGCATCCATGTCCCTACAAAGGACGCAAACTCATCCTTTTTGATGGCTGCATAGTATTCCATGGTGTATATGTGCCACATTTTCTTAATCCAGTCTGTCACAGATGGACATTTGGGTTGATTCCAAGTCTTTGCTATTGTGAATAGTGCCGCAATAAACATACGTGTGCATGTGTCTTTGTAGTAGAGTAATTTATAATCCTTTGGGTATATACCCAGTAGTGGGATGGCTGGGTCATATGTGTACCTGTTCATATTAAGCATCCTAAAACAAAACCAGTTTTTCTCTGAACGGTGTTTCTTCCTCCTCTTCCCCTCTCTCACCACATACTGCAGTTCAAACTCCTAGAAAACAAGAAGCTTGCCTGTCTTAAAGATAGACCCCATCCTTGCACTCACATGTTGACTCATATGCATTTATTTCATAAGGGATCTTTTTGCATTGAAGTTATTTTATAAGGCAAATAAAAATATGAGATTATACTTTATCCTTATTCTACATACTCTACTACATTTTAACCTGCATTAAATAAAAGGACATGAGAGTATTTTTGAGAAAATAGAAGTGGGGGAAATATTTTCCCAAATACTTGACCTCAAAGGATTGGACTGATTACTGTCATCCTACCATGTTGAGGCTTTCGACAGTGTTGACAGGATGCTGTCTTAATATCCAGTGATAAGACAAAACCATTTGCTTGTGTCTTGTAGTCTTTCCTTTTTACATGCGACCCTACTCCTGCCTGCCTTACAGCAGTTGATTGTGACATCCTCTCTTTTCTACATGGCTCAGGCCAGCAGATGTGTGCTGCTTCAGTGCTGATGAGCAGGAGGGCAACACCTCCTGGGCAATGACCTTGTCATGTGACACAGAGTATGGCTATATGATGCTAGCAAACAGCAACAGCAGACCAACCAAGCTTGCAGCCATCCAGAATGGCAGGATTCATTTTGATCAAAGAATCAAGATGACTTGCAGACTAAGAGAAATAGCTCTAACCTGAAGGACAGTCTTTCTTTAAATATCCCAAAAGGTGACATATTCTGGACTTGTTTATTCACACGCACATGAAAAAAATATAGTTGTCTTCTCACTGTTATATTTGAATATAAAAAAAGACAACACATGAATATTTGTACTTCTTAATGCCTTTTATTTTCCCTGAGGCACTTTGTGAGATTTCATAACTTATAAACTACATATTCTTCCAAACCTTACGTATGTTTAGTGTGGAAGACAGAGCTACTGGCTCCTTTAGAGACCCGGGAAAAATTACAATGTTTTCCTGGATTACAAAATAGACAAATCTCATGCTTCAAATGTATAACTTGATGCTGGAGAGGTTGCAGAGAAAAGGGAATACTTACAAACTGTTGGTGAGAGTGTCAATTAGTTTAACCATTGTTGAAAGCAGTACAGCAATTCCTCAAAGGGCTAAAAACAGAAATAGCATTTGACCCAGCAGTCTCATTACTGGGTATATATGCAGAGGAATATAAATTGTTCTACCATAAAGACACATGCATGACACGCATGCAAATATTCACTGCAGCATTATTCACAATAGCAAAGACATAGAAACAAACTAAATGTCCATCAATGACAGATTGGATAAAGAAAATATGGTACATTTGGAATATTACCAAATATTATGGAATATTACCAAATATTATGGAATATTACTCAGCTGTAACAGAGAACAAGATCATGTCTTTTGTGGGAACATGGATGGAGCTGGCGGTCCTTATCTTTAGGAAATTCACACAGGAACAGACAACCAAATACCACATGTTCTCACTTATAAATGGGAGATAAATGATGAGAACACATGGACACAAAGAAGAGAACAACAGACACTGGAGTCTCTCAGAGGATGGAGGGTGGAAGGAGAGAGAGAAGTAGAAAAAGTAACTATAGCATACTAGATTTAGAACCAGGGTGATGAAATCATCCATATAACAAACTCCTGTGATGCAGGTTTTCCTATAACAACAAACCTGAACATATACCCTTGAACCTAAAATAAACAATTAAAAAAACCCTCAAACTCTCATAAATTTAGAACTTGCTATACACCTTGAATGTTTGTGTTCCCCCAAAGTTCACATTAAAGCCTCATCAAAAAGGTGACGCTATTACTAGGTTAAGCCTATTGGAAGATGATTAGTCTTGGGGGCTCCCTTGGATGGGATTAGTACCCTTATAAAAGAGGCCTCAGAGAGACCCTTTGCCCCTTCTACCATGTGGGGATTCAGAAGGTGTGATCTACGAACCAGGAGGTAGAATCTCACCTGACACTGAATCTGCCAAGCACCTTGATCTTCGACTTCTCAGCCTCCAAAACCATGAGAAATAAATTTCTGGTGTTTATAAACTACCAGTTTGTGTTTTTTTGTTATAGCAGCCTGAAGAGGATAAGACACAATGTTACTTCTTCATCAATAACTTTCAAGTGATAAATAGGAGAAAAAAATGAGAGAAAAATAATAGTTTCTTATTAATAAAACACTATATATAAGCTTAACAAAGTAAAAATCATATAGAAAATACTACACATCCACATTTGGCTTTATTTCCCATCTTTTCATTTACAATGGTATACCATTTTCTTTAGTTTTGGAGGATTTAGCTATCTCCCTTTTAAAACACCTTTGTAAGGATCTTTCCTTCCTTCTTTCCTTTCCTCTATCTTCCCTCCTTTCCAGTATTCTTTTCCTTTTGTGAAAAATGGCCTTCTAAATTTATCTTGGGTTGGAAAATAAGGCAACTTAATTTTATATTATCTTTGAGATGTGAACAGAAAACACTTTTGTCTTGAGCTTAAAGACTTTCATCTCAATGAAAACAACTACAAAATCAAAACATAATAAATTTTAGCTATAAATTCTCTGTCTAGTTAAATATTGAATTAATATCCCCATTTGAGTTTTCACTCACCAGGCTAGTTACTCTATTTTATAACCATTTTACTAACTGATAATTGCTTACCTGCTTCATCTTCATCATCTTTGTTATGCAGAACACATTCCTTTAAAACAATTAAAGCTTTTTTCCTATCTTCTGAACACTATCATTTGTGGGAAAAAAAATGTATTATCTAAGTTTGCAATAGCTGTGTTAATTTAAGATTCTTCCAGGTTTTATTTAAAGTGCTTACTTTTATATGCTTTGATATTTAGTGTTTCTGGGATCCATAAAGTTAACTGAAAAGACAAATGGCAGTAGGATGTAGTGCTGTGGGTGAAAGGCTATGCCTTAATTTGGCAAAGTGACTTTAAATTAGGCCCCAGTCTCAGTTGGTTCCCCATTATTTTGTTCCATTAACGTGGATTTAGAAAAAACTTTCAAACACCGACTCTTGTAAAATCTTCCACAGCCATCACATTGTCTCCTTAACGGAAAATAAGAGAAGAAAAATGTCACGAAGAGCAAAGATTATCTTAACCTTGTACTACACTGATCAGAACCCTGCTCGAAGTCAATGATTGTACAACTTACAAGGAAAACCCAGTGACTCAGTGTTGCAGAATGCTAATCTTCAGAATCAGGGTCAGAAACAGCACAAGAATTAAAGACACTGCCACTCCTAATGAGTGCCAGAGTAAAGGCTGACCGCATTTCACTGATATAAGCCACAGAAAACATGCAATTACTTTAGAAGTTACTTTAGTGTCAGAAATTATGAAGAAGTATTCAATTGTGACTCCTTCCTCCATTGTTCCATCTGCCTCTAATTTTTCTTAATAAAGAGCATTGTTTACTAAAGATATGTTGACCACTGTGTTTTCTTTACAGGAAATAACTATTTTAGCAGCATGAACAGTTTTCACAGATTCAGATTATTCCACACATGTCTTTTCTTTTTCTATATTAACTAAGCAGAAATTCTGTTGAGCAGGGGAGGGTCATTTCAGAAAAGCATCAACTGTCAATAAATATGTACTTACCTTACCATTTTTTAGTGTGGATATCATTTAAAGAATTGATTATTTTATCATCAGTTAAATGAATAGTTAATTTATTTGTTGGGAGGAGTTAGGACACAACATGATTAATTAGCTTAATGTATGTGTGCTAAATGCAAATACAGAGACAGCAGTGCCAAATTATGCATGCTTCATGTTCATTGGGGTTGAGTAGGAAAATGCAGTCTGGAAGCACACAGATTTCTACTGAGTCCTTCCTTTATTCTCTAGGGACTAATTCTCATATCAACCTCACAGCATTTTATTTTTATCATTGAAACTGGGAAAGAAGCTGGCAAAATTTCCTGAATTTTAATTAAGCTGTCCAAAGACATTTCTTCACAGCCCACATTAAATGTATTAATATTAGAGCAATATTTATGTAAAATGGTATATTTAAACAGTATTTGGTGGTAATCAAATACTGTTTGATCCCTTATATTGAAAAAATTTTAAAAATTAAAACCAGCAAGAACAATATGATATGTATTTAGGGGAAAAATGTACTTCCTGTAACTGAGGTGAATCAAAAGGAAAACATTGATAATATTCAAGAAAATAAGATTTCACTTATTCTACACTTTTAATAACATAATTAAAGTAATTGGAAAGAAGTGTACGAGTTGGAAGCATAGCAGGAATGCAACTCAGTGTTTTTCAGGAGCTAAGGTGCATTTTGGGTTGAGGGCTGATATACTAACAAAAGTATAGCCTATTAATTCTAATTCTAATGTGTTGTAAGGCCTGACTCTACTCTGGTGTGTTACACTGCAATTCTGGATTTATTACTACTACATAATTGTAATTATAGTCATTTTGTACTATTACCTTTGCTTTCAGTCTCTCCTTTTCTCTCTTCCTCTCTCTTAAAACCTCCCTCAGAGGCATTAAAGCAAGGGAACTAATAAAAAAAATGACTGGATGCTGTAACACAGATGCCACCTGACAGGTCTGAAAGCCTCAGTCACACATAGACCACTGGACTGTGTGACTTTTCTGATATGCAATGGCTATGACAATTTGTCCTGTGTTACCTTGAACTAGAAATTTAAAAATACGTATTAGTTTATTGATGGATTGAAGGAATGAAAAACACTGTTCATTGTTCCATGACTGTTATGTTTGTGGAACCCCATTTAGAAGAAAGGAAATTCTTCCCTGATATCTGTGAATGTTGCCCACAAATAATTTATAATTATATATCAGTCAAGAGGTGTAGAGTCAAATGGAAAAGCTTATCATGGCCTCTGCCAAAGATTCTTAATGCAAAGCATAGGAGTCTTCCTATAATGTCATAATTATCAGCTGGAAACCCTCCATACAAAATGTAAAAATAACCATGTGCCATCTGGTAATTGGTTTTCCCAGCAAATACATATGCAAAAGGGAATCAAGAGCGACAACAAAATTGAAAATCCAGTGCACAGGAATGCTGTGTGACGGCCGGAGTTTTAATAAGCCACGTGCTGTGAAATCAGTTTTACAATCCCATAGCATGATAATATAAAGTATCATAAGGTGTATATATATATATATATATATGCATGCATGAAAGTGCCATTATATTTATGGATATGGGCAAAGTGATTGCACTTAACATTTGGGCTTCCCATATATTGAGAGATATCATTCTTAAGAGATTTTACCTGTAGTTAAATAGCAACTAATGAAAGTGAGCTAAAATCACCATGAAATTTAGCCACAACTGAGGTTTATTTCCCCAGGTTTATTTCTCATGACTGAGTTTATGGCTATACAGTTTTCTCTCATCAAAAAGTGGCAGTCTCTTTTCAATATAGCACCGATTTTCATTATGCCATTAATGGTTAAAAAAAAAAAAGTCTATCAGTGTGAAACTGTTAAATTCTATATTGAAATCATTGGGTCAATACAGAAACGTGTTATGCAATTCCTTTGACAGAAAGGTTTGGCTCAGTCTTTTTGTAATCTTGTACTTGGCTGCTCTTGCCCTTCAATTCAGCCTCTAGGAAACATTTCACTTCCTGCCATGGCAAGACAGAGGAAGCCCTAGCAAGAGAAAACATACAGATAACTTCACATGCGTCACTGGCCTCATCCAGTGTAAAGCCTTCTAATATACGGTATTCTGAAGTATTCTGAACAAGGGCAGTACTGATCTGTGGCTTAAAGTATCTTCCTTTACAGTATCTCCAGACACTTATTAATTGTTTAGTTCAATTCCATTCAAATCCTTCTGGGGAGCAAAGGGATTAAAGATGGCTCTCCAGTGGCTGCCTTACACAATGCAAAGTCTGTCTTCTCCTTTCTAGATCCATCACCCTGAGAGTGAATCACTGATGTTTGTCCTCACTGTAGGAGCCAAGGCCTTTTGTCCCCACTTCACATGTCCAGAGTTTGATACTAAAGGAATCAAAGGGAACGAGGCTGTTAGGCCACACAGAAGACTGCAGACAATTCTAGGTGCTGAATGAACTCCAGCAGTGCTCCCAGATTTAAATTTTGTTCAGAAACAGCTATGTGACAAAAATTCAATACTAAAATTGTTGAGTCTACCCTGCAATATTTTTAATTATTGATGTATATTCAAAACCGATCCAATTTTATTTTTGACCTCATGTAACCAGGACACGATCAGAAATGGGCATCTTCTCAGTCTGGTGTGTGTGAGGCCAGACTTGTGGCTGTGATGGTCATGTAACACTTCAATTTAGTGTTAATTTGATTGGGCAAAGGACAGGGGCCTTGATTCCGCTTTTTGAGAAAATGAGGGAATAAAAACCAAAATAACTTTCTCATTCCCACAAAGGTAATATATTACACAACTTAGTAGCTATGGATAAATGAAACTCTAGCCCCATAATGAAGAAAAAGGCGTGTGGATTTATATTGCAGTGTATTGTTTAACAGCATATCCTCTGGGTACAGTCTCAGCCTCACCACTATTAGCTCTACGACCTTAGTCAATACCCTTGATTTCTCTTGGTCTGCAGTCCAATGCTCTAACCCTGAGCTATACCCCCTCCTTACCCTTGCTTTCTCTAAGCCTAGTTGTCTACATATGTAAGTTGTTGATAATAATAACATAGTAGCACTGGAAAGGAAGTAGAGTAAAATAATAGTCAAGAGCATCATATTGGGGGAAATATTATCTGACATTGCATTCCAGCTTCAAAATGTACTGCTGTGTCATCTTAGAAGAATTATTCAACACTCTTTTGCTTTAATTTCTTCATCTGTAAAATGCAAATATCAGAAATGAAAACCTTAAAGAGTTACTGGGAGCTGTGTGTAGACCGCTTAGGATAGCGTTTCACATTTCAGTTGAACTCAAGACAAACTACTGCTGTCGTTATCAGGATCTCACAATGATGTGTGAAAGTACAAAGATGAGTAAATAAAATAAAAAGTAAATAGAGTACAAATTGATTTTTAAAATGTTTTAAAGTGTCTGTGAAGTAGCATGCATGTGCTTCTGCATATGCAATTCTGTATTTCTGTAAATGTACCCAGAAATTTGGTATATGAGAGGGCATATATGCAAGGTATGACTTTCCTATACTTTAATTTCTGTCAAAGGGAGAGGAAGAGAAAAAATAAAAGACCAGATATTTTTTAACCAAGGTTGGTGTAAAGTAAATGCATTAGTGATGCTAATCCACTGCTTTTTGTTTTTTTTTTTTTTACCAGAGTTAACTTAAGAATTAAATATAATAATATATACATTATTGGATGTATTTATTATTGTATGCTGAAAGGGTTAATGAAATGTTGATCATTATTCATAGTATCTCCAGTATTATTTTTTATTTAATTAATAACTTTTCATAGGTGGATTATCAATCAAAATCAGATCCCACCACTTTAGGGAAACACTGTGTTGTCTTACGCTGTCTTCTGCAGACACCAGTTACTCTTCCCTTTCCTAAACAAGTGGGCAGTAGCCATTGGAAAGGATATAAAGTCAGGCTTACTGGAGACTTCTTTGCTGGTTAGGAAATGACTATGCTTACGCAAATGAGAAAATGTTGATGGGCTATGGTGGGACAAGAAGAGACTTTTCCTGCTATCCATTCTTTTTATTTCAGTGTCTTGCCACAGTGATCTATTTCAGCTCTGATGGGAAGAGTCCCCAAAGTCACACCTTTGCAATGAATCAAAGGCAGAAAGTGTCAGCTTTTATTTGCCTGTGGAAGTCAGTTCTGTGGTATCAGTGGAAGGGCATCTGTACATTTTGATACAGGCAAGGAAAATGAGCCACCCAATCTTCTGGCTGGCTTATGCTCACACTAATGGGTAGACTCACTACATTCCTGTGATTATTTTTTTAATGCACCAGAAACTTCACTATTTCTAAATTTTTGCTAAACTAGATGTAATTCCCCAAGTTCTATTTGGTGAGGCTTGGTGGCTCACACCTGTAATCCCAGCACTTTGGGAGGCCAAGGCAGGCGGATCACTTGAGGTCAGGAGTTCGAGATCAGGCTAGCCAACATTGTGAAACCCTAACTCTACTAGAAATACAAAAATTAGCTGCGTATTGTGGTGGGCACCTGTAATCCCAGCTACTTGAGAGGCTGAGGCAGGAGAATCACTTGAAACTTGGAGGTGGATGTTGCAGTGAGCCGAGATAGAGCCACTGCACATCAGACTGGGCAAAAAAAATGAGACTCCATTTCAAAAAAAAAAAAAAAGAAAGAAAAAAAGAAAGAAATTCATGCTTTTCTATTTTCTATTTTTTTCAATACAAATTGTTTTCTTTTCAAATTCGATAGATGGTATTCCAAATTCAATATCTGCTTCTGTGCTCTCCTTGAGAAGAGCACAATAAGCAGTGATACACAAAGGATGATGATCTCCCAGGCAGTTCTATGCATTTCTCCCAAGTTTCAGAGGAAGCTCATTCCTCAACAGTACTGCAGGCAGAAATACATGAACATGACCAAGATGTTGATTTGTAGGTAAAATGAAGAGACCTTTTCATAAAGTGAGAATGCCCCTCACATTGCTAGCCTGTTTAGTTCATCTGCTTAGCAATAGCAAAAAGCCCAACCACAGGAAGGAAAAAGAAATGAGAATGGGATTTTTCAGCTTTCTAAATCCATATGAAGCTCTGTACATATAGTCTTTAACTTACTCAGGGTTCTATCCTCAGAATAATGTCATTTAACTAAGATCTTTGAATAATAAAATAAATGCATACATTTTCAAATTTTATTCTAAACTTTCTAAATTTTGTTTTAGAAGTAGAGATGGCAAAAAATACTTTTCAGAATTCAAGTATTCTCTCATTGTTTTCTTTAAAAGACAATAAGTGTTTACTATTGTGTGTCTCAATAATACAGTGATTCCAATATTATTCATTGAACTGCATTTATGTTATAAAATGAATGAGCTTACATATATGGTCACCAAGAACTGTAATAGTTACATGAAAAAAAAATCCACTTTATATGACAAGACATTTGAGGATAATGCAAGGGCTGTTGGTCAAGAGTTACTTTATTGAAGGAGAACTTCCCTTGAGGCCTTTCAATGCTATTCATTTGAAAGTACAGTGCAGGATGCTGATGATATTTGGTATTTAGCATATTTATTTTCTCAGAAGTAATGGTTTTCTGTGATAGAATAGAAGAATTTGTCTTCTTAAAATTAACTAAATTTTGTTTTTCATAGGATATTTTAAAACTCTAATGTGCCATTTTCAGTAAAAGGACAGCACTCAGATATTACAATAATTTTTAACCAGAAGGTTATACTTCAAATTATCAATATTCTCTTGGTATCCTCACTTTTGATACAGAAATGATTATACAAACCATAAGAATACAAATAAAAGAATAGCATTCATTTATTGAATGATAACAATATTCTTAGCACCATGACTAGCTTAATAGAATCCTTTACTGCTGTTTAAAATTTTTTACGTGTTTTATTTAACTTCTCTGTAAATTGTCTTTCTGTCAAGGTATTATTTGCACTTGTCTAGGCATTGTGTATATTCATTATTGGAAGTAATTCATTTAAGTGAATCTTGCATTCTAAAATTTAAAAAAACACAAAAATTCCATGAACCTTCATTCTATTTACCATTTATTATATACTTATAAATAAGTCATAATATTGGATTGAATAAATTATATACAAAGGCAAAATAGAAAGTTAAAGATAATAATAAGTTTAGGTTAAAAAATAATTGAAAGCAAGATGCATGAGGACAGTGGTTTACTGTTTGCTTAGGAACTGATATTTCCATTTTAACCAACTTAAATGAAGCTGTAGACTGGAGTGTTGTGTAGAATAGTAAGCACTAGGGTTGATGTTTTAAATTTCTTAAAGTATAAAAAGCGTATAAATAGTAGAAACTGACATATAAAAACAAAAGAAAAGAATTTTGGAATATTTTAAAATACACTATAAATAAGATTGCATATAAATACAATCTTTTTTAAAAGGCAATTTAGAGAGTATGATTGGTATACATAATCATGTGAATTATGCTATTTTTAGGGATGAAATGGAAAAGGACATCACTTCTTCATACTGCTCCTTATTTCTAATCCAACCAACCATCTGAAGATGTTGCCTTTACATTTATTGAAATATGCCACAGATTGATGTACCAATGACCACTTCTTTCTATTTAAACAACAGATGGAATGTTGGAATTGAAACCAGATTTGGGCATTCTGTTTTCATATGACAGTGCCTAGTATTTATCTATAAAATATGAAAATAAACCATTCTGGTAAGTTACTTGCAGGCACCACCAGTATTCAATGAAATAGCCATGAGGGACTGGTGGGGCAGAGAGAGAAGAGCAAGGTGTGATGTACAATATTTAAGTAATCAAAAACAAGATAAAAATATGGTGTTGCTCAATGTACCACCCTAGACAAATAAACATATCTGTATTTGAGTAAATACTGTTATTTACCTAGTTATGGTAACACATGATTAGGAAATAATAATCTCTAAAAAAGATCTAGCAAAAAATGCATTCCTGTTGAGTGCTAACGCAGAATTTCAACTTGATTTTGGTTGTCATTAATGTGAAAAAGTAATCACACTGTCACACTGTCTGTGTTATAACTTTTTTTCTGTAATATTCTTTGATGTATCTTTGAAGAGAGAGTGATGGAAGCCTATATTTCATCATTCACTAGATTCAAGAATTTAGAAGCTCCAAATATAACCTTGACTTTCCACTTTGTTACAAAGTTCCTAATACTCATAATCCAACAATAATATGTTTTAACAGATTGTAACATAACCTTAGGTAGTTTATTTAAATAAGAGTTAGAAAATGACCAAGGGCATGCAAGTGTAATGTTCTTCAATCTCTCAGAATATGTGAGCAGAAAAGAGGAAAGCTAATGCAGGTCGTGTCTTCAAAATATTCTGGACAGTAGTTTGCATCTTCTCAGTCTATTTTCAGTTCATTTTGAAGACACAATTCTATTTTTAAGCATTTTAATCCTAGTCTGGGGGATTGCATGTCTCTCAATTGCTCTGCATATGCAAATAAGTAACATAAATTTTCCTGGTTTCATAGTTTAATGGACACTTTTCAAAAACCAGACAGCATTACAGGAAATAGGTACAAACATGTGAGTCATCTCTTTTTGATTTATTAAGTCTCTCAGAAAATAAGGTCACCCAACAACAAGAGCAGCAACAACAATTTTTAATTTATTTATTGAGCATTTACTATATTCTCAGGCACTACTAAACTTATTCTTTATATTTTATTATATTTATTCCCCACAACAACGTAATAAGGAGGAACTTTTCGCTAAGGCATAAAGGATCTCTCAGGAACTTGCCCAAAATCACAGAGCTAATCAGTGCTTGAGACACATCTTGATTTCAGTCTGGTTCCAACTCTTTTGCTTTTATTTATACCCACAAACATTGAATTTCATTTATTTATAATGTCTCTTCTTACCTCTATACACAGGAACACTCATGAACATACACTCAAACCTTGCATAATTTACATAAATAAACAAGAACAATTTAGGTAAATAAACAAGAGCAACAAACAAGAACAATTTACATAAACAAATAGATTGCAACTTACGAATGGATTGTATTTTAAGAGTTCACGCTCCTATAGATCCAGCTACTTGGGAGGCCACAGTGGGAGAAATCTTTGAACCTAGGAGTTTGAGACCAGCCTGGGCATAATAGCAAGACCTCATCTCTAAAAAAATTTAATAATCTATTTTTTTAAAAAGAGTTCAGAAATAGATATATAAAAAAATTCAATACTAAAATTGTTAAGTCTACCCTGCAATATTTTAAATTATTGATGTATATTCAAAACCAATCCAATTTTATTTTTGACCTCATGTAACCAGGACACCATCAGAAATGGGCATCTTCTGAGTCTGGTATGTGTGAGGCGAGACTTGTGGCTGTGATGGTCATGCAGCACTTCAATTTAGTGTTAATTTGGTTGCTTGGACAAAGGACAGGGGCCTTGATTTTACTTTTTGAGAAAATGAGGGAATAAAAACCAAAATAACTTACTCATTCCCACAAAGGGGAACCCCATTTATAAGGTCCACACTATTGACTTGAAATTCAAGTCAAGTCTATGGCTTTGAATATACATAAATAATTTAAAATAATTTGAAATTCAAGTCAATAGTGTGGTCTTCATCTTTGCATGTTAGCAATTAAGGTAGATTCCTCGCCAGATAACAAAAGCTCATTTAACATGTGTTACACCAAAAAAAAAATCACCATTAATACTGTAGTAATGGTACTATAGATCTTACCCAGGAGACATCCCCATATTACTCTGAGTAAGAGTTTAAGAAATTTAAATGTCCTTCATCAATTTTGATGAGATTGAGACTTTACTTCCTATTTTACCACCTTTCTCTTTGCTCCACCTGATGGAAAATGGGAGTGAGAATCCCCCAACTGTAAATCATTGCTGACAGTTTGGGGCAGAGGCTCCTGTAAAGTCTGGGATCCAATACAGGACAAAAGGAAGCACAAGCACTGGGAAGTAGTTAAAAATCCAAACTTTTGAGACAGACAGACAGACAAACATGATTTTTCTGATAAATGTGCTTTCAAATAAGGGTTCCTCCACTTTCTAATCTCTTTAACTTCTCTTAGTCTCATTTCATTTTATGTAAAATTATAATCATAACTTTTAACTTATAGACATGTTGTGAAGATTGAATTATACCTGTGTCTGTAAAGAACCTAACACAGTATTTGAGAGAACATTTAGCAGTTACTCTTACTATGGAATAGAGTTGGAAGACAGAACTTTTTTTTCTGGAGTACATTTGTGAGAATGAGTTATATTTTAGAATGGTGTACAACCTTTCCACTCTTTATTTTTTTCAAGCCATGGGAGTTAGTTAAGAAACATAAATATAAGGGTGTATTACACAAATCTTAAAGTTTACCTTTAAAATCTAAAATTTAACACAGAACACCTCTAGTTGGGGAGGAGTGGCGGTAGAGGTTAAATGTATCTTGATAACTATATAAGTTAACCTATAAAGAGGCAAGTAACTAGCTAGTTGGGAGTGTGCCCTGAAAATGATGCAATGAGCTTTTTTATCATTGTTCTTATGGGAAAATTATTTTGACACACATACTTATAGGTTATAAAAAAATGAAGAACCCATTTCAACATATTTAAAGTAGGCTTGAATTATATAACAGCGCTGAGACGTTTTTCCACCCTCCTATTATCCTAAAATCATGGGTAGATGCAAAGTTAAAGTCAGGAAGTGCCAATCAATGTGTCATCAAGAAATTGGGGGCCGGGTGCCGTGGCTCAAGCCTGTAATCCCAGCACTTTGGGAGGCCGAGACAGGCGGATCATGAGGTCAGGAGATCGAGACCATCCTGGCTAACACAGTGAAACTGCATCTCTACTAAAAAAAATACAAAAAACTAGCCGGGCGAGGTGGCGGGCGCCTGTAGTCCCAGCTGCTAGGGAGGCTGAGGCAGGAGAATGGTGTAAACCCGGGAGGCGGAGCTTGCAGTGAACTGAGATCTGGCCACTGCACTCCAGCCTGGGGACAGAGCGAGACTCCATCTCAAAAAAAAAAAAAAAGAAAAGAAATTGGGCCAGCCAAGGTCTACTAACGCAGGTGGGTAGCACAGACTTTACCCCATGCTTGCTCAGTCAACAAAACTTTCACAGATTAAGTCTCGCTATGTTGCCCAGGCTGGCATCAAACTTTCCTAGGAGACTGAGAGATTATTGCCCATTAAAATGTACAGGGTTTTCCACCCCAAACCACTTCATTAGTTGATAGCAACAACCTAATTGATTGCCATGTGACGTACTACTTAATATCCTGCTGATGTGAGATAATACTTTGTAAATTCCAATATTTCCTGAGTATTGTTTTTAAGTTTTCGATGTAATGCTATAAAATCTCAACTAACAAAAAAGAGGCACCCTGGTGAGAAAGAGTGAGAGACTATTACCTTTCCTGTCAAAATGGAAGTTATACCTAGGGTTGTCAGATAACATATACAGTGTTTAGATACATTTGAAATATAACCAAGGAATAACTTTTCGTAAGTGTACTCCAAATAGTGCCTGAGACATAATTATGCTGAAGACATGATCATAAAATATAAATACATGTAAAATACAAATGTATCTGGGTATCCTCTGTTTTTATTTGCTTAATTCAGGGACTGTTGTTGACTTTGAAAGTGACAAAAAGATTACCAAAATTGTTCTATGCTTCACCTTCTATAAATCATAGAGCAACATACAGCAATGCCAGTAAGAGTTCCAGAAAAACGTCCTAGGTAAATGTTCTTATAATGCTAAAGATGGAGAGAGAAGTAGTTAACGGTGATAATCTAATGTTTAGTTTAACTGAATATTGTCAGTGACCTTCTGATTTACTTAATAAGCAAATTTTTTTTTCTTTTTTTAATAGGCCTCACATTGATTTTAAATGTAATCAACAAAAAAGACAAGAACAACCATTTTTTCTCAACTTACCAGAATGCAGGACGGCCTGGTTTTTCTCATTTTAAAAATTCTTTTAGGTTTAAATTTATTTGGAATTAGTAACTATTTTCCAAGACCTTACCTTCTTTTAAATTCAGAAGAAGTGCATTTCCATATTACCCACTAAAAGAAACCAGTCGAAGCTCTCTAAGATTTGCTCCTTTTGGGTCTCACAGAAGACACCATTTTTCATCTATAATAGGAACATATGGTAAAACTTCTGGTTTATTTTTGCTGACCCTTGGACAGCCTTTCACTATCATGTTCACATAGCAGATGACATACAGAATTTATCCCTCTTGGGGCAGAATTGTGCATTCTTCCTCAAACCACTCATCACATCCAGACTCCTAAACTTAACTCCAACACTTCCAGAAATCAAGGCAATTTTGACAACCGGATCCTCTTAGGCAAGCAACCTACGGCATGAAAATTTTAATAATTCAGAAAACCTGAAATAGTAATTTGCTAGGACTACTGTTAAAAACTACCAGAGACTTGGTAGTGTAAACAGCAAAATTCGCTTTCTTACAGTTTTGGATGCTGGAACCATATCAAAGTGTCAGAAAGGTTTGTCGTTTTTTGATGGCTATGAGGAAAGGGTCTGTTTCGGGCCTCTCTCCTTGACTTGTAGATGGCCCTCTTGTCCCTATATCTTCTCCCTACATCTCTACAAGTCTTCCTTCTGTACATGTCTGTGTCTGGATTTTCTTTCTTATGAGAACACCAGTCATTTTGGAGTAGTGCCCATTCCCTATGACACCGAATGTTTAAAGACACTATCTGCAAATCTAGTCACATTCTGACGTCTGAGGGTTGGACTTCAACATATGAATTTTTGTGGGGAAGCAATTCATCTCACGCATCTGGTAACATCGAACCATTTACAAAATTACTTTAGGATGATGGAGTCAAGGAAAGAAGGGGTCTAAAACCACAGGTGAAAGCATTAAATAGTGAAAGGCAAACAGGTAGAAAACTCAGATAAGCAAGGGTATGAAGAAAAACCACAAAGTTTGATTGTTGGCAAAGAATGACAAATACATTAACACTGGATCACATCTCCTTCCTCCATTTTGAGGATTCTTCTCCATATTAAAATATAATTTCCCAGAACATCTGTCCCTGGAACTATAGCTCCTTTTTTCTCCTGCCCATGCCATACACCTGCTTCTGTTTCTTCCTAAAGTTTGGAAACCATGCATTTATCAAGGGTACTGAAAACCTTCCAGACTGTTCTGAAATAGTTCTAAGAATGAGCAGGACACTCAACATTCATCTCTACATTGGTGATGGCAATGTGGATTCAATATTGGCATTTTGAACCAGTAAAAAAGAAACTCACTTTCTCTATTGAAGAATTCATAGCATGTAGTATCACATTTAAAGATGTATACAATCAAATTCTCCCTCTTACATTAATTAGTACATCTATCTTTATGTGAGTAATTTTTTTTCTTTAACTTATATTTTAAGTTCTGAAATACATATATAGGATGTGCAGGTTTGTTACATAGGTAAATGTGTGCCATGGTGGTTTGCTGCACAGATCAACCCATCACCTAGGTATTAAGCCCAGCATCCATTAGCTATTCTTCCTGATGCTCTCCCTACCCCCACCTGCCCCAGCAGGTCCCAGTGTGTGTTTTTCCCCTTCATGTGTCTATGTGTTCTCATCATTCCACTCCCACTTAAGTGAGAACATGTGGTGTTTGGTTTTCTGTTCCAGCATTAGTTTGCTGAGGATAATGACTTCCAGCTCCATTCATGTCCCTGCAAAGGACATGATCGCATTCCTTTTTATGGCTGCATAGTATTCCATGGTAAATATGTACCACATTTTGTTTATCTAGTATGTTATTGATGGGCATTTGGGTGAGTTTGTGTCTTTGCTATTGTGAACAGTGCTGCAATGAACATATATGTGCATGTATCTTTATAACAGAATGATCTATATTCCTTTGGGTATATACCCAGTAATGGGACTGCTGGGTCAAATGGTATATCCGTTTTTAGGTCTTTGAGGAATCACCACACTATCTTCCACAATGGCTTAACTAATTTGCACTCCCACCAATAGTGTAAAAGTATTCCTTTTTCTCTGCAATTTCACCAGCATCTGTTGTATCTTGACTTTTTAATAATCGACACTCTGACTGGCATGAGATGGTATCTCATTGTAGTTTTGATTTGCATTTATCTAATGATCAGTGATGCTGAGATTTTTTTTCATATGTTTGTTGGCCACATGCATGTATTATCTTGAGAGGTGTCTGTTTGTGTCCTTTGCCCACTTTTTAAAGGGGCTGATTGTCTTTTTCTTGTAAATTTGTTTAAGTTACTTGTAGATTGTGGATATTAGAGTTCTGTCAGAAGGATCGATTGCAAACATTTTCTCCCATTCTGTAGGTTGTCTGTTCAATCGGATGATAATTTTTGCTGTGCAGAAATTCTGTAGTTTAATTAGATTCCATTTGTCAACTTTTCCTTTTGTTGCAATTGCTTTTGATATTTTCACCATGAAATCCTTGCCCATGCTTATGTCTGGAATGATGTTGTCTAGATTTTCTTCTAGGGTTTTTATAGTTTGGGGTTTTACATTTAAGTCTTTAATCCATCTTGAGTTAATTTTTTTATAGTGTAAAAGGAAGGGATCCACTTTCAATTTTCTGCATATGGCTTGCCAGTTCTCCCAGTATCATTTATTAAATATGGAATCTTTTCCCCATTGCTTGTTTTTGTTAGGTTTGTCGAAGAACAGATGGTTGTAGGTGTGCAGTCTTATTTCTGAGTTCTTTATTCTGTTCCATTGGTCTATGTGTCTGCTTTTGTACTACTACCATGCTGTTTTGGTTACTGTGGCCTTGTAGTGTAGTTTGAAGTTGGATAGTCTCCAGCTTTGTTCTTTTTGCGTAGGATTGTCTTGGCTATTCAGGCTCTTTTTTGGTTTTATATAAATTTTAAAATAGTTTTTTCTACTTTTGTGAAGAATGTTAATGGTAGTTTAATGGGAATAGCATTGAGTCTATCAATTACTTTGGGCAATATGACCATTTTCACAATATCGATTCTTCCTATCCATAATCATGAAATGTTCTTCAATTTGCTTGTGTCCTCTCTTATTTCCTTGAGCAGTGATTTGTAGTTCTCCTTGAAGAAGTCCTACACTTCCCTTGTTAGCTGTAATCTTAAGTATTTTATTCTTTTTGTAGCCATTGTAAATGGGAGTTGATTCATGATTTGGCTCTCTGCTTGCCTGTTGTTGGTGTATAGAAATGGTAGCAATTTTTCCACATTGGTTTTGTATCCTAAGACTTTGCTGAAGCTGCTTATTAGCTTAAGAAGTTTTAGGCTGAGACAATGTGTTTTTCTAGATATAGGATCATATCATCTGCAAAGAAAGGTATTTTGACTTCCTTTCTTCCTATTTCATACCCTTTATCTCATTCTCTTGCCTGATTGCCCTGGCCAGAACTTCTAATACTACGTTGAATAGGAGTGATGAGAGAGGGCATTCTTGTCTTCTGCTGGTTTTCAATGAGAATGCTTCCAGCTTTGCCCATTCAGTATGATGTTAACTGTGGGTCTGTCATATATGACTCTTACTATTTTGAGGTATGTTCCTTCAATACATAGTTTATTTAGATTTTTTGACATGAAGGGATATTGAATTTTATTGAATGCCTTTTCTGTGTCTATTGCGATAATCATGTGGTTTTTGTCTTTAGTTCTGTTTATTTGGTGAATTACATTTATTTGTGTATATTGAATCAACCTTGCATCCCAGGGAGGAAGCCAACTTGATCATGGTGGATAAACTTTTTGATACGGTGCTGGATTTGGCTTGCCAGAATTTTGTGAAGAGTTTTTGCCTCAGTGTTAATCACGAATATTGGCCTGAAGTTTACATTTTTTGTTGTATCTCTGCCAGGTTTGGTGTCAGGATGATGCTGGCCACATAAAATGAGTTAGGAAGGAGCCCCTCCTTTTCCATTGTTTGGAATAGTTCTGGTAGAAATAGTACCAGCTCTTTTTTGCACCTCTGGTAGAATTCAGCTCTAAATCTGTCCTGTCCTGGGATTTGTTGTTGTTGTTGTTGTTGTTGTCGTTAGGTTATTTATTACTGTCTCAGTTTTAGAATTCCTTATTGTTGTATTCAGGGATTCAATTTCTTACTTGTTCAGTTTGGGGAGGGTGCATGTGTCCAGGAATTTGTCCATTTCTTCTCGATTTTCTAGTTTATGTGCATAGAGTTGTTTATAGTATTCTCTAATGGTTGTTTGTATTTCTTTGGGGTTGGGGCAATATCCCTCTTATCATTTTTGATTGTATCTATTCAAGCCTTCTCTCTTTTCTTCATTAGTCTAGCTAGAGGCTTATCTATTTTATTAATTGTTTCAAAAAACCAGCTCCTGGATTCATTGATTTTTTAAAGGTGTTTTGTGTTTCTATCTCCTTCGGTTCCACTCTGATCTTGGTTATTTCTTGTTTTCTGCTAGCTTCTGGGTTTGCTTGCTCTTGGTTCTCTACTTCTTTTAGTTGTGATATCAGGTTGTTGATTTGAGATCTTTCTAGCTTTTTGATGTGGGCATTTAGTGCTGTAAATTTCCATCTTAATATTGTTTTAGCTGTGACCCAGAGATTCTGGTATGTTGTCTCTTTGTTCTCATTAGCTTCAAAGAACTTCCTGATTTCTACCTTAATTTCATTATTTACACAGGAGTCAATCAGGAGCAGGCTGTTCAATTTCCATGTAGTTGTGTGGTTTTGAGTGAGTTTCTTAATCTTGGGTTCTACTTTGATTGCTCTGTAGCCTGAGAGATGTATGACTTCAGTTCTTTTGCACTTGCTGAGGAGTATTTTACTTCTGATTATGTTATCAATTTTAGAGTAAGTGTCATGTGGCAATGAGAAGAAGTGTATATTCTATTCTTTTGGAGTAGAGAGTTCTGCAGATATCTATCAGGACCACTTGATCCAGAGCTGTGTTCAGGTCCTGAATATCTTTGTTAATTTTCTGTCTTCGGCCGGGCGCGGTGGCTCAAGCCTGTAATCCCAGCACTTTGGGAGGCCGAGACGGGCGGATCACGAGGTCAGGAGATCGAGACCATCCTGGCGAACACGGTGAAACCCCGTCTCTACTAAAAAATACAAAAAAACTAGCCGGGCGAGGTGGCGGGCGCCTGTAGTCCCAGCTACTCGGGAGGCTGAGGCAGGAGAATGGCGTGAACCCGGGAGGCGGAGCTTGTAGTGAGCTGAGATCCGGCCACTGCACTCCAGCCTGGGCGACAGAGCGAGACTCCGTCTCAAAAAAAAAAAAAAAAAAAAAAAAAAAAAAAAAAAAAAAAATTTCTGTCTTCTGGCGGCATGGAGTTATAAGGGGATATCCTGATCTGTGGGTTGCAAAGATCCATGGGAACAGCATGGTTTCCTGAGTGGGGCCACATAATTATTCTATGTGAGTAATTTTCTTTAGGCTTTATTAAACACAATTTTATCCATTAGAAAATTCATAAGGTTTGCCTTAATTAGCTCTGAAGAACACATATTTTGCTTTGGGAAAAAAATTTGCAATTTATTCAAAGTAAAGAAGTATGGATTATATTTTTAGGAACTGGAGAATATTCCCTATTGTTTCTGTATCTATAACATTCTAAGTGAAAGTTGAAACTTTTGATTAGCTACTGAGAAGCATAAAATACTCTATGAAGGAGAACCTTTCTGCTTTTTATAATATTTTTCATGGTATATTACACATAGGTGCACTTAAGAGCTCACATAGAAGTATGTTTAGAAAACCACTTCTGCCAAATTAAGAAATGCCGTTTCAAAGCAACCAGCTATAGAAACAAGGACAGCAACAAAAACATTCTGGCAAATTTGTGGCTTTTAAAGACAAAATGAAGGAAACTTACTGAATTGGTTTAATTTTCCTACATTTGTACCTATGGTTGAAAAAAACTGAAAATAAGGTCAGATTTTATATACTTAGACATGCCTGCCAACTTTCATTATTCTTTTCAAGACGCCTTTTTCTTCAGGTGGTACATGCATTTTTAAAAGGTAGCATTAGAACAACTAGATATATCAATATACAAATACTGGCCACAGAGTTTTGATCATTTTTTAAAAATTGAGACTATTTTACTTTTTCCCTCCATGACAAAAGTAACACTTGATCTGTATAGAGAAATGTAGAAAGTCCATGAAAAAGAGCAACAACAAAAAACTAATCAGTTCCATTACTCAAAGATAAAAATTTTGACATATTTTATCACTAGTGAAAATTATATTTTTAATGATAATATTGCCAAAATGTTTTGTGCATCTGTTGCTGTTTGTAGTAAAAGGAAAAAATAAAAAGAGCTGGTGTATAAATAGGAAACAGCTATTAGCAAAGTAATGAATGTCTGGTATCCTGTTTGCTGTTTCAAGATGAAGAATAATTATTGGCTTAGCTAAGAATCTCAATTTTGATGATAAATTTGTTAAGTGAAATGTTGAGAGTGTTTTTATGTTGCTGGCCCATGGAATTTAAGTAGAGAATCATTACCAGTAGTTACAAATAATTAGACAGGTTCAGAGAAAGCTCTGTTTTAATAAGTAACAATAATCCATGTAGAGGTAATCACCGCACTATTAATTTTCAGAGAAAAAGAGTTCAGTTCTTCTTGCTAAATTGAACCAGGGATATTGGGAGTCAGAAAACTGGTTATGCAAAATAAAGCAGAACTTTGAAAAGAGGGAACACGTAAAAACTGGAGTTAAACTGGACGCAGTGGCTCATACATGTAATCTCAGTGCTTTGAGCGGCCAAGGTAGGAGGATTGCTTAAGACTAGGTGTTCAAGATCAGTCTTGGCAACATAGTGAGAACTCATCTCAACAATAAATAAATAAATAAACGAAAATAAAAACCGAGGTCAGATTACCAGGTGTTTGGAATAGGGGCAGATTCAACAAATGGGGGAGAAGGTTGAGAGGAGCACAGGGGATCAGAAATAGCTTCCTTATCTATGTCTGAAACCACAATAGACATTTAGGCCCCAATGGGGAAAGGCTAGAGGGCATTAAAAACAGGGTTACTGGCCGGGCGCGGTGGCTCAAGCCTGTAATCCCAGCACTTTGGGAGGCCGAGACGGGCGGATCACGAGGTCAGGAGATCGAGACCATCCTGGCTAACATGGTGAAACCCCGTCTCTACTAAAAAATACAAAAAACTAGCCGGGCGACATGGCGGGCGCCTGTAGTCCCAGCTGCTTGGGAGGCTGAGGCAGGAGAATGGCGTAAACCCAGGAGGCGGAGCTTGCAGTGAGCTGAGACCCGGCCACTGCACTCCAGCCTGGGCGGCAGAGCGAGACTCCGTCTCAAAAAAAAAAAAAAAAAAAAAAAAAAACAGGGTTACTTTTTGCCTTGTCTCCTATCTCACTAAACTCTCACTCTCAGGTTTCCTCATAGGCTTCTTCCACCTACACTTTACAAGGTTGTGTTGTTTCCTAACAACAGCCCCATACTTCTCAGGAGTAACACTTCAATATAGTTCAGTGACTTACCTCAGTGTTAATCTCTCCACAGTGAATATCCCAGAGGATAACATTCTTGTTTACTTTTGTTTCATCTTTTCTACCTTTCTTCTTTTATTACTGTACAGCAAAAGTAAATCTAAACTGTCCAGGCTGACATCAACCAAATAGCTTACCATATTATCATTAAATGGAGAAGATACGTGTTTGAAAATCATGTGAGATACAAGAAGCTGATAGAGGGTTCTACTTCAGATTCTAGTGATGACACAATCAAACTTGATGTGGATTTGGAAAACAGAGAATATTCAAATGTTAGGGAAGGTGAAGATGATTTAGACACTTCATTCAGAGTTCTTTTCCTTGAGATTGAATTTCTTAAAGGAATTCATTTCTCAGTCATTTTTTGGGAGATGGGAGAGTAGAACAGGTTATGTTTTCCTTTCTTCACTATCCAGTGGTGTATATCATCTAAATAACAAAAATTATAAACTCAAATTTTTGTCACTGTGTTGTATAAGCAATACTAGATCCTTACCTGGAATACTGAGAACTGAGGAAGACTTCTTTCCTCTGTCATGTTCTTCTAAGATCAGAGGTTGGCAAACTACAGTCTGTTGCCTGGCTGTTTGCCTTTCTGGAAATAAAATTTTATTTTAGGCTGGTCATGGTGGCTCATGCCTGTAATCCTAGCACTGTGGGAGGCCAAGGCTGATGGGGTTTTGCCATGTTGCCCAGGCTGGTCTCAAATTCCTGAACTCAAGGAGTTCATCTCTACAAAAAATACAAAAATTAGCTGGATATGGTGGTGCAACCCTGTAGTCCCAGCTACTCGGGAGGTGGAGGTGGGATAATCGCTTGAGCCTGGGAGATTCAGGTTGCAGAGAGATGTGATTGTGCCACTGCACTCAGGCCTGGGGGATAGAGTGAGACCCTCTCTCAAACAAAACCAAAACAGACAAAATCTGTTTTAGGACAGCCACTCCTATTCATTTTTGTATTCTCTATGTTTGCTTTTGTATTACAAGAGCAAAGTGAAACAGGGACCAAAAGACCAACAAGATATTACTCTGGTTCTTTACAGAAACACACATGCACACACACACACACACAGCCTCTGTCCTTGATCTTCACTGTTCAGTAGAACTTTTCATGATAGTGGGAATACTCCGTATCTGTGCTGTCCAATACAGTAGCCACTAGCCACATGTGGCTATTTAAATTCAATTTCAAATTAATTAAAATTACATTAAATCAACAAATTATTCTTTGGTACAAAAGTAATTGCAGTTTTTGCCATTACTTTTAATAGTTGCTCAGTCACTGGTGGCTATGTGATTAAGAAACTTTCAAAATTTAACGTATTTTACTTTAGTATTACTACTTTTGTTCAGTTTTATGTATTTGCAATATTTCATTATTCCCCGTTGACTTTTGGTTTGTTTGGAAGTATGCTATATAAATTTCCAAAGAGATTGTATCTTCTAAGCTCCCTCTCTGCTTTTTGTTAAATGAACTTAATTGCCCTCTGGTCAGAAACTGGTTTGACCAGTATAAATTTTCTGAAATTGAAGGATAGCTTTAAATCTGAGCACATGGCCAATTTTTGCAAATGTCTTTCCAGATAAACTTGAAGAGAATGTTTTCTGATCAGCCTAATGTTTATTATCCATATGTTATTTTAGGCTTTATAATTTGACATTCAAATAACATCATTATAGATTTTTGGGTTGCTTGATCCATGGTTTACTGAGAGATACATGTTTAAAATTTCCGTAAGAAACATGACTTTGATCATTTATTTTTATAGTTATGTTGAATTTGTCATTACATATTTTGAAGCTATGTTATTAAATAACTGCAAGTTTATAACTACCAGATCATCCTATTGCAACCTTTATGTTTATGAAGTGCCTTAGTATTTTCAGTATTGATTTTTGCCTCAAATTTTATTTTTTCATGATATTAATATAACTGCATATCTTTCTTTTGGATAGCTAGTATTCCCTTTATGTTTTGCAGCCCTTTGATTTCAAAATTTCTTCTTATATTTTAGTTATCAATAGCATAAAAAGCATATGACAGAATTTTATTTTTTAAATTCCAGTTTGAATTATTAAAAAAAAAAAATAGAGATAAAGTCTTGCTATGTTGATTAGGATAATCTCAAACTCCTGACCTCAACCTCCTGCCTCAGCCTCCCAAAGTGCGGGATTACAAGTGTGAGCAGCCATGCCTGGCCATTGAAAATCTGCTTTTTAATTGAATAGTTTAGTTCACTTATATTTATCATGATTGATATGATTGGTAATTGGATTCATTACTCCTGTTTTATCACAGGCTTTTAGCTAAGCAAATTCGTTTTTTTCTTTGTTTCTTTCACCAGCATGTCTCTTGACTTATTTTTCCCTTTTTCTCATTCTATTTTTTTACTTGTTTTGAAGTTAAGTGTTGTATGTCATTAATTTATGGTTTCTGGCTCTTTTTAAAAAGTATAATTAAATTAGCAAAATCTAAAATTAAGCCGTTTTTATCTTCTTCTTGAAAAATCAATGATCTTAGAATACTTTAAGACCCATTAGCCTGTCTCATATTAAATGCTATCATATGCTATCATTTCAAGTATGCTTCAAGAAATATTTTAGTCTGATTTTTGACTTCTAATACATGTTAAACATAATTATTATTTCTATTACATTCAATGTTTGTTTAGATTTACCCCATATTAACCAAAGTTTTTGCTCAATATTCTTTTTTTAATCAGGTGTCATATTTCTGACCTGAACTATATTGCCTGGTTTTTCTTTTGTCCTTGTTACCAAAATCTAATTTTGCTATGTATAGAATTCTATATTCCCTGATATTTTATCTTAGCACATGGGAGCGATGATTCTATTGTCTTCTATTTTTATTGTCACTGAGAAGCCTCTCATCTTTCAGATTGCAATTCTTTCGTAGTTGATCTCTCATTTCTCTTTGGCTTGTCTGAAGAAATATTTTCTTTGGTGATCTCTCATGTGTTTTGCTGTGATTTCTTGGAAATCTCAGAGCTAAGAATTGTTTTCTTTGAATAACTGTGAAAATACTTATAGCCATTTTCTCTTTTAATAGGACCTTTTCCCCATTCTTTCTCCTTTCCTCCCTCTGAACTTCATTTAGGTATATGATATTTTCTTTTATTTTTATCATCCCTATATACCAACCCTTTCATATATACTCCATGTCTTTGTCTCTTCTGTGTTGCATGCAGGATAATTTCTTTGACTCTTTCTTCCGATGAACTGATTCTTTCTTCAGCTGAATCTAATCATCTGTTTAATCCAGGAGTTATTTATTAAAAGCATTAGAGTGTCAACTTGTCTGTCAGGCTCCTGGCTCCTGTGGTCTCTGTTGCCATCGTGCTATTTTGCCATTGTAGCATGAAAGCAGCCATAGACGATAGATAAACAAATGGGCGTGACTGTATTTAATAAAACAGATTTACAAAAACAGGCAGCTAGCCCATGGGCCATAGTTTGCTGACACCTACTTTAATCTACCGATTGAGTTTTAAAAATTATTTTCCAATTTTAGAGTTATTATTTTTTAAATCTGTTTTTATATTTATAATCTGTATCTTGTGCATATTTTTATCTCTTTTATATTTTAAACATATTAAATGATATTAAATGTAATTGTCTCGTATCTTGTTTTCTGGTAGTTCTAATATCTAAATTTATTTATTTATCTTAATTAATTTATTTTTTTGAGACAAAGTCTCTCTCTGTTGCCCTGGCTGGAGTAGAGTGGTACCATCACAGTTCAGTTCAGCCTCAACCTTGAGGACTCAAGCAATCCTCCCACCTGAGCCTCCCATATAGCTGGGACTACAGGTTTGTGCCACCATGTCTGGTTAACTGAAAAAAAATTTCTAGAGAAAGGGTCTTGCTATATTGGCCAGGCTGGTCATGAACTCCTAGGCTCAAGTGATCCTCCCCTCTCAGCCTCCCAAAGTGTTAAGATTACAAATGTGAGACACTGCATACAATCTACATTTATTCTTAAATATCATTTTCTACTGTGTGTTGTTTCTACAGGCTTACACTCATGGTTCCTTACTCGTTTTTGTACCTTGTAATTTTGATTGTGTTACTTTTCTTTAAAATGAAGTTTAATGACGCCTGTTGTAAGTTATATGATTCCAGAGAAGATTTACATTTTCTTCTCTGCTTGACTGAGAGGCTACCTACCAGTAAACATTTTAAGTTTATCCTTAGAAGTTGATTTTACAACACACAGATAGTATTAATTCATATTGCAAACATGTATTATTCATGCTGCCAATCACAAGAAATATGTTTTCCACATACATAACAAGCCTCCTGTGGTGGACATGAAAATGTCCCACTCATATATATTCTGCTGCAGAGAATGTAATGGACTGATGGTCTCATATGTGATCCTTTTGAATTTGCCACTGCATTTACACTGAAGACGTGCTTCTACAGACTGCTCCCAGTCAGTGTCTGAGCTTAGTGTGAATACTAACATCGGTCTATTTATATAAGATATGGGACCTCTTTAAATGGGAACTTGAGATCCAGGATTCTTTATTGGTTTAGACAAAATTTTCTTGGACTGTTCACTAATCTAAAACTCTTCCTACCTAATCCTTGTGCCTTGCTTCTCTTGTACCAATGTTAGACCTGCATCATTCTGAAGTGTCTCCTTGCTTTCTCTAGCTTCCACTATTTTATCTTTAAGAGACATTTCTCCCATTAAAATTCATGTACATGAAAAGATTAGATGCAAGATTATTTTATGAGTGCGTATACATATATATGTGCACTACTTGCAGCTAGTGTTTTGCCTAGGAGCAAAACATTTATAAATCCTACTGTTTTCAAACAAAAGAATCTTAATCTACTTCAATTCAACCTGTTTGTAAAGTTTATGGCTTTGTATATTACTGACAGTGTAGAAGATCTGTACCTCAGACACTTGTCAGGGAATAGAACTGATACTTAATACCCATCAAATCCAGTTGATTGACCAAGCATCTAAAATCTACTTGTTCCTCTAAAAAGCATTACAGTGTGGCTTATCTTAAACTACAATGTTAGCCATCTGCTACACATGTGGACCTCATTATTTCTCCGCAACTCATCAAACACCACCATACCTCATCCCCCCACTTTTAGTTTCTCTTTTTTCTGAGTTTACTTTGACATATACAGACAAACTTTTTCAAAAACTCTCATGTAAAATGTGTACTTGTCTCTAAGAAATGTATGCTTTTTTTCTTTTATGTCATTTTCAGGATTTGTGCTTCACTTAAGAGACTAATTAATTGTATCTGATTATTACATTGAGTTGTGGAACGGGTCATCATTATTATACTGACTGCTGAAAAATTGAGTTAGATTTGAGACTTATGTGTAATTTTGTTCATTAATATCTCTGTTGGATTTATTTTATTTTCTTTTTTATTTCCTGTATGTGTGTATGTGTGTGTATTAGTTTATTTTCACACTGCTCTAAAGAACTGTCTGAGACCAGGTAATATATGAAGGAAAGAGGTTTAGTTGACTCACAGTTTTGTATGACTAAGGAGGCCTCAGGGGACTTACAGTCACGGCAGAAGGCAAGAGAGAAGGAAAGGCAAGTCTTACATGGCAGCGGGCAAGAGAGAGCAAATGAGCCAAAGGGGAAGAGCCCTTTATAAAACCATTAGATCTCATAAGAATTCACTTGCTATCATGAAAGAATATGGGGGAAACTGCCCCCATGATCTAATCACCTCTCACCACACCGTTGACATGTGGGGATTACAATTTGAGATGAGATTTGGGTAGGGACACAGAGCCAAACCATATCAATAGGCATGGATGTGTTTGTGTGTATTTTTATGTATTGCTGAGTAGCATTATAGTGTGTGCCCATGGCATAATTTGTCTATCTGTTCACCTGTTAATGAACATTATTTTAACCCTAACAGTATATATATTTATTTATTTTACAATCTTTGTTGGTAAGTATTCTGCACTAAAATCTGTCCTTTTCTTTCCATTGAGATTACACCATAAACATTTATCTGTGTGGTTATATAGTGCTTATAATAATTACCTTTATAATTGGATTATATTCCTTCAAATGAGCTCACCATCATTTACTTTGACTAGTTATATGAATGAGACAGAGTCAAAAATATCAAATATAAGCATCCAAAAACTGCCCCCCCCGCCCTTTTTTTTTGGTTTCTTCAGGCCATTTTGCTTGATGATTTCTGACCTCTTTCTATGATGATCCCAGTGCATGGTGGCCAGGAAACTGGGAGGGGTGAGAAAGTAGAGTTAGGAAAAGAAAGGGAAAGGAAAGTCAAACAGAACTGGCTAACGTTCGCTAAAGTTTTATCAAGGGGAGAGAGACAAGAAATACTAGAGTTAGCTGCCTGTGATGTGGGATTTGCAAAGAGAAGTTGAACAAATACTAAAGATATTTGTTGTTTGTGTGTAGGGTAAATTCTTTCTTTGTCCTCCCTCAAGAATGCATTCAGAAATAGTATACATGATTCAGCAAAGCCTTTGAAATCCAAACTGAGTTTCTTCAGGAAATAACAAAAATACCTATTAAAAGCATAGCTATATTTGGTTTACATTTTTGTCTTTTTTTTTTTTCTATTATTTAGCTATTTTAAGTAAAGCTTTAACAAAAGTGATGGAAACATTTTTAAGACTCTTATTTGTGCTTTAGGTAATAAAGTAGAAAACACGATCTTAAAGTTGAATATGGGGAAGTGTGTCAGAGTTCTTGTTTTATCTGAAACAGATATATTAACAATGCCATCAAGAATAGGATAGAGATAAATTTAATTAAGATAAATTCAGTAGATTCAGAAGCCAAAACAACCAAAAGAATCAGCATGCGATCAGTTAAAAGTTACACTTTAGTCACATATGCTATGCAAAATACCTGACATGTAATTAAAAGGCAATATAATTTTCAAGATAATAGTAAATATCAGGGCAGAGTTAATTTATATGTAACATTTTTGTAGTTTATATACTTAAAGTGAACTATGAGGAAGAAAGCAAAAAATAATGATCATCTGAAATATCTCACTTCTAGAGAGCCAGAGAAGTTTAAAGAATTTTTTGAGTGTCTATAGTTGTTGACAAAAAAAAAGTCAAACTCTGTAAAATATTTAAAGAGTTTTACTCTGAGCTAAATATGAGTGACCATGGCTCAGGGTACAACCTCAAGAGGTCCTGAGAATATGTGCCCAAAATAGTCAGGTTACAGTTTGATTTTATACATTTTAGTGTGTCCGAAGTTACAGGGAAATATATAAATCAACACACATAAGGCACACATTGATTTGACCTAGAACTGTGGGACATCTGGAAGTAGGAAAAGAGGTGTGGATAGTGGGTATTACAGGTGATAGGTGGATACAAAGATTCTCTGATTGACAAATGCTTAAAAGAGTTAAGCATCCCCCTCAAAAAGAAAGATAAGGGGCATTGTGAAAGCCAAGGTTTTTCTCATGTAAACAAAGCCTGTAAGTAGCAGACTTCAGAGAGAATAGATGGTCAATGTAAATGTCTCTTTTTGTTTTTTATTTTTTGAGATAGAGTCTTGCTCTGTTGCCTAGGCTAGAGTGCAGTGACGCAGTCTCACTCAGCTCACTGCAACCTCCGCCTCCCAGGTTCAAGTGATTCTCCTGCCTCAGCCTCCCAAGTAGCTTGGACTGCAGGTGTCTGCCACCGCACCCAGCAAATTTTTGTATTTTTAGTAGAGATGTAGTTTCACCATCTTGGCCAGTCTGGTTTCGAACTCCTGATCTTGTATACTATACTATACTATACTAATCATGTATACTATACTCACAGGCCTTGGCCTCCCAAAGTGCTAGGATTATAGGCGTGAGCAACCGTGCCTGGCCTATAAGTGTCTCTTTTCAGAACTTAAAAGGTATCAGACTTGGAAAAGACCTAGAAAAGGGAGGAGATTCTCTGTAGAATGCAAATTTTACCCACAAGAGACAGCTTTACAGAGACATTTCAAACTATGTCAAAGAAATATATTTTGGGGTAAAATATTTGTATTGCCTTCAGGGCCTGCTATCAGTTGAGTGATGCAATACAGGAAACAGGTTGGAATTTGGTAGCTTTTTGCTACAAAGAGTCTGTCAGTCTTAGGATCTGTATTTTAATGTTAATGTTGATCTGTTGTGCCTAAACACCACAGCGAGAGGGTATAATGAGGCACGTCTGATCTCCCTTCCCATCATGGTCTGAACTAGTTTTTCAGGTTTCTTTGGGATCCCTTTGGTCAATAAGTGAGTCCATTCAGTTGGTTGGGAGGCTTATTATTTTATTTTTGGTTTACATAGTTATGCCTCTTTTTAACTGGTGAGGAATGTTTTTAGAGGTCACTAAATACAGGGCAGATGTTGACAAAACATACATAAATATTAACAAGAGAAATTGGAGTTAAGAAAGATGCCTTTTTGGTTACAGATGTGATCAGGATGGGCACCGACCTGAAAGGAAGATCATGGGCTCTGCATATCTGAGGATATTTTAAATGTAAGGAGCCATCACTTCCTTGGATGGGTAAAATGTAGTTTGCCTGGATAGAAAGGTCCATGTCAGATGATCTTTGGAGATCTGTGCTAGCTTTAGAACTCTCCAAATCATTTCAGTCACTAAATTAAAAATAATATAATATTCATATGAATTCTGACTAAGCAGTCAATCAACAAGTTCGTGACAAGTATTCTTGTGATTGGTGGAGATGGAGTCGGTCAGTTTACACTTTTACTTCTAGCATTCTCAGAAGCAGAATTGGGTACATATTTATATTGACCTTGACTTTGCTGTTGAATAAAATCATCTAGGAATATATAATGTATTTACCAGTGTAGAAAATTTATAGCATTCTCATTCAAATTTCTAGCTACAGTGTTTATAAACTCATCTAGCATCAGTATCTTTCACCAAATCTTGATTACCAGGAAGGTGGTTACTACGCCCTCTACAATATAATAGTGACTAGCAAATTTAGTAGACAGAGTTCAGAGGTGATAAAATTTTTCTCTTTACTATATATACTGCAGAATTTTTTAACTTTTAACAATAATTTTTTAATGAAAATAAAATTAAATTATAAAAATAGAAGCAAAGGCAAGCATTCAATAATGTTAAGTGACATCAAGTAAGCCTTTTGTATAGTTACCTGACTACAAGTGTGTAATTCTTTGCTAGCATTGAATATTTCTTACTCTACCAGGAAGGTGATGTTTCTGCACAGTTTTAATGCACTTATTTATACATTAGAGATGTTTATTAAATTTTTGATAAACAAAAATAAAATTAGTTTCATTAAACCTGTACTTACAAAATGAACATAAAACACATAAACACATCCAAAACAAAAGAATGCTCCAGCAATTGATAGCAAGAAGTCAATTACATTGATTTTCATTTGCATGATCTCAGATCAATTTCCAATGTTCCTATTTTTTCGTTTTTCTTAACTTAATCTTAGTCACTAGGTAGACACAGCCTTAAATTATAATTCTTCCATTTAAAGGATTCATGAAATTTTAGCAATTGAGATGCCTGAATTAGCAAAGTGTAATAGCAGATTTTAGGATTAATTCTAGAGTTGAAAAGCTAAACTTAAGCATGGATCGGTGTTTCCCACTAACTAGTGACACTCTTTTGCCATTCAGTTTTCCAACTGATGGAGGGCGACTATTGCAGATAATGTTTCTGCATTTAAACCCATAAGAATTATTGTGAAAGCAAGCGGAACTCATGAGAGACCAGGGGGTTGGAGTGAAAGAACCCTTGCAGTGAAAGGAATCAAGGATTGTCTTTAGAACCCATGCTACCTGAGCAACCAGGTCAAAAAAGCTTCCTCTAATGAAGATCCATCCATTACCATGACATGCAAGCTCTGGCTGTAGATCACTTTCATGGTCTCCAAAGAAGCTGAGCAGTTATCAGTAACATTCAAAAATCCACTGGAAAGTCATTCATTTCACTTTATGGTCCTAATTAGCCATTTGTATAGTTCTATAATTAAATATGTTCCTTTCTCATCAAGTTTTTCACTTTAGTAATGATACCACTGTGCCACAAACAGGCCCCATGCTGCTGGGTTTGGGACTTATTCATAGCATTTAATTGGTCACCCAGTGGTTAGCCAATAACCCCTTCTATGGGAAGCAACACTCTGAATGCTGTTAATGGGCTGGAGGCACAGTGATTGCCTCCTGGTACCCAGCAGTACTGGGAATAAAGCAATTTCCTCCACTGTGTTGTGTGCCCAATAGCTAATCCTTTCCACTCCTGAAATGCACACTATTTGGTTATAAGTATTTGTGCTGGCTTACTTACCGCTGGGTTGTTAATAGGCAGTGATTCTTCAATGCTCCTTCAGTGAAGTTACAGTCTGCTTGCTGACTGCTAATTAAAACAAGTTTGCTCTCTAAGACTGCGACTAAAAGGTAGCAAGGTCATCTTATTTAATGCAATAACCTTTTATTTAACAATGTTGATACACTAGTCATATGTGCACATTTTGCAAACTGGCAAGTCTATTATTGTTTGCTTCAAAAGGACAAAATTGAGCTGCTGACTAGTCTGCTTTCCTTTGAAGTAGAATTGTTAAAAATCCCCAGTTCAAGCCTCTGTTACACAGTTGAAACACAAGGCTTGCTGCAGGATTCTATTTACGGTATTTGGGCTTCTGAAAACAAATAGAGAAAAGTCATCTATACTAACCACAAATGCCTAAGCTATTAAAGTAATACGTGGATTCTATTCTCATGTGTTTTGTTTTCATTATAGTTTGACATATGAAAGGGCATTATAGAGTCTATAACTTAGAAAGTAAAACAATCGGTAGATGGCACTTCCTAACCACCTGCTTGGTGTAAATACACATGATAAAGTCTCAGAAATGGGATTCTGGACAATAAAATAAAATAAAAATTGGAGAGACCTGTAAGAGAGACAATCATATTTTGGCTTTTATAATGCCCAGATATTTTAATGTCACGTCTCATAAAGATCTGGGGAAAAATCTAATTTGCTAAATTTTTGATGTGCATTTCTTCCTTAACATTCCTGAAATTTACCTCCAATGATGACAAAAAAAGCAACGTAATATACTTTGTAAGACAGCATGGTACTTCTTCCTACCTTAGGCGCTTTTCAGAGAGTCAAGAATGTCAAACTTAATTATTCAGTGGCCTCAAAATTTTTAACTCAAACATTATTATTCTAGAAAATACAGTTCTATCTTTCAACCATAAAAAATTAGAAACAATTGAAAAATTCTCCATTCACAACAGAAAGAAGAGACATTTTAGATACAAAATGTCGTAGCTGTGAAAAAAGCGATGTTGTCTCCTGGGGCAAGGTGACATCACAAGCTGTTTGTCTCTAGTGTGTAAAGCAAATACATTTAAGAGGGTTTTAATATCAAGAATTTAAATGCCATTTGGGAGCTACTGTCCTATGTTATATGCCCTACAAAATATGTTCATCTGTAGCTGTAATTATGTAGATACAGGTGCAGTGCATATGGTCAACAATTTTTGGTAGTGATAAATGAGTACTATTTCCCTCTTGCTCCTGAAAACTAAACAAAAGACTTGGATATATATTTAAGTCACATAATAATTCTAAATGGCCACTGAGTTTTGCACGACGAGTTTGCTTTCTGAAATTTTACTTAATTCATTTGCTAGTTTTAAAAACAGTTTTTGATGTATGTTGAGTCCATAGGGTTTTCTATGTATAAGATTATGACCTTTGTGAACAGAGATAACTTTATTTCTTCCTTTCCATTGGGAGGATTTCTATTTCTTTTTCTTGCCTAATTGCTCTGGCTAGGACATTCAGTACTCTGTTGAATGGAAATGGTGAAAGTGGCCATACTTGCCTTCTTTCTGATCTTAGAGGAAGGGCTTTTAGTTTTTCGCAGTTGAGTATGATATTGACTCTCAGCTTTTCATATATGGCCCTTGCCATATTGAGGTAATTTTCTTCTGTTTCTAGTTTGTTGAGTGTTTTCATCATGAAAGGATGTTGGATTTTGTCAAATAGTTTTTATGCATCTACTGAGGTGGATCATACACTGTTATTCTTCATTCTGTTCATGAATCAATAAATCATATTTATTGATTTGCTTATATTGAACCATCCTTGAGTCCCAATGATGAATCTCACTTGGCTATACTATGTAATCCTTTTAATGTGCTTCTGAATTCAGTTTGCTAGTATTTGTTATGAATTTTTTCATCTATGTTCATCAGGGATATTACCCTGAATCTTTTTTTTTTTATTTTTTATTTTTTTTTCTTCATATCATTGTAAGTGTATAGGGCAATACTGGCCTCTGAAATGAGAAAATGAGTTTGGAAGTATTCCCTCCTCAAATTTTTGGAAGAGTTTGAAAAGACTGGTGCTAGTTTTTCTTTAAATGTTTGGCAGAATTCACCAGTGAAGCCATCTGGTTCTGGGGTTTTCTTTGTTGGGAGGTTTTGACTACTGATTCAGTTCCTTACTATTATTGGTCTGTTCAGATTTTCTATTTCTTATAATTCTGTACACTAACAACAAGCTATCTGAAAAAAATAAGAAAACAATCTCATTTCAAATAACACCAAAATGAATAAAATATGTAGAAATAAACTTAACTAAGAAGGTAAAGCAGTTGTTCACTAAAAACTGCAAAATACTGATGAAATAAAATAAATTTAAAAAGACAAAAATAAACAGAAAGACATCCATGTTCATGGATTAGAAGACACTATTGTTAAAATGTATATACTACCCAAAAGTATCTAAAGATTCAGTGCAATCCTTATCAAAGTTTCAATAAAAATTTTTACAAAAATAGAAAAAAAAATCATAAAATTCATATGAAACCACAAAGGACCCTGGAAAGTAAAAAATAATCTTAAGAAGGTGTCTGGGCCCAGTGATTCATGCCTGTAATCCTAGCACTTTGGGAGTCAGGAATTCGAGACCAACCTGGCCAGCATGGCGAAACCCTGTCTCTACTAAAAATACAAAAATTAGCTGGGCGTGGTGGCAGCACCTGTAATCCCAGTTACTCTGAGGCTGAGGCAGGAGAATTGCTTGAATCTGGGAGGCAGAGGTTACAGTGAGCGGAGATTGTGCCACTATAATCCAGCCTCAGTGACAGAGCGAGGCTCTGCCTCAAAATAAATAAATAAATAAATAAATAAATAAATAATAATAAAAATCTTAAGGAAGAATAAAAAAGTTGGAAGTGTCACACTTGCTGATTTCAAAGTACAAACATAGCTCATTTTATTGTGCTTCACTTTATTGCCCTTTTCAGATACTGCTTTATTTTATTTTATTTTTTTACAAATTGAAGGTCTGTGGCAACTCTGCATTTGCTCACTTCATGCCTTCATTTTGGTAATTTTAGCAGCATTTCAAACTTTTCCATTATTATTATAATATATGTTATGGTTATCTGTAATCAGTGATCTTTGATGTTACTATTGAAATTGTTTTGGGGTGCCATGAACTGTGTTTATTCAGAATAACTGTGTTATTCAGAAGACCCAGCTAAGATAATTGATGAAGATACACAAAATAAACAATAGATTTTCAGTAGAGATAAAAAGAAGATGCTATCTAGGACTTTTGTAGCTAGAAAGGAGAAATCAATGCTTAGCTTCAAAGTTTCAAAGGACAGTCTTCCTCTCCAGTTAGGGGATAATGCAGCTAGTGACTTTGAGTTCAAACCAATGCTTATTCACCATTCTAAAAGTCCTAGAATGCTTAAGAATTATGCTAAATCTACTCTGTCTGTATTCTATAAATGCCACAAAATGACAGCTAGTTGGAAGCACACCTGTTTGCAACATAGGTTACTAAATATTTTAAGCCCTCTGTTGAGACTTACTGCTTAGAGAAAAAATATTTCTTTCAAACTATTACTGCTTATTGACAATGCACCTAAACACCCAGGAGTTCTGATGGAGTTGTACAAGTGGATTAATGTTGTTTTCTGGGAAAGATTTTATATTTCCTCTATTTACGAAGCTGAGTGGGAAATAGCATTTTTGGCTGGCATTCTTTTTAAGAAGGCTAAAAATAGGCCCCTAATATCTTCTGGCTTATAAGATTTCTGCTGAGAAGTCTGCTGTTAGTCTGATGGGATTCTTCTTATAGGTAATTTGCCCTTATTCTCTAACTGCTTTTAAGATTTTTCTCCTTTTGGGTTGACCTTGGATAATCTGTTGATTACACGTCATGGGGATGGTTGCGTTGTTATAGTTTCTTGCAGGTGTTCTCTGAATTTCTTGTATTTGGATGTGGACCTCTATAGCAAGATTAGGGAAATTTTCCTGAATTATTCCCTCAAATATGTTTTTCAAGTTGCTTACCTTTTCTCTTTATCTCTCAAGAATGCCAATAAATTTGGTCATTTTACATAATCCCATATTCCTCAAAGGCTTTGCTAATTTCTTTAAATACTTTTTTCTTTATATTTGTCTGACTGGGTTAATTTGAAAGACTGGTCTTTGGGCTCTGAAATTTTTGCTTCATCTAGCCTATTGTGAATGCTTACAACTGTATTTTGAAATTCCTTTAGTAAATTTTTTAATTCTAGAAATTCTATTTTTAAGAAGTATGACTATCTTGTCTTTCATATTTCTATATTATTTTTCTGTTTTTTAAATTGGATTTCAACTTTCTCTTGGATCTTGTTGAGTTTCCTCAAAATCAATATGCTGAGTTCTTTACTTGTCATTCTAGACACTTCAATATATGTAGGATTCACTGTTAGAAAGTTGATATGATCCTTTGAAAGTGTCACAACACTGACTTTTCAAACTGCTGGAGTTCTTATGCTAATTCCTCCTCATCTGAGGTAGCTCTCACTTCTTATTTTTTAATTCACATCATTTGGATGAAGTTTTTAATTTTTAAATTATTTTTTCCTTGAGAGTATGTCTGTGGTATATGTTGTGTAAGATTTTTTTGCTTCATTTTGGGTTACTGTTCAGGAGGCCAAGGCTCTATATGGGCTCCTTGGTTGTGGATAGCTTTTGAAATTCCTTTAGTGGTGAATGTTTTAACAGTAAATTCCTTTAGTGGCGAAATTCCTTTAGTGGTGAATTCATTTAGCCATCTGAGTGGTGGCTTTCTCAGATGTTGCTTGTTGGAGTGATGTATTAGATGTATGAGCCAACACACTATCTCCTGCAGAGCTGAGGGTGTCAAGGTCTCAGAAAGTTGATTTCATGGAGTAGGACTAAGCCAATTGAGTAGTAGGTTTTTAATTTGACAGTGCAGTTCAGGCTGCAGTCTATTAGACAATGCTTAAGAGTAAGAGCTGACAGGTAGGCTACTACTAAGTGGAAGCACCTCCCTGATGAGAGTGGTGGGAAGAGATTGTGTTGGGGTGCACTGAGGTCTTGTGGAAAGGGTGGAGGGTTCACCAGCTCCTTATGCTGATTTGAGAAAAACATAATCTACTTCCCTATCATGCCCCTGTCAGAGGGCTCATGACTTTCAGTTTAAGGATTTTGTCCTTTGGTTCCCAACTGCAGTGTGGCTGTGGGTTGTAGATATGTCTTTCTGATGGCTACCATTAAAAATGGGGCTTGGGGTATAGCCTCTTCTCCCTCTCTAGGGAAGGAATTTCCACGGTATCTTCTTCATTGCCAGGTACTGTCGCTTTGTGTAGGGAAGGGCAGCTTGGCCCCCATCCCCATTATGAAAGCCCCAGAAGTCAGGGTTCACTTGGTGGGTAGAGGGGAGCAGCCATGATAAGTGTGAAAAATGCTTTCTCCCAGCGCCCACTCTCATCGGCTCCCAGTGAGAAGAACTGCTGCTGCATCTGCAGCAGTGTACAGGGAGGTTGCTGGGGGATGGGAGGTGACCCCATCTTCATGTCTTTTCCTGAGTCGATGCGGCTCCTTCAGCAATTACCCTGTACCTGCATCTCCTTTGTCCTAAGAGTGACTTAGGCGGGCTGTGCTTCTCCTTCCCTTAAGGGTGGTCCACACTGAGGTTTAGATCTCCAGGGCTCCTGCAGCTCTCCAGGTGGCCACTGGTTCCCCATGCTTAACAAAGTCAAGGCAGGTTGTGGGAGTATGTTTGCAGGGAATGTGGTGGTATAGTGACTCAAGGGCAATAAACCCCCAAGCAGGGTCATATCTTACCATGGGCATAACCAGTGTGACACCAATAATCTCAGTTCAGTCAGAGAGAAATGCAGGGACATCTGTGTGAGTTGGCTACTCAGGTAACTGTCCCCAGGAAGTTCCCAAATTCTCACTGATGACATTACCTGGGTTGTGAGGACAGAGAAGCTCCCCAAGAGTTTCACTATCAGCAGATTGTCAGAAGGGTGAGGGGAGCAGAGAAGCACTTTCACCTGCCATTTCCATGGGGCTTCAAATTCCTTGGGGTCAGTTTCTGCCAGATTCCTGGTGATTTTCTTTTCTGTGCCCCAGCTTCTCTCTGTGGGCACTCTGACAAAGCACAGCTCTCTTCCTTCAGCTTTCTCTTCAGAACTTGTCCATTTCTGAGTAATTTTGATCTTCTTTCTCGGGAGAACTGATATCCGATGTCCCTAGCCAGCCATCTTGAAAACCCCATGTTGGCTTAATTTTCTTTTTATGTCTGCTAATACAACATCCATTCTATAGCCTATGGATCAAGAGTAATTTCAGCTTTCAAGTCTTATTGAGAAATAAAAATTTTAATGATATAGCTGCCATAGATAATGATTCCTTTAATAAATCTGGGAAAAGCAAATTGAAAGCTGTCTGGAAAAGATTCACCATTCTCAATGTCATAGGAAGGGGTCAAAATATCAACATGTACATGAGTTTGGACAAAGCTGATTTCAGCCTTCATGGATGACTTTGACAGGTTCAAGACATCCGTGAAGGAAGTAACTTCAGGTGTGGTGGAAATAGCAAGATAACTGGAATTAGAAGTAGGGACTGAAGATGTACCTAAATTGCTGCAATCTCATAATAAAACTATAATGGGTTAGGGGTTGCTTTTATGGATGAACAAAGAAAGTGGTCTCTTTGAAATGTAATATATTCCTGGTGAAGATGTCAACATTGTTGAAATGACGACAAAGAATTTACAATATTTTGTAAACTTAGTTGATAAGGCAGCTGCATGGTTTGAGAGGATAGACCCCAATTTTGATAGAAGATCTGCTGTGGGTGAAATGCTATTAAACAGCATCACATAGTACAGATAAATCTTTCAAGAAAGGAAGATTTAATCAATGCAACGCAAGAAATGTACTGTTGTTGCAGTTTAAGAAATTGCCACAGTCACTTCATCTTTTGGCAACTCCCACCCTGATACATCAGCAGCTGTCAGCATAAAGGCAAGACCCTGTATTAACAAAAAGATTATGATTCGTTGAAGGCTTAGATGATCATTAGCTGATATGGTTTGGCTCTGTCCCCATCCAAATCTCATTGTAAATTGTAGTTCCCATAAACCCCCCATGTTATGGGAGGGACCCAATGTGAGGAAATTGAGTCATGTGAGCAGTTGCTGTTCTCAAGATAGTGAGTTCCCATGAGATCTGATGGTTGCATAAGGGGCTTTTCCCTCTTTGCTCAGCACTTCCCTTTCCTACTGCCCCTTTCTTCGCCTTTGCCTTCCATCATGATTGTTAAGTTTCCTGAGGCTTTCCCAGCCATTGCATAAAGACAGGTACATAAACCAATGAAACAAAGGAACTGTGAATCAATTAAACCTCTTTTCTTAATAAATTACCTGGTCTCATGTATTTTCTTCAGAGCAGCATGAGAATGGACTGATACAGTAAATTGGTACCAAGGGAGTGGCATGCTGATATAAGGATGTCTAAAAATGTGGAAGCAACTTTGGAACTGGGTAACAGGCAGAGGTTGGAACACTTTGGAGGGCTCAGAAGAAGACAGGAAAATGTGGGAAAGTTTGGAACTCCCTAGAAACTTGGAGGGCTCAGAAGACAGGAAGATTCGGGAAAGTTTGGAACTTCCTAGAGACTTGTTGAATGGCTTTGACCAAAATGCTGATAGTGATATGGACAATGAAGTCCAGGCTGAAATAGTCTCATATGGAGATAAGGAACTTGTTGGGAACTGGACCAAAGGTGACTTTCGTTGTGCTTTAACAAAGAGACTGGTGGCATTTCGCCTCTGCCCTAGGAATGGTTATGGAACGTTGAACTTGAGAGAGATGATTTAGGGTATCTGGGGGAAGAAATTTACAAACAGCAAAGCATTCAAGAGGTGACAGAGCATAAATTTGAAAAATTTGCAGCCAGATGATGCAGTAGAAAAGAAAAACCCATTTTCTAGGAAAAAATTCAAGATAGTTGTAGAAATTTGCATAAGTAACAAGGAGTCAAATGTTAATCACCAAGACAATGGGAATAATGTCTCCAGGGCATGTCAGAGACCTTCACAGCAGCCCCTCCCATCATAGACCTGGAGGCCTAGAAAAGAAAAATGGTTTCTTGGGCAGGCCTAGGGTGCCCCTGCTCTATGTAGCCTCAGGACATGGTGCCCTGCATCCCAGCTGCTTCAGCTCCAGCTATGGCTGAAAGGAACCAAAGTACAGTTCATGCTGTGGCTTCAGAGGTTGCAAGCCCCAAGCCTTGGCAGCTTCCATGTGTTGTTGAGCCTCTGGGTACGCAGAAGTCAAGAAGTGATGTTCGGGCACCTCCGCCTACATTTCAGAGGATATATGGAAAGGCCTGGATGTCCAGGCAGAAGTTTTCTGAAGGGGAAGGGACATAGTGGAGAACCTCTTCTAGGGCAGTGCAGAAGGTAAATATGGGGTTGGAGCCCCCAAATAGTGTTCCCTCTGGGACACTGCCTAGTAGAGCTGGGTGAAGAAGGCCATGATCCTCCAGACAGATACCAGAATGGTAGATCCAGCAACAGCTTGCACCATGTGAAAAAGCAACAGACACTCAATGCCAGCCCATGAAAGCAGCCTGGAGCAGGGCTGTACCTGCAAAGTCACAGGGGTGGAGCTGCCAAAGGCCATGGGAACTCATCTCTTGCATTGGTGTGACCTGCATGTGAGACATAGAGTCAAAGATCATTTTGGAACTTTAAGGTTTAATGAATGCCCTACTGAATTTTGAACTTGCATGGGGGCTATTTGCCTTTCATTTTGACTAATTTATCCCATTTGGAATGGGTCTATTTACCCAATGCCTATGACTTTACTGTGTTTAGAAAGTAACTAGCTTGCTTTTGATTATACAGACTCATAGGCAGAAGGAACTTGCCTTGTCTCAGATAAGACTTTGGACATGGACTTTCCGGTTAATGCTAGAATGAGTTAAGACTTTGGAGGGAACTGTTGGGAAGGTGTGATTTCATTTCGAAATGTGAGTACAGGGGCCAACGGTGGAATAATGTGGTTTGGCTGGCTGTGTCTCCAGCCAAATATTATCTTGAATTGTAGTTTCCATAATCCTTACATGTTGTGGGAAGTACCCAGTATAAGGTAATTGAATCATGGGGGAGGTTTTCCCCATGCTATTCTCATGATAATGAGTGAGTACTCATGAGATCTGATGGTGTTATATGGGGCTTTTCCCTTTTTGCTCAACATTTCTCCTTTCTGCCACTCTCTGAAGAAGGTGCCTTTCTTCCCCTTCACCTTTTGCCATGATTGTAAGTTTTCTGAGGCCTTCCTAGCCATGTGAAACTATGAGTCAATTAAACTTCTTTTCTTTATAAATTACTCAGTCTCGGTTATTTCTTCATAGCAGCATGAGAAAAGACTAATACATTAGCAATTTTTTAGCAATAAAGTATTTTTAAATTAAGGTATGTTCATTGTTTCTTACACATAGTGAACACTAAGTACACCACAGTAGAGTGTAAGCATCACTTTTATGTCAACCAGAAAACAACAACAACAAAATTTATGTGAGTCTCTATTGCAATGTTTGCTCTATTGAGGTAATCTGGAATTGAAACCACAATATCACTGAGGTTTGTCTGTATGTTACAAGGCTACAATAATTAAAGCAGTATGGTACTTGCTATAGACTGAATATTTGTCTCTGTCCAAATTTCTGTGTTGAAATAATAACCCCCAGAGTGATTATATTGTGAAATGGGGTCTTCAGGAAGTAATTAAATAACAAGGATGGAACCCTCATTAAGGCCTTAGTGGCCTTATTTTATTTTTGAAAAGAAAGCTCTCTAGTTCTTTTCTGCCATGTGAGGACACAGTGAGAAGATGACTGTCTATGATCCATTAAGCAGATCCTCACCAATAACAAATCATCAGTGCACTGATCTTTGTCTTCCCAGTCTCCAGAACTGTGAGGAATGAATATTGATTGTTAAAACCACCAAGTCTATGGTATTTTTGTTATAAAAGCCTGAACAGACTAATAAAGAACTGGCATAAAGACAGGTATATAAACCAATGAAACAGAATAGAGGGCCTGAGAAATAAACCCATGCATATACCATTAACTGATTTTTGACACAAGAGCCAATTATACACAATGGAGGAATGAAAGTTTCTTCAAAAAATGATGTTGAAAAAAATAAAGACTCATGTACAAAAGAATGAAATTGAACTCTTATTTTACATCATACACAAAAATTAACCCAAAATGAATATTGAGGTCTTAAATATAAGTCCTAAAACTGTAAAATCCATAGAACAGAATATAGGAGGAACACCTTATGACATTGATTTTTGGCAATGATTTCTTGTATATGACACCAAAAGCACATGTGACAAAAGCAATAATAAACAAGTGGGACTATATCAAGCTAAAACGGCTCTGTTCTACAAAGCCAATCAACAGAATGAAAAGGCAACATACTGAATGGGCAAAAATGTTTAGAAACCATATACCTGATAAGAGGTTAATATCCAAAATATATAAAGAAATCCTGCAACTTAATAGCAAAAAAAAAAAAAAAAAAATCTGACTGAAAAATGGGAAAATACTTGCAAGGGCATTTCTCCAAAGATGACATATAAGTGGCCTATGTATGTATGAAAAGATACTCAACATCATCAGTGGAATGCAAATTGAAGGAACAAAGGGATATCATCTCAAACCTGTTGGGATGGCCACTATTAAATAAAAAAGAAAATATGATGTTGGTGAAGATGTGGGGAAATTAGAACCCCTGTACACTGCTGGAAATGTAAAATGGTGCAGCCTTTATGGCAAACAGTATGGAGATGTTCCTCTAAAACTTAAAAGTAAAATGACCATATGATCCAGCAATGACAATTCTGGACATATATCCAAAAGAATTGAAATTAGGATCTTGAATAAATGTCTGTACTTCCTTGTTTATTTCAGTATTATTCACAATAACCAACAGATGAAAACAGCCTAAATGTTCAATGACAGATGAGCGGACCTACTGTGCCACCACAACCACTGACAAGAGTGTGTGCACTGATGCTAGCACCCCCATCACTGCCCCACCTATGTATAGGCAACCAGCCACACCACTGCAGCTGCTGGTGAAACTGCCATTGCAAAATTATAGTTGAGACAGTGAAAGAGTTCTAACCTAACCCAACTCCAGCTTGCTTCTAACCTCCAAGTTTTCCTTGTTCATTCCTAGGCATAGGATGAACTAACTTTGGGAGGAAATTACAGTTTAACTTTGAAACAAAGATGATAACAGCCCTTTCCTCAAACAAACCCACTTTCTGCCTGGGGACTAGACTGCCTTTGTAGGACTAACAAATTAGCCACAATATCAGAAATCATGGTTTAGGAGTCATGCAACTGGAGGCTGCAAGATTCTAAACCTCTCCAAATTGCTCCTAGGGATAATATTACAATTGTAAAATCCCAAATCAGTGCTTGAGATATTTTGTAGACCCTGTTCTTGATGGATCAGTTGGTACCATCCAGATGGATAAACTGGCTCATCTGGTCTTGTGGCCCCCACCCAGGAACTAACTCAGCACAAGAGGATAGCTTTGTCTCCTTATGATTTAATCTCCAACCCAACCAATTAGCACTCCTGACTCACTGTCCCCCTACCCACCAAGTTATTCTTAAAAGGTCCTCCTACCATCTGGGATGTGAGGAGTGCCTCTGCCTGGTCCCCCTGCCTTCTGGGAAGTGAGGGGCACCTCTACCTGACTGCTGCACCGTCTGGGAAGTGAGGAGCACCTCTGCCCGGTTGCCCACCATCTGGGAAGTGAGGAGCGCCTCTGCCTGGCCACTGTGCAACCCTCCAAGTGTGAAGTGATAGCCTTGTGTGTGATCTCCTCAAGTTTGCATTTTTGACATTAAAATTTACTTTTTAATTAAAAGCAAAAACAACAACAAAAAACTCTGATCCCTGAATTGTCAGGGAGACTGATTGGAGTTATAATATACAATTCTGTTCTCCTGCACAGCTGGCTCTGCATGAATTACTCTTTCTCTATTGTAATTCCCCTGCCTTGATAAATTGGCTCTGTCTATGCAGCAGTGAAGGTGAACCCACTGGGCAGTTACACTGGTAAACATGAGTGAGCATGGATATTGCCACTACCACCCGAACAAACTGTTTTGGCTGATAACAAAGTGTTTTGGCTGGGTGTTGGAGCAAGTGGACCAGGGACACCTCAGGCCCTCTAGTGCAGTAGGTTCCTAATCTCAAGGGGCCAGAGAACAAAGCCAGGGGCTCAGTACCAGCCCCCAAGAGTTAGAGCATGCAGCCTAGGAGTGCTGAGCCAAACCTTGGTCCCCTGAAATCTTCCAGAACCAAAGCCAGTTGACCAAACTCACCTTAATTCACAATCAAACCACCAAAGGGCATCAAAGGATACAAAAGCAAAAAACCCCATCCATGAACAGTAACTTTAGAGATTAAAGGAACGTCAGCCCACATAGATGAGAAATAACCAGTGAAAGAACTCTGGCAAATGAAAAAGTCAGTGTGTCTTCTCAGCTCCAAACAACTGCACTAGTTTCTCAGCAATGATTATTAACCAGACTGAAATAGCTGAAATGGCAGACGTGAAATTCAGAATATGGATAAGAATGAAGATCATTGAGATTCAGGAGAAAGTTGAAGCCCAATTCAAGAAATCTAAGGAATACATGGAACAGTATAGGAACTGAAAGATGAAATGACCACTTTAAGAAAAAACCAAACTGATCAACAGAGCTGAAAAGGACACTACAAGAACTTCATAATACAATGGCAAGCTTTAACAGCAGAATAGCTCAAGCTAAGGAAAGAATTTCACAGCTTGAAGACCAGTGCTCCGAATTAACTTAGTCAGACAAAAATGAAGAAAAAAAAGTAAACAAAACCTCAGAGAAATATGGTATTATGTAAAGAAACAAATCTACAATTCAGTGGCATCCTTGAAAAAGAGGGAGGAAAAAGTAAACACCTTGGAAAACATGTTAGAGAATATCATCCACAAAATTTCCCTAACATCACTAGAGAAGCCAACATTCAAATTCAGGAAATTTGGTCAATACCTGCAAGATACTATACATGATGACCATCCCTAAGACACACAGTCATCAGGTTCTCCAGGGTAAAAATGAAATTAAAAGTATTAAAGGCAGCTAGAAAGAAGGGGCAGATTACCTACAAAGTGAACCCCAGTAAGTTAACAGTGGACCTTTTAGTAGAAACCCTATAAGTCAGAAGCGATTGGGGGCCTATATTCAGCATTCTTAAAAGAAAGAAACTCCAACCAAAAATTTCATATCCACCCAAACCAAGCTTTGTAAACAAAGGAGAAATAAGATCCTTTTCAGACAAGCAAATGCTAAAGAAATTGATTACCACCAGACATGCCTTATAAGAAGTCATTAAGGGAGTGCTAAATATACCAATGACAGCTTGTAGCCAGTCATAACACAAACACACTTAACCACATAAACCATTGACACCATAAAGCAATTACACAATCAAATTTACATAATAACCAGCTAACAACACAATGACAGGGTCAAATCTGCACATATCAATATATACACTGAATGTAAACAGACTAAATGTTCCAGTTATAAGGCACAGAGTGGCAAGTTGGATGAAGATGCAAGACCCAACTGTATGCTGTCTTCAAGAGACCCATCTCACATGCAATGGCACCAACAAGCTCAAAGTAAAGGATAGAGAAAAATCTACCAAGCAAATGGAATGCTATTTTAATTTCAGACAAAAGAGGCATTAAATCAACAATGATCAAAAAAGACAGAAGGACATTCCATAATCATAAATAGTTCAAGTCAACAAGAAGACTTACCTGCTCTAAATATACATGCACCCAACACAGGAGCACCCATATTTATAAAATAAATTCTTAGAGGCCTATGAAGAAAATAACCACACAATAATAGCGAGAGACTTCAACACCCACTGACATTATGAGACAGGTCATCAAGATAGAAAACTAACAAAGATATTCAGGATTGGAACTTGACACTTGACCATTTGGACCTAGCAGGCATCTACAGAACTCTCCACCCCCAAACAACAGAATATACATTCTTCTAATCTGCATATGACACATACTCTAAAATTGACCACATAATCAGGTATAAAACAATTCTTAGAAAACATTAAAAACATGAAACCATACCAACCACACTCTCAGACTATGGTGCAATAAAAATAGTAATCAATACTAAGAAGATCAATCAAAATCATACAACCATATGGAAATTAAATAACCTGCTCCTGAATTAATTTGGGTAAATAATGAAATTAAAGCAGAAATAAAGAAATTCTTTGAAACTAATGAAAACAAAGATACAGGCCGGGCGCGGTGGCTCGAGCCTGTAATCCCAGCACTTTGGGAGGCCGAGACGGGCGGATCATGAGGTCAGGAGATCGAGACCATCCTGGCTAACACGGTGAGACCCCATCTCTACTAAAAAAATACAAAAAAAACTAGCCGGGCGAGGTGGCGGGTGCCTGTAGTCCCAGCTACTCGGGAGGCTGAGGCAGGAGAATGGCGTAAACCTGGGAGGTGGAGCTTGCAGTGAGCTGAGATCTGGCCACTGCACTCCAGCCTGGGCGACAGAGCACGACTCCATCTCAAAAAAAAAAAAAAACAAAGATATAATATACTAGACTTTCTGGGACATAGCACATTAAGAGGAAAGTTAACAGTGCTAAATACCCATATCAAAAAATTAGAAAGATCTCAAATTAACAATCTAACATGAGACCTTGAAGAACTAGAAAGACAAGAGGAAAACAACTTCAAAGCTAGCAGAAGACAAGAAATAACCAAACTAAGGGCTGAATTGAATGAAATTGAGACTTAAAAAGCCATAGAAAAGATCAACAAATTCAGAAACTGGTTTGTTGAAAGAATAAATAAGATAGGTAGACCACTATTAGACTAGACTAATAAAGAAAAAAAGAGAAGATCCAAACAAGCATTATCAGAAATGACCCAGGGGACTTTACTACTGACCTCACAGAAATACAAGAAACTCTCAGAGGCTATTATGAACATCTCTACATTAATACTACAAAAACCCTAACATCACCAAGCATAAGAGAAATGCAGATTAAAACCATGATGAGATACCATCCCATACTAGTTAGAATGGCTATTATTAAAAAGTCAAAAAATAACAGAGTTGGTAAGGATTAGAGAAAAAGAAATGCCTATACACTGCTGGTGGGAATGTAAATTAGTTCAGCCACTGTGGAAAGCAGTTTGGCTAATTCTCAAAGAACTTAAAATGGAACTACCATACCCTGAACAATCTCATTATAGAGTATATACTCAAAGGAATATAAATCATTCTACCATAAACACACATGCACACATATGCTCTTCTCAGCAATATTCAAAAGAGCAAAGACGTGGATTCAACCTAAATGCCCATCAACGGTAGACTGGATAAAGAAAATGTGGTACATGTATACCATGGAATATTACACAGCCATAAAAAAGAATGAGATTATGTCCTTTGCAGCAACATGGATGTAGCTGGAGGCCGTTATCTAAAGTGAACTAACACAGGAACAGAAAAACGAATTCCACATGTTCTCAGTTATAAGTGGGAGGTAAACATTGAGTACTTATGGACACAAAGATGGGAACAACAGACACCAGGACCCACTTGAGGCAGGAGGGCGGGAGGATGGGAAGGATAAAAAACCTCCCTATTGAGTACTATGCTTATTATCTTGATGATGAAAAAGTCTGTACACCAAACCCCCACAACATGCAATTTACTTCTATAACAAATCTGCACATGTACCCCTCAAACTAAAGTAAAAGTTTTAAAAAATAATGATTTCTACATTTGAAAAATACACACCTTTAAAATGAAAATGAACCAAAACTTGGGTTTGCCTCTTTCTCTCCCTGCACCTCCCCACCATCTCCATTCTATAGTCCAAGTGGCCTCCCATGCCTGCCTGTGAACATTTCTGCTTGCACATCCAAGCTCGAACATATTGCTTGCACACAGTGTCCCCATGGCTACCTCTCTGGCCAAGGTACACATTCTGACAGCAGGGTCTTCCATCAAAGAGCTAGACAAAGAAATACACATAAGCCTTTTGAATGTGAGGCCACTTTTGCCTGTATCTAAAAGAGATACTGAATCTACTCTTTTTTCACTTCTGAATATAAATGTATTCTGAATTTTAAAATGTAGTTAAAATAACAAAAAGTAAAGCCTGTATGACTTTAAAATATCAGCTAAACCTTTAAGTTTCTTCTTAAATGTAAATGCACATAAAAAGAGAAACATAAAGAAGAAAGACAATGAATAAAGAAAATGTGGTACATACATACAGTGTATTATTATTCAACCATAAAAAGGTAGGGAATCATCCCATTTGCAACAACATGAGTGAACCTCAAAAACATTATGTCAAGTGAAATCAATACACCACAAAATGACAAATATTACATGTATCTAAAATGGTTAAATTCAGAAACAGAAAGTAAAATGGTGGTTCCTAAAGGCTCTGGGGAGGAGGAAATGGGGATTTGCTGTTTGAGTACAAACTTCAATAATACAAGATGAATAAGTTCTAGAGATGTGCTGTACAATTTTGTTTTGTAGTTGATGATACCTTACTGTACACTTAAAAATTTGTTAAAGCAATCCTTCATGTATTAAAAGTAGATTCTCTTCTTAAATTTTTGCTAAAAGGAAAGGACTTGAAATTCTTCTTCACTGGTTGCTTTTTCCTTCTATACATCTTTAGCTTAAAAATGCTATTTCAGTATGCACTTACAGTTTAGACAAAAATGTTGATTCAAGTCTAGGAAAATACTACAGGATTCGAATGATGTAGCTTGAAATTTTCTTCAACTTTTTTGTAACTATGAAATGTAAACCATATATATTACAGTATTTAAAAACTTTACATTGTATTCTAATATACTAAAGCTCATTAACATTTAATATGTATTATTAAATCAATGAAAGTTTTTACTTTAAACTCAACATTGCTTTTAATTATAAATTCATCTGCTAAAGCAATAAACAACTTCAAAACTTTTTGGGGGAAAGATAGTTGGTATAAAATAAAAAATATCCCATTAATAAAAGAAAATATGTTCCTAAAAAGATAAAGAAAAAAGTTTAAATAATTTAAACTATAGTGTAATGAATTATGTCCTAATTCAGCTAATGAATCATCTTTATTTGTCCTGTTTTATAATACTTATTCAGAACATTCATTGAGTTAAAAGCAAATTATAATTTGTTTAAATTCAATGAATGTACACATTCACACATCTATATGTACCCATCCACACATCTTTATTGATAGTGACTCATTGATAGTGAGAAAATAATGGCAAAATACTTCTAAGTTGAAAATCTATTTCTCCCATTAACAAGTTATCTAACCTTGGGCATGTTATCTTCCATCTTTGTTCTTTGTTTCTTCTTCCAGAAATTATTAGTACATCTATATTACAAATAAATTAAAAATAAAAATAAATATTCATTACCTTTAAATATTTTTGAAATATTATTTATCTATATTCATATCCATATGCCATATGTGTATGTGTATAACATATATACATACATATACTGTATACATACTTTGACTTTTCTAATTTATTTGTGATTAGGATAATTCTAAAAGTGTAATTTAGTTAACATTGAAAACAGTCAAATGCAGAGATGAAGAGCAGAAGCTGCAGCCAGGCTTCCTGGTTCTGTCACTCACTGTCTGTGTCACAATGGAAAGTTTCCTTATCTTTCCGACAGAGGGAATCATAGTATCTACTTCATAGACTTACTGAGAGGACTAAGTGAGGTAATGTACAAAGTGCTTATAATAGTGTCTGGGACATTACGAAAACCCAATAAACATTGGCTATTATTATCATCATTATATGAAAAATCTTATTTGGTTCTTGCCACAATATTTGATATACATTGGCAAAAAGATGAATAAACATCATTTCTGTCCTCATGGGTTTAAAAATCTTCTGAGGTTGTTAAATTAGAGTAAATGAACAAGCAAACAAATAAATTGTTACAGTTGGGATCAATGTTATATGATAAATAAATTATATGCTATAATTTAGAATGATAGGAGAATCTCTCTATCTGCTGTATTCAGGAACAGTCTTTCTAAGATCTAAATGGTGAGGAGCCAGCCATGGGCAAAGAGCAGAGAGAATACTGGAGGAAAAAAAAGTCTTGTGTTTGAGTAAGTGAGATGGAAAACAAGAGAGTTGTTGTCAGAGCATGAGATACTTGGAATGAAAGTTTGCAGGGCTTATAGAGTCAATAATTGATATTATTTAAAGTGTAAGCATAGGAGTACATTACAGTGGTGGAGTGAAGACAAATATATTTGGAGATAAGGATTATAAGATCAAACCGGGAAAGAGCGTCAGATGATTTAGAGACATAAATGAAGTCACTGAGCATGAGCGATACACAGGCATAGGGAAAACCTGAAGTAAAACTGTTGATAAATGAAAAAGATTCAGATGATTGGAGAAGGTCAGACTACAATAGAAACTAGAAGCTGTATAGGTAGACACTGTGAGGCTTAGAGAAACAAGGGGTTTTTCAGGAGGAATGGGTGAGAAATGGCCTGGGGCTGGCACTAGGGAGCAGAGAGTAGCCCTGTCTCCTTCCACAGGCTCTAAGCCAAATGGGGTATTAGAAGCGGTACCTTTTACTTGAGATGGCTCTAGAACAAAATATGTTCTCTAGTTTTAGGTTAAGATAACAAAGTGATGTGAATCTTTTCAATACATGGAGATTGAGGATATGAAAGAGTTTGGTGATGGCATAGAAGATGCTAGAGGCAAAGTAATAGAATGTCTTGCAAGGCAAGCATGGCAGATTGTCATATGGCAAGCCACAGTGAATCATGTCCTGGTATAATCCCCTCTTCCTGAGTGCAAGTGGAAACTGTTATTTATTTCTAACAATAAAATATGGTTAAGGTGATGGGATGTCACTCCCATGCCTATGTTACATTGTTATATATGCTATAATTTAGAATAATAGGAGGATCTCTCTATCTGCTATATTCAGAAACAGTCTTTTTAAATAAGATCTAAATGGTGAGGAACCAGCCAGTCTATAAGAAGACTCTGCCTCAGCAAACTGCAATGAGAGATTCAATGGCTGGTCTTGAAGGAGTAGACTACCATGTTGTAAACTGCCTACAGAGAGGATCACAGGACAGGGAATTGTGAGTGACTTCTAAGACCTGAGGGCAGCCTCCAGAAACCAACCAGGAAAAATCCAGATCCCTAAGGCATACATCCAACAGCAAGGAAATTAATTTTGTCAATGATCCAAATGAACTTGGTTTTTTCCCCAGGTGAGTCTCTAGATAAGAACTCAACCTGGCTGACATCCTGATTGCAGCCTGGTGAGAACCAGGGTAGAGAATCCATAAAAACTGCCCAGACCTTTGTCCCACAGAAACTGTGGGGTAATAAATGTGTTTTGTTTTAAGTCACTAGATTTGTGATTGTTTATTCAGCAACAGAAAATTAATATAGCAAGAGAGGGAAAGGCAGTTGTATCAGACCAGAGAAGGTATATACACTATTGGAATGAAACATAGTAAACATAAACTCTTGACCAAATATGAGTTTTGGTTGAATTAATTCCAGCAGTTTCTTAAAGGAGAGTGGACACTTCTTTGTAGGATTGTGATCATATACATTGAGCTCAAAGGAATGGTGACTTTAGTGAGGTTGTTCTTGGGTTGAGTTAGCTATCCCTTCATGCTAGAAAAGATGCTATGGTTGCTTTAAGTCTTCAAAGGCTGATTTTATCTGAGATCTGAGATAGCCTTGTAAGAGAAGGTAAACAGACCACAGGGCAGATCTAAGATCTCATAGTAGAATTGTTATTCTAATTTTAAACATAATGAAACAGATCTTGTCAAAACTCACATTGCTAATAAGATGCAGACCTTGGATTTGAACCTCAGCCCTGTGACAAGAGATTTCATGTACTTAACTGCTCTGAGATAAGCATCAGCAATGAGTGGTGGATACTGGACTGGATCAGAGTGGGTGCTAGGTGTAGAGTACTGTAAAGTAGAATCAGCTTCACCAGGATATGGGCTTACTTCCAGCATACAGATAAAGAAGAGAGGGAAGAGCAATGTACAATGTGTGAAAGAAACAAATTTGTAAGCCCAACTAGAGGAAAAACGTTTCAGATATGCTGAGCTTGGATTCAGCTATAGGAGCCATTTGAAGTTCAAGTTATCTACAGCAAATGGGAACTAGAATAAGGATAAGTAGAAGGAAAAGAAGCTGAAGAGAAATAAAAGAAATAAGGGCTAAAAAGGAAAAGGAGGAAGAGGAGTACATTTATAATCTGGAATGAATAAAAGAAGGGAGAAGGAAACCAAGTGGAAAAATAGTTAAGAAAAAAAATTTGGCTATTCCATAATAACCTTAAGAAGACAAAAGAAGAGCAAATAATTAAGAACAATAGAATTTGAAATTTCTTACATGAGGACAAGCTGTTTCCCAACAAGACATTATGTTGTAGGATTCCTGATTCTGGTGAAAAAATAAATCGAAAAGATGTATTTGAGTTTATTCAAATATCAGGAGTTAGGGATCTCGAGCTGGGTATCAGGTCAGCAGAAAGACTGGCATCATTTGGTGATTGCATAGGAAGCCAAAAAACAAAACAAAACAAAACAACCCCATAAAACTGCTTGAAAAACTTGGAGATACTTCTACTTCACAGGCTAAATGGTCTGTAAATTTTATCCAGGAATGGCCTGGTTCTGAAAGATGCTGTTGTGAGTTTATAGTTCCAGGAATAGACTTATTGGGTTTTAAAAGATAGTAATAAACCAGAGAGATACCCAAGGGAAAAGAGAATCTAAAACTACTCGCAGAAGTTTTTCATTTATGGTCAGATAAAGTTATGATTGAAATCTGAGACACTCAAAAGGATCTGGGGTATTCCATTAGAAAATTTAAGAAATAACATATATATAATATGTCATCAGGAGTAGTGTTCTGGATTTGAAGATATAAGATAAAAAAAAATTTAACTTGACAAGATATCTCACTTTTAGGACTCTATTCTACATAAAGAACGAAAATAATATATTTACTTATTGAGCACCTTACACACTTAAAAGCATTCAGCAGATTTTTAAAAAATTTATTCATGTATTTATTCATTTATTCACAATTTAAAATTTATTGTTTTTAATGCTTCCTGGTGGATTCAGTTGCCCAAGGCATGAATAGATTTAATATTTTGCTGAGGTATACAGTTTAACCATATGCACTGCCAGGCTGCTGTGTGGAGACTTACAGGCTAGGAAGCAAATACTCCTATTTGGCTGCCCATAAGTGTAAACTTTAAAATGACTTAGCAGTTGGTTATTATTCTTGCCACTATAACACTTCAATTTTTGAGATAAAATCCCATTTCCTTGTATATATTTGCTTTAGAAAAACGGAAAGTCAACTTCTAGTATAAAGAGAGGATTCATAGACTTGTGCAATCCAATAGGTCTTTTGACATAGGCCTTGAGAAAACGATGAGTTTACTGATAAAAGGCACTGCAGTGTTTCTAAGAGAAGCAGCTACTTAATTATTTGAGCATAGGAAGGGCTCCATTCAACATGTTCAGAGAAGTCAGAGAGAGCTTCACTGAGGAGCTAACACGTTGAGCTGAGATGTGAGGGTTGAGTAGATTAGAGAGATGTCTCCTTTTCCAGGAGTGCATTCTTGCCCTGTCTCTGTTCATGTGTGAAATGTCTAGGCTGGCACAGACATAGTGGTGATTGAAAGTTATGGGCAAACATGAGACATTTCAGGTCAGGTGCACTGGCTCATCCCTTTAATCCCAGCACTTTGGGAGGCAGAGGTGGGAGCATCACTTGAGCCCGGGAGTTCAAGACCAGCCTGTGCACACAGTGAGATACCGTCTCTACAAAAAAATAAAATAAATAGCTGGGTGTGGTTGTGTGCACTTGTAGTCCCAGCTACTTGAGAGGCTGTGGCCATAGAATTCCTTGAGCCCAGGAGTTTGAGATTGTCATGAACCATGATTGTGTCACTGTACTCCAACCAAGGAAGCAGAGCGAGACTCTGTCTTTTAAGGAATAAAAAGGTATCTCAGAAGTGAAAATGAAAGGTTTTGATGATTGGGGCACTTGAAAATGAAAATGTCTAAGAGAACACTGTAGTTTTAAAGTTGAGCAATTAGTTCAATAGGGATATAGAAGGCAAAGGCATGGGGAACACAGGAGGGAAGACAATTGGATGGAAGGCCAATACATTTAACATGAAGACCATGCTAATACTTAACCTCATAGATCTATTATGAGCATTAAGTGAGTTAATAAATATGAAGTGTATAGAACAATGCCTGTATGTTGTCATCATTTAATAAACATTAACAGACATTATTAAGAGGAATAGTAGGTAAATTTTTATATAACAAATTGATAGACTGTCATAATAAAAAATTATTCACACTAAAAAAAGTGCAAAATGATATAAAAAACAAAAGTATACTACTTAATTGAGTAATCACATATTATGTAAAATATTGAATTGAAAATGGTTAAGCTGGTGGAACTAAGAGAAATTCGTTTTTATGTTAAAATGTTTGTGTAGACATAATAGAAGTTAACTTTTTCTATAAGTTTTGAGGTGAAAATGGGGCATTATGTGCACATGGCTCATAACCATGTTATCAACATAAAAGGGATGCTAAATTAGAGAAAAAAGAAGGTAAAAATTGAGTTCGTAATCTCAGTTCAGTGAAATTTCCTGTAAGAGTAGAATACAGGAAGACGTGGTTTTACAGAGATGGTGATAGGGATAGGATGAAAGAAAGGAGAAAAGCTGGAAAGGCAGTGGCCATAGGAACAGGGTGTGGGGAACACACACAGAAGACAAGGCTTTGAGCTGGGTGTGGTGGCTCATGCCTGTAATCCCAGCACTTTGGAAGGGTGAGGTGGGATAGAATTGCTTGAAGCATGGGCAATATAGAGAAGTTAAAAACCAGCCTGGCCAATATAGAGAGACCCTGTCTCTATGAAAAACAAAAAAATAAATTAGTTGGATGTCTTAGTGTGCATCTATAGTCCCAGTTTCTTGGGAGCTGAGGTAGGCAGATTGCTTGAACTCAGCAGGTCAAGGCTGCATTGAGCTATGATTATGCTATTACACTCCATCCAGCCTGGGTAACAGAAAGACTCTGTCAAAAGAGAGAGAGAGAGAGAGAGAGAGAGAGAGAGAGAGAGAGAGAGAGAGAGACAGAGAGAGAACGAAAAGAAAAAGAAAGCAAGTCTTTGGCTTGAGAAAATAGAAGAGAAAAGAAACTTTAAAACTAATGGAAAAAATTGGATAAAGATCTCTAAACACCAAATGAAGAAGGAAAAGAGGAAACGGGATCAACAGAGAATCTTTTATGAAAGGACCAAGAGAAGGAAATAGGTTATGATAATATCAGTGAAATCATTGAAATCACACAAATATCTGGTCAACATATTGTGAAATCAAAACTGTTGAAGAATACATTGGGAAGAAAGGTTTTTTACATACGGTACACTGTAAAAAATGAAGTTAGATATATTTTAGCATAACAAATTTAGTTTTGGATAATAGGGAAATATTTATTGCAAGATATAGGACTGAGATTGGGGATGTTACATCAGTCAACAATTGAGAAGAGCCACATGAGGGTAGTATTTATACTAATATATATATGTAAGCCATCTGAAACCTTTAGAGTATATGGGAATGGATAAATTATAGATAAGTCTTTGGAAAGGGTGAAAAATGAAATTTATAACAATCTTAAAAAATGCAAAAAAGGATTGTAAAAAATATAGCAATTTAAATTGACTGTGACATTAATCATATAACATGAAGGATAATATTAGAAAGAATTTCAGCATTCACAGAAAACATGCAAGAAATAAATATTGTAACTAAAACTTATCTTTGAAACCAAATATTTAAATTGGCATGTAGAAATGCAGATACAAAACCACTTTTTAAAATGTATATATTAACAGTTTTCAGTGTTTAACGAAAAGGGATAGACATACCTCAGCTAATTAAATAAAAGTGAACAGGCAACTTACAGAATGGGAGAATTTTTTTGCAATCTACCCATCTGACAAGGGGCTAATATCCAGTATCTACAAAGAACTCAAACAAATTTACAAGAATAAAACAAACAGCCCCATCAAAAAGTGGGCAAAGGATACGAACAGATAATTCTCAAAAGTAGACATTTATGCAGCCAACAGACACATGAAAAAATGCTCATCATCACTGGTCATCAGAGACATGCAAATCAAAACCACAATGAGATACCATCTCATGCCAATTAGAATGGCGATCATTAATAACTCAGGAAACAACAAATGCTGGAGAGGATGTGGAGAAATAGGAATGCTTTTATGTTGTTGGTGGGAGTGTAAATTAGTTCAACCATTGTGGAAGACAGTGTGGCACTTCCTCATTGATCTAGAACTAGAAATACCATTTGACCCAGCAATCCCATTACCGAGTGTATATCCAAAGGATTATAAGTCATGCTACTATAAAAACACATGCACGCATATGTTTATTGCGGTACTATTCACAATAGCAAAGACTGGGAACCAACCCAAATGTCCATCAATGATAGACTGGATTAAGAAAATATGGCACATATATACCATGGAATACTATGCAGCCATAAAAAAAGGATGACTTCATGTCCCTTGCAGGGACATGGATGAAGCTGGAAACCATCATTCTCAGCAAACTATCACAAAGACAGAAAATCAAACACTGCATCTTCTCACTCATATGTGGGAACTGAACAGTGAGAACACCTGGACACAGGGCATGGAACATCACACACTGGGGCCTGCCGGGGGTGGGGGAATGGGGGAGGAATAATATTAGGAGAAATACCTAATGTAAATGGTGAGTTGATGGATGCAGCAAACCAACATGGCACATGTATACCTATGTATCAAACCTGCGCATTGTGCACATGTACCCTAGAACCTAAAGTATAATAAAAAAAAGTGAAAATATAGACCACTTTTAAGCCTCCTTTGGCTGATTTTATGATGTTAGATGAAAAGAATCACTCTCAAAGTGGGCAATTTGGTAGTTGTAAAAGGAATATGGTGAAATCCCAGTGAGAATAGAAATAAACAGCGTATGGAGTGGAGATTGTCAAGGACATGGAAGCCTGCACCTTTCAAAGAGAATGATGAGGACTCATTAACAATGAACAATGGAAGCTTCTTGTAGAAAATTTGAAAGATTTAAAGATCAAATTAAAAATACCCAGTTGCAAAAGTGTTTATAGGGTGCTTAGATAAAAGTAAAATAAGATAAACAATGGATAATAGTAAAACATAGAACATTTAATCCTTTCTTTTGTTTTAGAAAGAGAAGGGATGATTATTCGGTATTAGGGGTGGGGGCAGAAATGTCAAGAACAAATCCAAATATTGCCAACTTAACACATAGAGGATTTACGAGTAACAATGGATGTAGACAAGGTAAACAAAGAGATTTAAGATGGATTGGAAGGAGAGAATGTAGATAACAAGTTGTTTGCAGAACTATCTTAACAGCTATATATATATATATATATATATAAAATATGTATGTATTTATGTATCTATATATATGTGAGTATTGTGTATGCGTATTTTTGTGTGTGTATGAATGATAGTATTCTAAGAAATTTAATAGTGAGTGATTTAAGGGCAGGCACCAAAGTTCAAAAAATGATTTATGGTCTCCTTGGTCTAGTCCCTGCAGAAGGCCAGTGCTTTGTGGCTGACAGCTCTACTGCTGCACTTTTCAAGACTTCTGGGGTCCAACTTAGCATTCTTTCATTGTTGATTTCAAAAGCAGGGGAGAGAAAGCAAAACAATCACCACCATGAGACAGAGAAAATTAACAATGATATGTTTACAAAGTAAATAGAATAAATATTAAAAACTAAATATTAGAAACTGGAGGCTACTGATGTCATTAACACCAGCTGCAAAATTTTTAAAGAAATTTTCTACAAGGACTGGTGAAAAATAGTATATGGAACAGTACTCTGGCCAGAGCACAAGACTACTAAAACACGGAATTTAGCTGCCTTAATTTTGGCAAACAAGACAAATCACACAATATGTTTAGGGAAGACAGGAACCATTCTTTGTGGACTAAAGAAAAGGCTTCTATTCAGACAAATCATGATTTTTCTCTTTTCAAGTTGTTGGTTTCCAGAAAAGGTCTAGAAATAAATGAGAATAAAATGACTGCATCTTCATTCTGACTCAAGTAATGACAAGGAAATTAAACTTTAAAAGGTCACAGAGCCTGTTACTGGATGAATAGACTTAAGACTCTTTAAAAAGAAAATACTGACCACATTTGACTGAGGTAAAGATGAAAAAAATCTAAAAGCGGTAATCCGTAAGTTGACCTTAGTCACTTATTAACATTGCCTATCTGTAAATAATAACTTAAATAAAATATATGTCAGATAAATTAACAATATCTACTCAAATGAAACATAAAGTAATAATAAAGGCTATTAAAGGTAGAGATATGTAGCAGAAAAAGAAGTGTATATAGAGTGAACAATTTTTTGAGAAGAATCTACAAAATGAAAGTGAAGAAACAAATAAAAATGAGCATGTCTGTAGATTTGTAATTTTAGAAACACCACACACGTCTTTTCACGTAATTTTTGGTGATTTTTTCCCCCGTCTTTTAGTTATGTAGGATTCACATCAACAATATGCACTGCCCTGAAGATGATAAATTCACTGACCTTAATGAAGAGTTTAAGTTTAGAAAGGAGCTCATATGTTACACATGATCACAGAATATTTTTGTGATTTATTGTACTTTATATTATTTTTGTGATTTCACCTCAAAAAGCAGATTAATGTAATAAAAAAGAGGTCAAACTTAGAATGTTCATATGTTAACTGAATGCTTAGATAGGAGTCATTCATTGAATGGATATTTATTCAACACCTGCTGAAGGCTAGTTAGTGTGCCAGATAATGGGGATTTACCTTGTTAAAAAAAAAAAGAAGTATATAGGATCCCTGTTGTCATGGTAAGGATTTGTATATATTTATTCACCACCGTCTTCCCATTATAACAAGATCTAGTGCATAGTAGATGCTTAATAAATATTCATTGAATAAGCAAATGGCACTAATAGGTTAGTTTTCAAAGTGTGCAATTGAAGAAGCGTGGCAATAAGTAGTATGGTATGGGATATACAGCATGTTGTGAAACACCTAGAAGGGTGCCTAACTTGTTAGAAAACTAATGAAGATTTTCAAGGATCAAATAAATTTAAAGAGAGACAAACAACAGTTGAAGTTACATGTATCTGAATGTGTGAGTGTAGGTGGGTTTGGGTGAGAAAGGTGAGGAGGACTTCTTGGACGAAGCCTACACAGAGACCTCGAGGAAGCACCGAAACATCCTAGGATCTGAAAGGAGTTCCACATAGCTGAAAACTGAGTGTGAAGGAGACCATAGCAAAAGGTTAGACTTGAAAGGTAGGATTTCCTTATATGTCATATGAAGGAGATGGAATTTCATGGTAATAGAAATATAAAGTCATTGAAGACTTTAAGCAGGAGTGTGACACACCCATTTGTGTTTTAGAAAACACCATCTTGAAATCTTGTTCTGGCAAGATGGTGAAATAAATATTGAAACATCTTTCTCACTACAAATATGTTAAAATTTTGAGTAGAAACTAATAAAAGTTATTTGTAATGTACAATAACATTCTTTTTTGCCAGAAAGAGAGAAAACGTCAGGAGAAACAGGGACTATGCTTTAGAGACAGAAACACGTGAACTGATGGTACAGACATCTAGAGAGGTCAGGGAGATATTGTGTTTCTCCTGATATCACAACAATTCTATTTAATTTTACACTTGGTCAGGGAGTGAGGTTCTGGGCCTATAAGAGGTGAAGACATAGAAGTGGAAAGTAAATATAAAACCAGAAACTTTAAAAAGCCATACTCACAAATACTAGTTGAACAAGAAAAATTCCACATTCTGGTACAGGGAGATGACAATGAAGCTTGTCTCTATCTGATGTGAGGTAGAAAAAAAATTCAAATTAAAAATTTAAGTCCCCAATTCTGTTATTTCTCTTGATGTGAGGTCCAAACTTACACTACTTGTATGATTCAGGCAATACCAAAACAAAAAATTAACATGAAACTTAGTCTCAGCGTTGTAATTCACTTAGCTTCTGTCAGAGCAAACACGAAATTCATCTAAGAAGATACGCCTACAACACATGGCCCACAGGACATATATGAACTCATAATATTGGAGAATCTTTGGGGTTTTGCTTTTCTGGTCAGAAACCTCTGTGGCTGGTGGTGCCTTTGCCTGAGTTCTTGTCCTGTGTCCAAGAAGAATGAGGTACACTGAGAAGTGGAGGGTGAGCAAGATGAAAAGGAGAGCTTTATTGAGTGTTAGAACAACTCAGAGTAGACCCAGAGTGGGTAGTTCCTCTCTATACGGAGGTCAAGTGTTCATCTCTTAACAGAGAGGAGGCCCTGGAGTGGGTGGCTCCTCTCTGCAGGCAGGTTGTCCCGGCAAGTGTTCAGCTCTTAGCAGAAAGGGTAGCTCCTCTCTGCAGCTGGTTGTCCTGTCAATAATACCTAAATTAAAAAAATACTCAAAAGTATAGTCCATTATAAACAATATTTGGGAAGGGAAAAAGAAGAGATTTCAATCTGGAGAACTTAATAGGACAATGTGAAAAGAGACTATAAAAAAACATGTTTAAAATGATACTTGAACTCCAATGGAAAATACTTTATTACAAAAGAATTGGCATGTATAGGTATTTCACATATAACCTTTAGAATTAAAAAATATAGTAATTGAAATTAACAATACAATGTCTCACATGGAAGTTTAGATGCAGATGAAGAGAGCATGAATAAATAGAAATATGAGACATGGGGAAATTATCAAGAATGCAGCACAGGTACAAGGACATGGAAATTACAAAATAGCAGTTATAAGAAAGAATACTGGCTGAGCGTGGTGCCTCACACCTGTAATCCCAGCACTTTGGGGGGCTGAGGCAGGTGGATTACTGGAGCTCAGGAGTTTGAGACCAGCCTGGGCAACATGGTGAAACTCTGTCTTTAATAAAACATAAAAAAATTAGCTGGGCATGGTGGTGCACCTGTAGTCCCAGCTACTTGGGAGGCTGAGGCAGGAGAATCACTTGAACCTGGAAGATGGAGGTTGCAGTGAGCCAAGATTGTGCCATTGCAGTCTGGCCTGGGTGACAGAGTGAGACCCAGTCTCAAAAAAAAAAAAAAAGAAAGAGAGAAAGAAAGACAGAGAGAGAGAGAGAGAGAGAAGGGTCCAACATGCATATAATAGGATCAGTAATAAATGGATAAAATGTATGTAGCGATAATGGCTGAAATTTTATCATACATATGAAGGGCTCAAAAATTTTATTTTTAGAAAATACAGCTAGTTGAGAGGATAAAAAGCAAAATGATTCTACAGCTAGGTGCATCATAATAAAATTGCAGACCTCTAAAGATAGAAATAAATTATTAAAAGCTTCTAACAAGCAAAGACAGATTACCTGGAATGAAAGAATGCCTGAAAATAACCTTGTCAAAAGCAAAAGTGGGGATTATATGACCATGGATTATCTTTGTAGCACTGAGAGAAATACTATCAAACTAAAACTGTATGCTTATCTAAAAATAAACCACCTGAAGTGAAGACAAAATAAATATGCTTCCATACAAGACTGGGAAAAATTTCCACTGAAAAATCTTAATAGGAAAAAAAAAATAAAAAGTTTATTGTTCAGGAAAAAGTAAACGAACTCAAACAGATTCATATGCAAGAAGAAATGCTAAATTTGTAGACAAATCACACAATGTAATTATGATATAAAGTAATTCTGGTAAGATACCATTATAATAAGTATTATAAGTTAGAAATAAAGATGCAATTTAAGACAACTTAACTATGTACATTGAGGGTGACTGAGTTTTATTAGGAGGAATATAAAGAAAATAAATATTTAAGAATTTCTTCTGTGAAATATTTTGCTAAGATTTTAAGGGAAATATCTCAACATACAGAAATATTATAGATAACCTTAAACATAGTTTAAGTTAAAGGAAAGAGAAAAATAAGAAAAACTTTATAAAACCAGTAGAAGGCAAGAAAGAAAAAACAATACCAAAGAAAATGCATCATAATGAGCAAGCCCAAAATAAGAAGACAAGAATAAAATCAAATATTAGTAATCACAGTATTTTAAAGAATAAATTTGTTGATGAATAGAGACTATTCTAATGTTTAAAAAATAAAGCAATAGCACCTTGCTAGATGTTTTTATTATGCACACATGTAAAAGACCACAAGATAGGTGGAAAAATAGTAGAAAAAGACAAAACAACTGATGATTTGAGGGTTTACTTTCTCTGTGATTCTTTCACTTTCCACGTCCCCCTGAATTTCCAGATGGTCTCTACCCTCTCATGCCAATAAGGCTTCCATTCTCTGCTAACTAAGCTGTATGTAGTTTGGGGAGACAATTACAAGCATAACAAAGTTGCAAATCTTACCCAGAGATGTTCCTTTTTCAAGGGTACATTCTCCCAACCCCAATCTCCCTCATTTTTTATTCTTTTTTTTCTAGGCTCCCAGAAATTTATGATGTTTAGACATCAGCCAGTAGTTTTGCGGGAAAATACACTCAGGATTGGGATCACAGCCCTTTTATGACCCTCTCACTTTCTGATTTTCCTCTTTATATTTCTAACTTCTCTGTTGCTCTACATTCTGATATCTGCTACCTAAAGCCATTGCAGTTCTCCAGTTCCACAACTACTGGGCAAAGGGTATTCGCCCAAGAAAGAAAACCAAACTCTTTCAGTGGTTACCCATGTAGTAGAGTCTTTAAAGAGGAAACTCTACTTCAGTTCTTGCCTTCATTTAGTGTTTTTTATTACCTTCAAATAATTTTTTATAATATTTTGGATCAGTATTATAATTGTTTTTTATAGAAGGAAGCCACCAAACTCTTCACACAAGCATTTTCAGAACTTCCATCCATTTTGTTTTTGTGTAGTTCTAGATTATATAAAATAAATATACATTTTAAAAATAAATATATATCAAATTTCAGTCTTCAAAGTCCCAAAAAGGCATTGGTTTTTGTCGTGAGGTATTTTCAAAGATTCATTCACAGAATAGTGTCTAGTCATACAGTACAGTAACAGCTTTATTATCAGCATAAATATTTTTTGATGTCTAAATCTACATTATTTGAAACAGAAGTGTCTCGTTAGAAATTACATGCAATATTCTTAGTGGGATAATATGCTGTTGAAATGAGAATGCATATGAAAATATAAAGGTTAAAATTTTCAGTTTAACCTTATTGGATTTATACTGCCAACTGTTTTCAAAATACATGAGTCCTATGTAGGTAAATGGTGGTGCATGAGTAGACAGATGGAGAAATTCTTAACAAATTTTGTTTTGGCAGTGGCAAACTAATTGTATTTTCTTTTTGAATTTTAAAATGCTGACCACATTGCTGTAAGCTGTCATAATACATTGATTATTGGGTACTAATGGATAAAACCACATATTTCATTGATGAAGGTAGGTCATTTATTTTTCAGATCATCAATATGTTTCAATATATAGGAGTTGAAAGTAACTTTTTTTGAATTTCTACCAAAAGATGTTTCCATCTAAAACCACAAATAATTAAATAGAGAGTACATACACGTGTGTGTAGTGGAGTTACACCTTTTCTAGAATTCAGACTTATAACAACTAATGAATGATAGCAGCAACATGGATGCAAAATTTTATGGTTAATCTTATTAATTATGCTTTTTATAATGCTAAGTCTAATACATATAAATTAAATGTTAAGATTTATTATAAGAAAACACAGCTTTATGTCTTGCCTGGAATATAAAGCTTTGAAGTTTCTAGTTTCTTTTTTCCCTAATTGTAGTAAATGATAAGCATTTACATGTATAAATCGTGCAAACATTATGTTTCAAATTTAGGGCCCAATGAGTAAAGGTTGATGAGGCCACATTAAACCCATACATGCTAATAATTTATGTCATTTTGGCTGCCAAATATATTTGCTATCTCAAAATAGCACAATTGACTTGATACTATGGAATAATACATTTAGCAGTGCCATATGAATGCAATGAGATTAGACTGAAAATTTCAACTTTTTTATTTTTATATGTATTCTCATTTCAACAGCATATTAACCCACTAAGAATTTCACATGTGTACTTCTAACCACACACTTTCTTTTCAAATAATGTAGGCTTAAGCATAAAAGAATTTATGTTGATAATAAAGCTGTTACTGTACTGTATGACTGGAAATTATTTTATTTTATACCTATTTTATTCCTTCAAATGAATTATAGCAGAACAAAAAGTAATACATGCTCACTTTCATATTACTAGTGAAAAAAATTATCATGATATTCATCTCTACTCAGAATATATTGAAATGTACATTTTTATTTTGATATATTTTTGCATCCAATGAATATTGAAATAAATGTTCCTTAAAATCTTGAAAATAGCATGTAGACATGATAAATTTTAGTGTGCCTAGTACACTTTTTGAATAGATGTCCTCTAATTATATACTATTTATAAACTGTACTGTATTTAGGGAACTGAAGGGCATTGAAGATCCATTTATTTCCCTTAAAATTAATCATTGATTTTTACCATAAACATATAAGATTTTCATGTGATCTGATGATTTTTTTTTGTCGGGGGGACAGAGTTTTCCTCTTGTTGCCCAGGCTGGAGTGCAAGGGGTAATCTCAGCTCACTGCAACCTCTGCCTCCTGGGTTCAAGCGATTCTCATGCCTCAGCCTCCTGAGTAGCTAGGATTAGAGGCATGTGCCACCATGCCCAGCTAATTTTGTATTTCTAGTAGAGATGGGTTTCTCCATGTTGGTCAAGCTGGCCTCAAACTCCTGACATTGAAAAACAAAACATTGAAAACGAAATACTTCCTTGATCTTTATTTAATAGAAATGTAAACATGCAGCAATGAGAAATAGTAAAAGAAAATGTCTTCTATTTGATTTCCAATGTCCAGAGACCCATTTTTTTCTGGAAATAAATGTGAAGGACTACGTTTATTACCTTGTGAAATTAATTAATATACCTCAAAACTTAATGGCAAATAACATATAAAAATTTGTCTCCTTAAATATTCAGGATTACAGCATGGGTTAAGAATGAAGTCTTGTGTTACCAATATATCATCCCAGAAATACTTTGACTTTCTGCAAAATTATGTTCACAGTTACTTTCAAGTAACATGAAGTGCAAATTTATTCTTTAATTCAGTCCTTCTTTATATTTCAGGGAATTAGCACTTACTCCCCATGGGGGGAGGGGTGACTTTTGAAGAGAACTCTTCTTTAATTTACGTCCTTGCATCAATATGTACTGGTAGTGTTACCAATTTTTAAAAAGTTCTCAAATTTAAGTAACTCAGGATAAAATACAATTTTGATCTGGGTAAAATCCCCATGAAGTAGATAGAGACAGACTAGATGCTAAGCTTGGTATAGAATTCAGAAGGAGCCAGGAAATGATGTAATTTAATTGGTATTACTCATTATAAGATTGACATCCCCAAATATAAAATAATGCTAATATCTTACAATCCTATAATAATAATGTCATCCATAGCTACTGGGGGAGATTGGTTCCAGAATCCCTGTGGTAACCAAAATCTGGGTGTATCCAAGTCCCAAGGTCTGCAGTGCAGAACCATGGATATGAAAAGTCGGCCCTGGTATTGGCAGGGTTTCACATCCTGCTGATACAGTATTTTCTATACACATTTGGTTGTACATGCAGAATCCCGGCTCAGGGAGGGCTAACTATAATATCTTATTTTTAAAAAAATCCTGGTATAAGTGGTGTTGGCAGTTCAAAACCATGTTGTTCAAGAGTCAACTGTACTTACCAATTCTTGAACCAGAAAAATAATTGGCTCAGAGATATCATAAATTAAGCATGCCAGAGCCTTCCATGTATCACCTGGGATGGTCACCTGCAGACTAGTATCAGCATGCCTCACTACAGAGCTCCATCTGAAGAAAAGGGTTTCACTTGCCTCTGCTCTGCTTACTATCTTTGCTATACGAAATCCTGTCAGACGTGTGTTCATTCTGTTTCCCTCAGCATCCTACCTCAGGGGATGGGAGGTGCATGAGCATGCTCCTAGCTCCTCACTGCAAATTCAGACCTTGACTTCTTTCTGTTTCCTTTGGTACACACTCATGGAGCTGGAAAAGCCCAATAGCAGCAGAACCACTGAGAGTGGTACTGGGAGGGAAGAGTGGCTGAGGCTGTTCAATTATTTCATTAGTAGAACTACATTGCTTCAAATCACTAAAGTTAGTGACAGTCATGGCCTTCTGTAATATAAATGTGTACACTTCATTTTGTTTTATACACTGTTTTCGGAAATAAAACAATCCTGATTCTGTTTAGAAGAAGAAACCAGAAGAAGAAAACAAACATGATGGCTCAGAACTATTTTCATTCTCTTCTCTTTTTAGTGACACCTGCTTTGACTCTGTCAACATTGTAACTAAAATGATGTGTTAGATGCCAAGAAATTCGTTAATATAATGTATTTCGAAAAGTAGTATCGATCAATACCAATGACAGACATATACTTGCTTAAGTCAGGCATTAGAAACCTCGAATGAAATGGAATACCAGTGAGATGAGAGGCTGTAGAAAAAGAAACACAGCAGTTACCACTCTCTCTATGTTCAGCATCTCCTCTGGAGCATGGGGATCTTAGAACCTTAAGTTCTTCCAAGGAAAATGGGAAGATAGTGACCCAATTTCATTGGTTTCAAACTAATTTTTTATCAATTCATTTTGGGTTCCATTGCTTACAAATCGTTCAGACAGATTTGACTTCCTCAGACATAAAATATTAACTCTGTAAAAGCAGACAAATTACTCAATGCACTTTCATTTGTAACCAGCTTGGAAGAACATCCTAGGAAAACAGTACCGCTCCTACTCCACCCACAGAACATCAGCAGGAGGTTCCTTTGCTCACTTGGGCTAAAGTCCATTTGCATAAACTCTTTCGTTTCTTAAGGTATTAGGAGTGAGTGCTTTAGTTCTAAGAGCTTTACCTAAACCATTTCAGAATGAATGTATATGGTTATCAACATAATATTCTTTAAGGAAGAATCATGGGCTGGTCATGCTGGCAAAGCCAGGGGCTGTGCTTTACACAGAAACGCTGTAAAGACTATCTCAATTTAAATTTTTTTGTTGTGAATTATATCATCAGATATATCACTGACTTCAAAGATTCTTCCTAAGGGGTGGTGATGATGGTGGCAAAATCAATGTTTAATAATGAAAATAGTCTCTCATGCATATGAATGAGATACGTACTTTCAAAATACCGCAAAAGCATGATCCCATTCTTAGAAGAAGTTGAGATATGATATTTAAGAGCTAAACCACAGTTAATGTCAGAAAAAAGAAGTACTGAAAATTAAATGCTTCATTTTTTTTCTCAAGGAATAAATATAACACACATATATACATACACAGATACATACAAATCACAGATAGATCTATATCTTTCTACATCTCATCACGCACACATATAAAGCCTTTTGATTGAAAAAGAAGGATTATTATTGAAAAATATTGTAATAATTCTTTTATTCTATCAAGTGACTTAGCTGGGAATGTTCTAAATTTTGGCATTGTTTGTAATATTTGGCTAAAGTCTCCTTTTGGGTCTTGTCTTTGGCCTTAGCCATTTGAAGTCTCTATAGCCTACTGCCTTTTTCAACATTACTTCTGATCTCTATGGACTAGTGAGTGTTGAATAAAATAAAATTAGATAAGTTATCATCATACTTAATCATTGTAACTGCTTCAGTAATAAAAACATGAAGGTCATTAGATTTAGTGCTAATACTAGAATATTCACTTTCAAATATAGATAAGCATTCTACATGCCACTTGGAGTGAAACTATCTTCATAAAATTAATAGGTTGAATTAATGTTTGTAACTGGAATTTTAAAAATATATGTAACATTGCAATCATAAAATACTTCAATAGTTAATGTTGATTGTGAAGTCTTTCAAATATTTTTTAAAAACAGAACAGTCATTGACAGAACAATGATTCACAGTCATTGTGTAAATAATTTTTATCTCTAACATGGAGATGCTTGGATTTTATGTTTCAAAGAAAAATGTGGAATATTAAGAAATGAAAATATTGTATGGTTTTTGAAACTTTATTGTGGTATAATTGTTAAAAATTACATATATCAAATATATAATTTGATGATTTGCCATACATATACATTATGAATTGAATAGCACAATCAAATTAATAAACACATGCATCACCACACATTGTGTGTTTGGGTATATGTGTGTGTGTATATATGCATATATGTTTCATTTTTTGTATTGATTCATCCATTGATAAACACTGTGAAA